>NW_024429199.1:14398946-14998946 GCF_017639785.1 Mesocricetus auratus | reverse complement strand
AGTTTGCCTGATTAACCGTGTTCTCTGAGATGCAAGGAAAAGCCTTACCAAGGCACAGTAGACTGGGTAGCTTACAGGATAAGAACTTATTTTCTTATAATTCTGGAAACTTGAAGGCTAACATAAGGGTTTCAGCCCTGATAGATTCAGAGGATAATTTTCTAAGCATCTTTCTCACACTCGGTCCCAAACGTAGAGAAGTCATGCTCTGATGTTCCTCCTTCTATAGTGGAGGCAGGTCTATAAGGATTCTGCCAACATGAACTCATTCAACCATAATCTTCCCAAAAGACTCCATCTTTAATAGTTACATTGAGACTCAGTAATTCAGCATGAAGATCTTGACATAAATGATGACATATTCAGTTTGCAATCTTTGGTAAGCTTTAAGCTTAGTGAAAGCAAATTTAAATGTCTACCTTATGCAATTATATTTGCTTAAATTGTTTTGAGAAGCCAATTGCTTTATCATTTTTTTAGAAACAACATACATCTAGTCTTTATCATTCTTTGTACTTGCTTTGATGTACTTTGATGTAAGTTAAGAGTTCATATTGAAGTTAAATAACAACAAAACTTTGAAAATCTCAACTATGATCATGTATATTTAAAGAAAAGGGAAAAAGGAACTTAGAACAAATATTCTAGAACCCAGAAATACAAATCCCGAAACATAAAATAAAGAAGAAAAATAAAATGCATATTCTTTTTTGAATATGGACTTTAGCAGCTCAAGTAACTTAAATAACTTACATAAACTGCCAGGCTGACATCTCCATGCCCAATGTTAACAGAAGAAGCCAACACTTACATATATTAGTGTCCTCATAAACGTCATTGGATTCTAAAGAGTTGGTCACAAATCAAGTAACTCAGATTTTGTAACTATAGGCACTCTTTGATAGTAGGATTCTTCAAATGTTTGCTCTAATTGATCTCCTTGCTGAAGTTCATAAAACGCTAATAAAAATGTTTTGCCTTTCAACCTGACACCTGGAAAATGATGTATAATTTTTACAATGGGATCTTTATCACAATTAAAGGATGATTAATTTGTCAATTCATCCCTAGATTCCATATTATGTTTGAGTGAATAAATTAACAGTCTTTGGAGACTGTGAGCCTTTTGCAAATAGGAACAGCTTGTGTGCAGAGAAACAGGGCCCTCTTATTGAGGCTTCTAGTACTAAACAACTCCCAAGAAGCAGACTGTATCCACACAGGCTAAGCTCAGTTGCTTTGTCAAGCATTTCAGATGTGCAGCCTGTGACTACATTAACATAATTGATTAGGAACTAGGACATATTTAGTATTAATCAAGCTGCTTTTAGTGAAGCTGATTATGCCAGTCCTCTTGATGCACTATTTTGGTCTGCAACTTCCTTAGGAACAACTTGCAAGAAAATAGCTTTATGTGAGAAAGAAAAACTTGCACATAACACGGAAGTATGCAATTTGTTTTGCAGAATGTGGGTAAATTGTAGAAGTGTAAACATGTTACAATTTTAATGTTTTTAAAGTAGTGCCTTTTTCTATAGAGACTAGATTATTAGATTTGCTCAAGGAGTTTGGAAACAACTTAGAACTTTTTCAATAGAAACCTAAAAGCTTGTCAACCTTGGAGATAAAACTTTATATATTTGTAAAGCTTTTTAATAAAAAAGCCTTTGTACTTTCATAGCACCTTGACGATGAGTTTCTACATCAGGTACTTGTTGTATGGAAGGAAGATCATTGTACTCCTATCTCAGGCCACTCATTTAGAGTCTTGAAGTTGCACCTAGCTTTCCTTTATGACTGTGTTCTCTCTGGAACATGATTTGTAAACTGTAATAAAGTTCTTATTGTTTTGATAGTTGCATGCAAAGGGAACTAATTGCATATTTCATTATGTGTTCTCTTTGATTATTAAATATTGGTCTCTGGAATATTAGTTGCAATAACTTTAAAAGGATCTTACATGGTAATCAATTAAGTAAATCATTTGGTACTATTATCAATTTATACTTAAATCTTGACATTCTCAACTAACACTCATTTTAAAATGGACCTAAATATACTATTAATTTCCATAATCTTTTAAAGTGCATAGACTTTTCTTCTGGCAGGGACAGACAGGTCCATAGATTCAAAATGTCACTATAGTTGTCCACAAAACATAGAGAGACATCAGCATGATTAGTTTTCCTAACTCAGAATAAACTTTGTAATATTAAATTCCTGGTGGTATTGCAACTCAGTAGGAAAAATGTCTTACTCTCGAGTGTTGGTCAACATTTCTATGTATGTCTTCTCAAAGGAAGACTGTTTTTTTTTAAGATTCAGGCTTTCTCTAGTTTAACAGAGTCCTCAGTAATTAAACAGGATAACTCCAGTCTCTTACTAATAATGGTAGAAAAAAATCCCAAAATCCTTGAATAAGCAAATTTATATGATATGATCTCATTCATTTTTAAATAAATTACTGTGGTTATTTTCTTTCACTTAAATCAGCACAACTCTCTGAAACCTCTAGTTTTTAATCATTGGTCACTGAAGAATGGAAAAATACCCTTAAACAAATAACAGACATTCAATGTGAAATCACCAGGAAATTTATATTGTAGCATATTTGTGGTAGGAAGAGGTTAAATTATCCAAACATATATTTTAATTATCTCACAGTAAGTACACGGATATTTGTTGCAACACTTTTATATTACTCATGAATATACAATTAATATTAATTTGTAACTTGTATGTATATCAGGAAACTCTAAAGAGAAGTCAAGAATCACACAACTCAATCTCAGCTCTGCATGATCTTGATAGAACAATTGACATGTTATGTCTTTCATGTGTTCGCTTCTTCACTGTGGAAGCTGTGCTCAAGTGGAACACATAGTCTGTTGTGGCATTTCTGCCCACATATCTCTCTCTTGTTTGACTTTTTTACCCAGAGGACAGATTGGTAATAAGCTGTCGTAATCACAAATTTAAGTCTAGATGGTTTTACTTTGTGATAATAGCTACTGTAGATGTGAAAGTACAGTTAACAGTGTCTAAAGAGATGTCAATATTGTCAGAACAACTATGAACCATTATAGATAAGTATCTTGATTATATCACAAAGGTTGCATTAGTTGGAAGAAGGCAAGCTATGAATGAGGCAGGTTATTTAGTGCTGCAAGATCTATTCTGGATTAGAAAGAATAAGTAGTTAGATTTATGTAGATACAGATGGGAAAGGAGAATCATATAAAAATCAATATGCTTACCATAGGATGCATTATAGGACAAGGTTCTATAGGAACTACCAATGTTTTTCTCACAATTCTACTAAACCCAAGAAGTTGGTGACCTCAGGTTTTGCGTGACATGTATCTTATGAAGTATAAACCATAAACAAATAAAACAAGAATTTAGTATCTATTTTACTCCATTAATTCTATTATACTTGGGTTTTATCCAACTTTAAGCCAGTATTCTTTAGAAAAGATGAATTGATGACAAATCATTTGGAGGGTTCAAAACATACGACACATTTAGGGGGCCACTGCTCAAGGTGGGAAATGTGCCTTTATTTTATTATTATTATTATTTTGTGCCTTTATTTTAAAGGGTTACAATTACAGTAAAAATCCAGGAACTGAATATGATGCAATAATTTTAGAGAGAAGATCAGAGAAATCAAGGATATTGCCTACAATGGCAATCTAAAAATGGCATATTTGTAATTTGAGGCCAGGTGTCTCTTAACAAGGCTCAGTGCTTTTCCCATTATCTCTGAATGGCAATTAAGTGTTAGAGCTCCATATAATGGGTAAAGCTCTTATCCAACTTGGGCAAATGAATGATATTAGGATTGAGAATGGGTTTTGAGGGGTAGTAAGATTAATTTTGATCTGGCTTCGTGCATCATAGTGCCCGGGTCACTCAAATATGTGAATTCATGTGCTTGAAGAATGAAATATTTGTGAATGTCTGAGCAGAGTTGTAGTGGAGCACTCCAGACATAGCTCAAACTGGAAGCTCATATCAACTTTTAGCCTCAAGAGACAGAGGAACAGAGATATTTACAATCCATAAAAATGGCTGAAAAGAGATGCAAAATTTGAACAACTGCATGTTATGAACTTCAGTAAGGAAACATGACTATCAACACAGAAAATGGTAAATGCAACAATTTCTGTAAACCAGATAACAAGGAATATATGTCCATTTATTTTTCTTTTAAAAATATGAGTTCTCTCTCACATCTCTCTCTGGTTTTTTAGACAGGGACTTGCTACATCACCCAGGCTGCCCTGAAACTCACTATGTAGACCAGGCTGGTCTCAACTCACAGAGATCCATCTTGCTCTGCCTCTAAAGTACTGGGATTAAAGATGTGTACTACTATACCTGACTGTTCCTATGATCTCTTGAAACTTTGTTCAGAGTCCTGAAATACCAGCATGTAGATGACTTGGGCATTGATTGAAATCACCCATATAAAAGCCGCTGTGGAGACTAGACCTGGAAAGTACTTGAAGTCTTTGCTACTTGTTTGGCAGGAAGTTGATCTTTGTTCACACAAATTAACAGCTCCAATGTGAAATGGTGTAATATAGAATGTGGAGAAAGAAAGATGATACAAATAGTGGGTTATTAATTTAACGCTAGCACAACAGTTCATGAAGAATGCTATGGAGAACTCATATCTATGATAGTATTGGTGGATCAAAGGTTATGATGAAATGCTTTTAGAGAACATGTGTATTGTTATCCTGAATACTCACAGGATCAAGCCCCTCTGATCTTGGTTTTTGTTTTGTTTGCTTTTAAGAAGGCATTAATCTCTTACTACAGTTATTCTCTATTTCTTTAGATAGATGTGCATTTCAAAGAACATTTATCAATCACCCATGGGACAAATTATCTCCAAACACTCATATGAGTGTTTGCAAATAAATCTTAATTGCAAATAAACCTACAAAGTAGGTCAATCATAGATATGAGTCCTCTGAGGATAAACTACATCCAAGAAAGGTGTGGAAATTAGAGGAAAACTGTTGACTTAATATGAATTCTCCAGAGAAGAGGAACCAAAACCAACAATCTTACTGGAAATGTATCTACATAGATCTAGATCTATGTCTGTCTGTCTGTCTGTCTGTCTGTCTGTCTATCTATCTATCTATCTATATATGTATATATATATACCTATCATCTATCTATCTTATATCTACCTATCTATCTACCATAAATCTATGTAGTTATCTATCTTGAAACAGATTAATTTTAAAGAGTTGTTTCTTGAAAATATTAGTCCTTGAAAGTCCAATGTTTCCAACACTTGTAGACACACACTTGTAGGGAAACCTATTGAAGCACTGAGTATAAAGGAGCATGGTAATAAAATTCCCACTTCAGAGGCAAAATGAACAAGCTAGTAGAAGCATTGGGCTATTCCTCGGGTCCAGACTCCAGGTTCATGCCTTGAGTTCCCAGCCTGACTTCCTTCAGGATAGACTGTGACCTGGAAGTTATAAGACGAAGTAGATCCTTGTCTCCCTAAATTAGTTTTGATTAGTGTTTTATCATGGCAAAAAATAGGACATGTAGTTTTTGTACTACTGTGATTTTCTATCAGTTTCTTACTGTAGAATTCAGATTAGAATTTTTGGGCTAACAAATTTTGCTCATGTTATTTTATGAAGCAAGAAGTGATTCCTTTAAAGCTCTTGTTTACATGTACAATAAAAACTAAGGTAGGCATTTGCTATTTGTATTGGTTTAATACAAATACTTCTTCCTATCATGCAAGTTGATGGTAAATGTTATTCTTCCTTAATGATCAATGGAAAAAGTGGCCACACCTTTGAAACTTCTTCTGTTCTGGCCAAATGGCATAAAGTATCTTGGAAGTTTTGCACAGTGAAAAATATGAGACATTTCAATTAAGGGTGATGCTTGATGCTAGAGGAATAAACCTTAAGGAAAAGATATAAACATATAATCCTCCATTAGTATACTCTATAGGAGATGAAAAGTGTATGTAGTTCATAAGTTAAAATGAGACTGAATTTGACATAGTAAGATCCCTGTGACATGAAAATTTGAGTTATTATAATGGGCATTAATTCCATTTTAATAAATAATATATATTAAGCATATATTTAAAAATTGAAAGACTTCAATTAAACCTTAAACCATTCTTATAAATATGGCCAACATAACAGTGTCTTTTTGTAATCTAAAGTCATGTCATATTGGAAATAACAACTGAGTCTCTCTGATGTATTTTAGTAAATAAAATTCAAATTTCTCAGAGGTCTATTATGAAAATGACAAATTCTTTGGAATGGTATTCTAGTGCTAATTTTGACTGTTATTTGTAACCAACTTTCCCCCTGAATAGCAATACTTTAGTGATGACAATGTAAAGCTCAATTTTTAATGCATTAGAGAATTCTTGATATTTCAAACATAATGAAAGGGCATTCACAGTCCACTCACAATTACTGGCAAACATAGAACAATAAGGAAAATACAGAAAAAGTAATCTCATTCAGCCTAAATGCTTAAAATAAAAAGCTGTTAGAAAAGCATCCTGGCGTTTAAGTTTTTCTTGTCCCCATGAAATAAAGAAAATGCTTTGTCAATGTTTACAACAACATCTTGCAGAAGTAATGAATCTGCATAAAACCAAATTGTTTAAAAGAGAATCTCAGAATAGCAACAGCAGGAAACAATAACAAAGAACAACTATACTTTCTAGAGTTGCTTGATAAGATAAATGCATATGGATTGGCGGCTACTTGCTTCATAATAAGTCAACCAGACTTTAAGTGAGCATTTTTCTTTCGACATTTAAAAACCTTAGAGGAAAAGTAAAACATTAAGGGTCCTTTTCACTGGGCTTCACATACATCCTTTCACTGGCTCACATTTAGAAAATGAAAACAAGACAAAACATGAGAACACATAAGACTTTTCATCTTTATAATTGTACCACACCCAATATTAATACAGTCAGTTATCTTAAAAGTCCTCTGCACTTTCTGAAAGATTTAGGGGAAATTTTCTTCATTTTAAACATTAAGTTTAATTGATAAAGACATTTGGTGATTGAAAAATGCATTAAATATTTCTTCCCTTTGAATTCTTTTTTTGTACTAAAAACTCAGTTATAGAAAAAATAAGTTATTAGATCAAAGAATTTTCATTGGGATAGAATAAAAAATACAAGTTAGATAATGAAGGAAGGGCAAGAAAATACTTTTTTCCCTTTCCTTGTATCAGTAAGTGTGCAAGGGGAGTGAAAATTTTCACTTTCCATATTACAGGGTGCAGACGAGTTTTGCATTCATCCTTAGATTTATATCCCTGTTCTGTCATTTACATAAAATTTGAAATTCTATGTAACCTCCCTTGAGCCCACAGTCTCACTAGCTACAGGTGTACATGTATTTACCTATGAATTAAGTATATTCTAATGTATCCAAGGTCATGTGCCTTTTTTTATATTAGTGAAGTTTCTTGGCATCTTGAGCTTATCTTGGTTCAAACCCAAACTATAACATTTTAAATTTTTATTTAATCAAAAGTAAGTAATTAATTGAGACCCCTTTTATCCCAGTACACTTGAGCTTCACAGAAGAAAGTTAATATGGTACTATGAGCAAAATCAAATTCAAAGTTCAAAGAACCAGAATCCTCTAAAATATTTACTTCATAGGATCTGGGGTTCCCTGCTTGTAGATACAAGCTATTACTGCATACCTTTAATACTGCAGCTGTGTGAGCTGTAATGCTTGAAATATACAGGCCATAGCAAGGCTCCACACAGCATCTTGCCTCAGGCTGAGGGTTTCCCTCAGGTCTCTCTGGTTTTCCTCACTCATCCTTCCTGGGATGAACCGCTGCCCTTGTCTCTCAAAATCCTTAATGTGAACATTCTCTTCCAATTTTGCTTCTCACATCAGGAGCGAATGCTTTCTAATTATTACTGATCCTTGCATCTGTATTAGCATAAGATTAAACAAGCATTTATTAATTTCAGTGACTAAATTGCATAGCTAAAAGTCTCTAAATAGCCACTGGAAACTGTTCAGGAATTGCAGCCTGGTAGCTATTTGTTAATAGCCAATAATGGGCACTGCTTTCATGGATAATTCATCCATTACTAAAGAAAATTGAAGGCAAAGAAAATGGGTTTGGGTTCTAAAAGGTCAGTTTAGTTATGGCAGATAACTCAAGTGAAGTCCTCAATCTAAAGACCCTTGCTGTCATAGTGACAATTGTATTGCAAGTAATGTCTCTCATTATGTCATGGTTTCTCTTCTTTGAAGATCACCAGATAAAAATCAAAGGAAAATTCAATGGTGAACAACAACAAAAGAACATGTTCTCAGATTTTTCCCTAATTCTTCCTTAACATCTCATTGCATAATCCAATGGGATATCTTCCACGATCAAGGATCAAAGTCCTCCCCTTACCATCACCTAGGAGCACGGAACTTATCTGCTTAATGTAGCCTAATTGTCCCCTATATTACCATGAGAAGAAAAATTCTCAGCATAAGTCACAATATTCCACATGGGTGACCACAGTAGGACCAAGCCCCTGAGTTTTGCACTCTGCCTATGTTCACTAATCCAGCATGATTTTTATGTACCTAGCATGCTCCTGTTTCAAAGTCTTGGCAGGAATGTTTCTTCTTCTTTCAAAAGTAACCCAAGCAGTCCTGCTTTTTTTCTATAGTTTTCTTAATATCACAGTTAAGAATGATTTAGCTATGATCAATCTTAAGGAAAACAATGCATTGTCACACTTTCAGATTTCCTAAACTGCAAAAAAGTGCAATATTTAATTTCACTTGTCAAGTTGATATATGTTGGAAGAGGCTCCCTCTACTGAAGTATTGACTCATTCAAATGGCCTATAGCATGTCTGTAGGGCATTTTTTTTGGATTACTGACTGATGTAGGAGAGCCCCACATAATATAGGAGGTATGATCCCTATGCAGGTGAACCCTGGGTTGTGTAAAAATAAAATAGGTGAAAAATGAATCTGGCAGCAGACTAAGAAGCAGCTTCCCAGTGGTCCCTGTTTAAGTTCCTGTCTCCAGGGTCCTGCCTTGTGTTTCTTCCCTGTCTTCCCTCAATGGTGGAGTGCTACTTGTAAGGCAAATAAATCCTTTCTTCTCCCAATTTGTTTTTAGACATGGCCTTTATCACAGCATCATCAAAGCAAAGTAGGATATCATGTGTCTTTTTTTCATCTAACATCATATATCTATTTTTGTAGACAGGATTTCTCTGTGAGTAGCCCTAGCTGTTCTGGAACTCGTTCTGTAGGCCAGGCTGGCCTTGAACTCACAAAGATCCACCTGCTTCTTCCTCCAAAGTGCTGGAATTAAATGCATGAGCCACTACTGCCTGGTGAACATTATATACCTTAAGCACGTCTCTTCCTTTAACCCTTGTGAAATACAGACAGTATATAATGGCTACTTGCAACTCTAATGATTTTTAAAGTAATCTGTTCCCAGTAAGACTGGCTAATATGTGAAAGATTATGTGAATTTCATAAGAAGTTAGAAATCAAGCAATGATAAATTTAAATAAACACCAGTCATTTCCCTATAATTTATGGTTGAAGATGGAGGGTTTACGATGAGCTATTATTAGAGTTTCCACATTGCTATCTACAGGGTGTGGGATAAGAAAGCATGGGAGCCCTTGGTCTGATTCTGTTCTTGACTTTTTCTCATTGTGTGATGTTGAGCATCTGCTTTGAGATACTAAATTTCAGCTCCACTTCTGTGAATGCTAGCTAACAAACCACAAACAAATGACAGCCAAAAGTTTAACTTTTTCACTGAAACACAACTATGTTGTAAACAGATTTGTTTCTATGTGTGTACTCCCCGCCTTCCACCTATTCTAGGCACATACTCCTTGGATGCAAAAAGATAGATAATTTGCACTTACAGAAATCAGTAAAAAAATCACACCTAGAAAAATGCTAGAGATTATATACTCATGTTTTTAATATTTGTCAAATGCTGATCATTATTTTCATTATATTTTTGAAGACAATTTTTATTGTTTTTAGAAAAAATCTTATTTACATATCCTTCCCCCCATTCCCTTGCCCTCCTATCCTCCCATGCTACGCACTGACCCCCCAACCCACCCCTCCACTCACTCCCCAGGGATAGTGAGACCCTCCACGGGGGATCATCAAAGTCCATCACATCATTTTGGGGAGGGTTCAGGCCCTTCTTTCCGTATCTGGGCTGCAATAGTATCCCTCCATAGGGAATGGGTTCATTGTATTTTTAATAGCTACTTTATTCCAGACATTTTAGTTCAATTATTTCCATTCTGCACAGCAAAACAGCATGGTATGGCTTGTTAGTTACCTGAAATTTAGTTTGTTAAAGAATATATGCCCAACATTGTACAACTAGAAAAGGTCAAGAACAGAATTAAAACCAAGGACACAGTGCATTCTTTCTTAACCTACACTATGGAGATAACAATGGGAAAGTCTGATAACTACTCATACAATTTAGCTCATCTCCTTGTATGCTATTTTCCATGGTCATTCTATGTACTGGGTTGCAAGCCAATCTCTGCCACTTCAGAGAGACAAGGTGACAGTGACAAGGAATGTTGGAACCGGGTGTCATGGAAGGAATGGGACCCGATTTGACTGGAAGTAAAAATATACCACTCCTGGTCCCGCAGTATTGAAAAACATTCCTCTTCCATGTAGAGTTCATATAATCTCTGTGCTAAAAGACTTGGGGAAGAATAACACATAAGACACAATTGAAACTCTTTGCATTCATTTCTTAGTTTTGATGGAAATTAGAGTATTAGAAAAAATTGCAACTATGATTAACTGTTGTGTGTTTTCTGGTTTCGGGAAGGTATACAAACATCTAAAAGGAAGAGAAACGTGTATTGTAAGGGTTAGGAAGTGAAAACTAAGTCTCTTAATTTTTCTTTCATATGATGTTAACTTATGCAGAAGTTAATAATATTTTTGTTGACTGTGAGCTTCAAGTTGTAGCAAGGATTTCCCATACCATCATTTCAAGGCTTAGGACCATTTTGTCAGAGAAAGACAATTTGCTGCCACTCCATCTCCTACACACACGTTTAATTGCTATTTGAAAACTGATATCATTAAAGACTACTAACCTTCTCTAGCTGTTGGAAACAAAACAGCAAGACAAAGTTAGGATAAATGTCTGTGTGAATGCATTGTCACATGGGAAGAGAATTGTTGAATTTTGAGGAAGAAAATGTCCGAGTAAGGAGCATACTCATAAATAAAACATGGATTATTTTTATGCCCAAGTAAGACATAATTAAATTCCTGTGTCTTTTATAAATGAAAAATGTAATTTCTTTTCTTCTGATCATCTATGAAACACGGACAACAGTGCTTGAGAAATGTAGAATCTTTAGAAACTGACATTTTAGATGAAATTCCCCACGAATACAGTAAGTCCCATAATGACAACTTAAAGGCCGAATTCATAAAAACATTATTAAAGTACATTATTTATATCTACCTTTCTATGGATTTCAGCTCTTATTCGTGATTCTCACTGTATATGGCTATAATTGCAGGCAAGGTATATAATGGAAATATTAATTCAATCTGAACTTAGGCAAGAATACTGTATTGCCATAATAAAACCCCAACTGTATTAATTCAAAGCATGGGATTCATTGCCCAAGAACATTCTCTTTTAAAAACTTGAAAAGAACAGCTTACAACTCACAGCCTCAAGTACGTTCTTTTACTGCTGTGAAGTTCAGTGCACCACTGACTAATTGGTGCAGACTTTCTAATGAAATATTTATTCCTCCACAGTAGGAAACATAGATTCAGGTACTGACTTGTGATTGTAGGTAACTGTGGTATTATTAGTATGTTCTTAGAAATATTTGCAAGTATTCAGATTTAGTTAGCTCCTTTCCCAACTCATGATATCAGAAGGTGATATTTGGTAAATACTTTTTTGATTACCTGGCACTTTTATTATCTTAGCAAGATGGAAACTGTCCTGCTGCGTATTTCTCCCAGAAAAGAAACCGAATGTAATAATACTTTAAAATGTCTTTATTCAAAAATTTTAAGATGCTTTGCTTAAGACAAAACCGTGTCGAGAAGGCCAAGTGAATTTTAATTGCCGTATCTCTAATTCTTGAATGATAAAAATTTACCTTCTCAACTTTCTCCTTTGGAATGAGCAAGCTGCGGAAGTATTCTGTAGACACATTTAGACAAAGTGTGAATGTCTCCTTATAATGCTGGATTCTCTCGGGGAGTGGTGAAAAGGGACTCTATAAAATATGCTTCCAACACTAAACCAAAGTTTTAGCTTTGATCTTGTAGGTAACAAAGCTCTATACCTAAGGGGATGAATTAATTCCTGTATTTAATGAGATGTGTTCCTTAGAATTGTACATTGGATATCCTCATTCAGCATGGTAAAAATTCCATAATAGTTCTGTCTAAAAACAAACAAAACAAAAAACTTAGAATACTTTCATTCCCAAAAATGACAGACAAATGGCAAAGATAAAGGTATTTCAAATATAGTATGAGTAATTTGACCAATTAAAGGTAAAATGTTAAAGATTCTCCAAGCCTAAAATCACAGAACACTCTGTTTCAGCAACTGGATACAGGCACTTAGTGTTGGAATTTGACATGAAAAACTTACCAGAGACATGCCCAGGGAAGTTTGAGCTTGTAGGTGGGCAACCCTTGATATGCCTTCTTGGCCCCAGTCAGACCTAGGCATCTTCAGATACCTGAAACGGTTATATTCCACAAAACTTAATGGAACCACGCAAAATTGTGCATGGCATTCAGACTTACTACAACCCAGATGTAGCCGAGCATTCTGCTTCATGCAACTGTTCAGAAAGGACAGTGAAGGTAACATCCCTGCCACACTGCCACACAAATGTCATCAGCTCTAAATATCTGTTGACAAGAGCCAGAGCTGGAAAAAAAAACTCAGAATGGCCTGACAGTGTTCTCAACCTTCCTAATGCTGCAGCCCTTTAATACAATTTCTCATGACGTGGTGACTCCTGAACCATAAAATTATTTTCGTTGCTACTTCATAAATGTAACCTTGCTACTTTTATGAATTGTAATATGAGTATCTGTGGGGTTTGATGCTCTTAGCAAAGTTTCAAGAAAGGGTCATTTATCCCCAAAAGGTCAAGACAGGATGAGAACCACTTGTCTGAAACATTATTTTCAATAAAATCAGTATGTGAAGAGAACAAGAAATTTACAGAGCTAAGCATGACAGTGTGTGGGGTGCCTGATGACACCGTCTGGCTTTGAGGGGTTAGTGTTATTATTTTTATTTATTTTTTCAGTTTAAATTTAGATTAGAAACAAGGTTGCTTCACAAGTCAGTTCCAGGTCCCTCTTCCTTTCCCTCCCCTCCTTCCATGCCCTCCCCTCAACCCCCCAATATCCCCTCATTTCCCCAGGGAGGGTGAGGCCCTCCATGGGGGTGTCCATAGTCTGTCATTTCATACAGGGCAGGGCCTAGACCCTCCCCCAAGAGTAAAGGGTATGAGTGCATCTCACATTGTTGGATGGGAGTCCAAAGTCCGTGTGTATACTCGGGATGAGTACTGATCTGCTGCCCAGGGCTCAATAGATTACCTAGGCCTCCTCACTGACACCCACATTCAGAGGGTCTTGATCAGTCTCATGCTGGATTCCCAGGCTGATGCCTGGGATTCAAGAGTTAACCTTTGTCAGGTCAGCTGTTTCTGGGGGTTAAACCAGCCCAGTCTTAATCCCTTTGGTCATCAGTCCTCCTTCTCTGTTACAGGCTTTCTTGAGTTCAGCTCAGTACTTAACCGTGGGAGTGTGCCTCTTCTTCCATCAGCCACTGAATGAAGTTTCTGTTTCCCAGACTCTCTGGCCATGGGATTGTAGGCTGGCACTCCCCAGATCTATGTCTAAAATCCATATATGAGAGAGTACATGCCATGTTTCTCTTTTTGTGACTGCGTTACCTCACTCAGGGTGGTTTCTTCTAGTGTCATCCATTTGCCTGCAAATCTCAGGATTCCATTTTTTTTCTGCTGAATAGTACACCATTGTGTAAATGTACCACATTTTTTCTATCCACTCTTCGGGTGAGGGACATCTAGGTTGCTTCCAAATTCTGGCTATTACAAGTAATGTTGCTATGAACATAGTGGAACAGACATCCTTGCTGTATGAATGGGCATCTTTTGGATATATGCCTAAGAGTGGAGTTGTTGGGTCTTGTGGTAGGTTGATTCCCATTTTTCTGAGGAATCTCCATACTGATTTACAAAGTGGCTGAAGAAGTTGGCACTCCCACCAGCAATGGAGGAGTGTTCCCCTTTCACCACATCCTCTCCAGCATAAATTGTCATTGGTGTTTTTGATTTTAGCCATTCTGACAGGAGTGAGATGGTATCTCAGTGTTGTTTTGATTTGCATTTCCCGGATGGCTAAGGATGTTGAGCACTTTCTCAAGTGCCTCTCAGCCATTTTAGACTCCTCTATTGAAAATTCTCTATTTAGTTCTGCAGCCCATTTTTTAATTGGATCCTTTGGTGTTTTGGAGACTTGCTTCTTGAGTTCTTTGTAAATTTTGGAGATCAACCCTCTGTCAGATGTGGGATTGGTGAATATTTTTTCCCATTCTGTGGACTGCCTTTTTGTCTTTCTGACTGTGTCCTTTGCCTTACAGAAGCTTTTCAGTTTCAGGAGGTCTCATTTATTAATTATTGATCTCACTGTCTGTGCTAGTGATGTTATGTTCAGGAAGCTGTCTCCTGTACCAATTCTTTCAAGGGTACCACCCACTTTCTCTTCTAATAGGTTCAGTGTGGCTGGATTTATGTTGAGGTCTTTGATCCATTTGGACTTGAAATTTTGTGCATGGCGATAGACATGGAACTATCCGCATTCTTCTATATGCCAGCCTCCAGTTATGCCAGCACCATTTGTTGAAGATGCTTTTTATTCCATTGTATATTTTTAGCTTCTTTGTCAAAGAGCAGATGTTCATATGCATGTGGGTTAATATCAGGGTTTTCAATTCGATTCCATTGGTCTACCTGTCTATTTTTATGCCAATACCAAGCTATTTTCAGGACTGTAGCTCTATAATAGAGCTTGAGGTCAGGGATGGTGATGCCTCCGGACATTGCCTTGTTGAACAGGGTTGTTTTGGCAATCCTGGGTCTTTTGTTTTTTCCATAAACAATTGATTATTGTTCTTGCAAGGTCTGTGAATAATTGTGCTGGGATTTTAATGGGGATTGCATTGAATCTGTAGATTGCTTTTGGCAGGATTGCCATTTTTACTACATTGATCCTACCTATCCAAGAGCATGGGAGATCTTTCCATTTTCTGAGGGCTTCTTTAATTTCTTTCTTTAAAGATTCAAAGTTCTTGCAATACAGGTCTTTCACTTGGTTGGTTAGCGTTACCCAAAGGTATTTTATGTTGTTTCTGGCAATTGTAAAGGGTGATGTTTCTCTGATTTCTTTTTCAGCCCTTTTATCATCTGTATATAGTAGGGCTCTGATTTTCTTGAGTTGATCTTGTAGTCTGCCACTTTGTTGAAGGTGTTAATCAGCTGTAAGAGTTCCCTGGTAGAGTTCTTTGGGTCATTTATATAAACTATCATATCATCTGCAAACAGTGAAAGTTTGACCAATTTGTGTCCTCTTGTGTTTTTTTTTTAATGGGGGTATCAGCTTGAAGCTTGTTGAGGAGTCACAAGGTGCCTGGAGGCAGAAACAGCTCAGCACCAATGTTTTCACCTGGAGTCCTTAATTATTGACTTTCCGTAATAAGGATGTTTTCAATCTTTTCTCTAGAAAAAGAAGAGGAGACAAAGAAAGCCGAGAAGAAAGTTACTTCTGAAATGAAAAAGAAAGGTAAGGAATAGAAAGACTTTCTAAAACTGTAGTAATTTAGTGTGTTGCTGGCAAAGCTATTGATTTCCAAGAAAGAGAGTCGCTTGATTGTCATGATTATTGAAAACACCCAGGATTTTTTAAAACTTGGAATTGAGGAAAATAACATGGTATGTACTCACTCATATATGGATTTTAGACATGAATCAGGGGAGTGCCAGACTACAACCCCACTTCCAGAGAGTCTGGGAAACAGAACCTTCTTCCAGTGACTGATGGAAGCAGATGCAGACACGCACAGCTAAACACTGAACTGAACTTCTGGAATCCAGTGACAGAAAGGGAGAACTGATGGGCAAAGGGGTTAAGAATGGGCTGGTTTAACCTACAGAAACAGTTGACCTGAACAAGGAGGAGCTCTTGGACCTCCAGACTGATGGCTGGGTGGAAAGCATGGGACTGATCCAGACCCCCTGAATGTGAGAGTCATTGAGGAGGCCTAGGTAATCTAAGGGGCCTTGGGTAGTATTTATCCCTGGCATACAAATGAACATTGGCTGCCCTTCCCACAATGAGGGATGCTTGCTTAGCCTGGTCTCTTGGCAGAGGGCCTAGGCCCTGCCCTGGATAAAATGACAGCCTCTGGAGATCCTCCATGGAGGGCCTCACCCTCCCTGGGGATCGGAGTGGAGATTGGGTGGGGAACTAAGAGACCTGGTGGGGGGGGGGAACCAGGGGAGGAGCAGAGGGAAAGGGAGCTGGGATTGACATGTGAAACAAGCTTATTTCTAACTTAAATAAAAAAAGAAAAAGAAAGTACAATTCACTGTGTAAACAAAAAAACCTTTATTTGCATATTCATTTAAAGGTAAGATTTCTCTGTTTAACTCAGTCTGGTCTGGAACTCTTGACCCCTCTGCCTCAGAGACCGGAAATTCCAAGGCTATCCCACATCACCGGGTCCTAAACACATTTGTTAAAGATGTGGTATTTTTCTTCTAGTTTTTGTAGTGACAGCTCATTGTATATATAAAAATATATTTATATATGAATATATATGTCTCTTTGTGTGCCTATGTGTAATGAAGATTATTTTTAGTTATTTGAATTTTGTTAAAAGTAGCCATCAAGAGGTAGAATTATTTAATATAGTGGAAAGAATTCATGTAATAGTTTGCTAGACCATTCTTCTCTTTTCTTTAGACTTGCTAGCTAATGTTTATCTGATATTACCAAATGATTTTCAGAGATTTTAAATTTTCTAATACACTTTCTCATGACTGGATAGCTCATGGCACATTCAATCTTTTCCTTTTAATATAATTTAGAAAACTATTTAGAATTCTACAGTAATTAAAAATTCACTTAATGATTTTAACTTTGTTAAAGATTTGTTTCCCTTCACAGAAAGACCACACACCTAAGCTGTGAGTGTCTTTAGAAGGAGCCCATTTATGACAGGTCTTATGGCTTGAACTTACAATTCTCTCTGCAAAGAGAACTGGTGCCTTGATGGTAGTCGTGTGTCCTCTGAAACATATAGGAATAAGTTGGTTAAAGGCTTGTAACTTTCTTACTTTACAGTAGAAAAAGGAGACACCAAGAAGAAAAGTGAGAAGGAAACCGCCATTGATGTGAAAAGCAAAGGTAGTATATTCTTTCTCTGCTTCTTTCTATTTCCGTCAGAGAGTTAGTCCATGAGCACCCTGGGACATCCATATGCAACACGGGGATAGGTGCTCACATGGATCCATGTGAAGCCTGCTAACGCAAAATGTGGTCGCAAGTTAAATATGCATGAAACACGTTATTCAAGGCCACTGCATTATGTGGGAGTGGTCAAAACTCCATTGGCAATTTAACTCTGCTGAAAAGGAAAGCAGGAGTGTGGGTAAGAGTTGAAATGGAGGATTGACTTCCATATATATATATATATATATATATATATATATATATATATATATTGGCCTCGCTCAAAGAAAAATAAACTTTACTACATGTTCATTGAGGATAACAATTAATAAGTTGAAGCAAGGTGGGAGACGTCAGCACTGTCTTTATTTTTGCTTATATTTCAAAGAGGTAACTCTAAGATCTTTGAGAAGAGGGCAGCCCTGGATGGGTAAACACTGAAGTGGGCTTTACAAAGATACGTATTTAAAGGGACAAATGAATAAATAAATACAAGATAAATGAAAATGAACAGCTAAAGCTAGCAGGATCTGGCTGAAGCCAGTCAAGGTGCTCACCCTCATGGTGAAGATGAGGAAGCCACAGGACCAACCTAAGGATGATGTATATCTGTACAAACACATGAAACTGAGAAAGAGTAAAGGTTTTAGTTTTGATTTTATGTTTGTAAAAACTTAAGTACTGGCTCCTTTTCATGAAGGACATACATATACATGGAATGCTGTCATCTCAGGGGTTATGGCTTAGTGATAAATATTTTCATCCCAAATATTTCTTCTATCTGTGTCAGTGATGGCTGAAATAAATTCTGCTGGGAACTACTCCATTCTGCTGAGTTACGTAGGAATCAAGCTACATTAAATGCAAACATCCTAGAACCTATGCAATGGGGTAAAAACCAAAATCTTCTCAGCTATTATTAATGGAAACCAAATGAAATTTCCAGGTCTTTTTGGAATGCCTAAATCATGAGGCAGCCAAAGAGAACTTCAAGATGGAATAATCAGGGTAGGGCAGACTGAACAGGATGGCAGTAGTAAAACCTGCCTAGTCTGTAGTGCAAGCTTCCTGTCAACCTGGTCCCAGTACCACGTCAACTCCAAATGAACACACAAGACTTATATTAATTATGAAACTGTTGGCTTTTGGCTAAGAATTACTTAAAAAATTTTAATTAGAAATAAGCTTGCATCACATGCCAGATCCCTCTACCTCCCCTCCTCCCCCAGCCCCTACCCCATCCCCCCTCATCTCCCTTGGGAAGGTGAGGCCCTCCATGGGGAATCTCCAAAGTCTATCATATCATCTAGGACAGGGATTAGGCCCTCCCCCACATATCCAGGCTGAGAAACCATCCCTCCATGTAGAATGTGCTCCCAAAATCCATCTGGGTGCTAAGGATAAATATTGATCTACTTTCTGAGGCCCCATAGATTGGTGAGGCCCCTCACTGACACCCACATTCAGGGTGTCAGTCCCATGCTAGCCTCTCAGCTATCAGTCTGGGGTCCATGAGCTCTCCCTTGTTCATGTCAGCTGTTTCTGTGGGTTTCAGCAGCACTTTCTTGACGCGCCTTTGCTCATCACTCCTCCCTTTCTGCAACTGGGTTCCAGGAGTTCAGTTAAGTGTTTGGATGTGGGTGTCTGCCTCTGCTTCCATCAGTTACTGAGTGAAGGCTCTAGGATGGTACATAAGGCTGTCATCAATTTCATTATCAGAGAAGGACATTTAAGGGAGCCTCTCCACTATTAACTAGATTGTCAGTTGGTGCCATCCTTGTAGATCTTTGGAATTCTCACTAGTGCCATATCTCTATTCAAACCTATAATGGTCCCTCTATTATGGAATCTCTCATTCTGCTCTCCTATTTTCTTCCCCTGACTCAACCTTGTTGCTCCCCCATGTCCTCCTCTCCCCTCCTCTTCTCCCTCTCTTCCCTCTCTCTTTCCCCCAGCTTTCTCTCCCCTTCCCCCATCTCCCATTCCCCTCAGGAGATCCTGTACCATTCCCTTTCTCCAGGGTACCATGCATATCTCTCTTAGGATCCTCCCTGTTTCCCAGACTCTCTAGTTGTGGGATTGTAGCCTGGCAATCCCCTTATCCATGTCTAAAATCCATATATGAGTGAGCACATACCATGTTTCTCTTTTTGTGACTGTGTTACCTCACTCAGGATGGTTTCTTCTAGTTCCATCCATTTGCCTGCGATTTTCAAGATTCCATTGCTTTTTTTTCTGCTGAATAGTACTCAACTGTATAAATGTACCACATTTTCTCTATCCACTCTTCAGTTGAGGGACGTTTTGGTTACTTCCATGCTCTGGCTATTACAAATAATGCTGCTATGAACATAGCTGAACAGATTTCCTTGTTGTATGAATGTGCATCTTTTGGGTATATGCCTAAGAGTGGAAGTGCTGGGTCTTGTGGTAAACTGATTCCCATTTCCTTGAGGAATCTCCCTGCTGATTTCCAACATGACTGTACAAGTTGGCACTACCACCAGTAGTGAAAGAGTGTTCTCCTTTCTCCACATCCTCTCCAGCATAAACTGTCATTAGTGTTTTTGATTTTAGCCATTCTGAGAGTAGTAAGATGGAATCTTTGAGGGTTTTTTTTTAATTTGCATTTCCCTGATTGCTAAAGATGTTGAGCACTTTCTCAAGTGTCTGTCAGCCATTTTAGATTCCACTATTGAAAATTCTCTATTTAGTTCTGTACTCCAATTTTAATTGGATCCTTTGGTGTTTGGAGACTTGCTTATTGAGTTCTTTGTAAATTTTCGTGATCAGCCCTCTGTCAGATGTGGAGTTGGTGAATATCTTTTCCCATTCTGTGGGCTGTAATTTGTCTTGTTGACTGTGTCCTTTGCCTTGCAGAAGCTTCTCAGTTTCAGGAGGTCCCACGTATTAATTGTTGATCTCAGTGTTTGTGTTACTGGTGTTATGTTCAGGACGCAGTCTTCTGTACCAATTCGTTCAAGGGTACCTCTCACTTTCCTTTCTAAGAGGTTCAGTTGGCTGGATTGATGTTGAGGTCTTTGATCCATTTGGACTTACGTTTTGTGCATGGTGATAGATATGGATCTATCTGCTGTCTTTTACATGCCAGCATACAGTTATGCCAGCACCATTTTTGAAGATGCTTTCTTCTTTCCATTGTATAGTTTTAGGTTCTTTGTCAAAGATCAAGTGTTCACAAGTGTGTGGGTTAATATCAGGGTCTTCAATTCCATTCCATTGGTCTACATGTCTGTTTTTGTGCCAATGCCAAGATGTTTTCCTTACTATAGTTCTATATTACAGCTTGAAGTCAGGGATTTTGATGCCTGATGCCTCCTGAAGTCCTTTTATTGTACAGGGTTGTTTTTTGTTGTTGTTGTTGTTGTTGTTGTTGTTTGTTTTTGGCTATACTGGGTCTTTTATTTTTCCATATAAAGTTGAGAATTGTCCTTTCAAGGTTTGTGAAGAATTGTACTGGGATTTTGATAGGGATTGCATTGAATGTGTAGATTGATTTTGTTAAGTTTGCCATTTTTACTATCTTGATCCTACCTATCCAAGAGCATGGGAGATCTTTCATTTTCTGGTATCTTCTTTAATTTCTTTTTTTTAGTGACTCAAATTTCTTGTCATACATATCTTTCACCTGTTTGGTTAGAGTTACCCCAAGGTATTTTATGTTGTTTGTGGCTATTGTAAAAGGGTGTCAGTGAAGAGGCCTAGGGAATCTATTGAGCATTGGGCAGCAGATCAGTACCCATCCCAAGTATACACACAGACTTTGGACTCCCATAGAACAATGTGGGGTGCACTCTCACCCTGAACTATTGGGGAAGGGTCTAGGCCCTGCCCTATATGAAATGACACACTATGCACACCCCCATGGAGGGCCTCACCCTCCCTGGAGAAATGAGGGGATAACGGGGGGGGGAGGGCACGGGAGGAAGGGAGGGAATGGGAGAGGGACCTGGAACTGACTTGTGAAGCAACCTTGTTTCTTATCTAAATTTAAACTGGAAAATAAAATTAAAAAAAAAGAAAAAAAAGGTGATGTTTCTCTGATTTCTTTCTCAGCACATTTATTGTCTATATAGAGTAGGGCTACTGATTGTTTTGAGTTTAACGCATTTCTATAAATCTAAGTATTTCCATGTGGTCTTATCTTACCAGGGAAAGGGTCTGGGCCTGTTAGTCTTCTCATGTCTTACATGGTGACTGTTCCTAAATGTCTCCACAGAGAAGAGAGGAGAGTGATTTCCTGTTTGTCCCTGTTTATATTCTGATTCTGCCCAGCTATATCACTTCCTGCCTGTCTACACAGACCTCCAGATATCTATGGTTAGCTCATGGCAGATACTTCCTGGGATCACATGACGACTCCTGTCTGCCTACACTTCCCAGAATCTTCCTTGTCTCCTAGTCCTGCCTGGTCAATCAGTGATTTATTCATCAGCCAGTAAGATAGAAATATAGGCAGAAAATCATTCCCCATCACTTGTCTTAGAGGGAAAAAGGAATAATAACTATGTGGTAGGAAAAGAGGGTGGTGAAGCAACTAAAAAGGGGACTAGTATGAAAACCATGTAATGACAATTGTGAATGAAAAATAAGAATGACAAAGCAGGGTAAGCATATAACACCAAACATGCCATATGCTTTTCAAAGCAAGCAGGAATGGAAAGCAGGTCTTCAATGAGTCTGGGAGTTGACTGCCAATGACTGCAAACTGAATACCTTTACTCATGGAGCATTGCCATCGAGTTTATTGTAATGTTTGAATTCACCTTAATTTTATATTTAAACCTAATTTTCTATTGACATGTTATTTTGGCATAAAAAAGGATGTAAAGTTTGATTATATGATGGTACCAAGAAACCGATTGAGTAGTTCAATTGACCACTGTAGGACTTAATGGTACAAGAAGATGAATGAGGAACTGTTCCCTGGTCATCAGTATTGCTTGAAATTCTCTTGGGCTGCAATCCTGAAAGAATTTGTCCAGGAAAATCAGACAAAAATCAAAAATCAAGGGCTCATGTCTGGCAGGAGACAGAGGGAGAAAGAGAGATCAAAAGAGATCGAGAGAGAGATCTCTTTGTGTGTATCTTGGTTAATTTAAACTTTAGGGCTGAAAGTTAAAATTTGTGTATTTACAAGGAAGCATGAGCAAATCTGAAACTCTATGATGTGACAACTTTAGTGTCACAGTCATATCAAGGGGAATTTGTTTATTGCTGGGTACAACTATCTGTGGCAAATTCTCTTTCTGCAAGGTGAGGACCATTGATGCAGAATCAAAATTGGGACACTACTTAGCACATGTAGAAAGGGCTATTCAATGGGATTGTGAAACTCATTTGCCGTTTTGAAACCACTTTTCTGTTTAAGACTTTCATTTTATTTTGATCACACAAAATATAGAGTCTTATAAATTAATCGAGCTTTGATGGAAATGTATATTATTTGATATTATATTTAAAAGTTCTTAACACTAAATTTGTATGGTGTATAAGGGGGATATATGTGTCTAGAGAGAAGGAGAGCGAAAGAGGAGAGAGTTTTATTACTTTGTTGATTAATGTTTCTTTTTAGAGTGTGATAACATTTCAAGAATTTCATAATTTGAATACATTTTTGTCACATTCATTCTTGGCCTTCTTAACGTCTTAGAATTATTATAAAGCTAATAAAATTAACTTGAATTGCTAAATAGCTGACAGTCCTGGCTTTTTTTTTATACCTGTGATGAACATCTGACATAAAGAAGAAAGGAAGGCTTTGTTTTGGTTTATGTTTTCAAGGGTTTCAATCCATCAGGGAGTATGGCCAGATAGACTAGAGCTGTATATCCTCTGAAACTAGGAAGCACTGAGAGAAAATGAGTGTGGCAACTTGCTTTCTCCTCTTTTATTCTATCTAGCCCTGTGTAATAGTGTCACCCACATTAATGGCAAGTTTTCTTTTCTTGGTTGATCTTTTCTGGAAATACTATAGCAGAAATAACCTTATTAACATTCATTAATTTCCCAGGTGCTTTTCAAGCTTTTTAAGTTAAAATCCACCATAATAATTCTAAGTACATATGTCATTTATTACTAAAATAGTGAAGGAAATATGGCAAGGAATATAACCATTGTAGCTACAAAGAATAGCAAATTAACAAACAGAAGCCAGGCTTAGTCTTATTGTACACATGATTATTTTGATGTTTTACTGAATATAAATTCATTAAATTAACTTTTACATGGCTATATAATATATAAATTTATTTATGTTGCACTAGTATACTTCGTTGCCTTTCTTTTATTATGCAGACAAAAACAAGCCAAGTTTTAAAATCTTTGGACTTTACCAGTAGTCTGTGTTAGGGTAATATGCAAGTCATGATTTAGAGGATAGAAAATCATCAGTTTATTTTTCAGTGATAGTTGAACCTCAGTAATTGAAAACCAAGTTAGTTGTAGCAGATACATTCTTTACATTACACATTTAAAAATTATTCCTCAAAATAAAAACAAGGCAAGAAATATTTTAATGGTTAGAAGATAGATACACTCCCACTTGAAGAAATACTGTAAAAAAAAGAAAAAGAAAAGAAACAAAATAGAAGAAAAAATCCAACTAACAAAGGAAATTAAAATTAATAAAACCCTTTTCCTGAACTCTGGGTGGGTTTCATTAACCAATCAAGCAGAAGGATTGGCCCTATATGGGATTGCCAGGATGATATGAAGAACTTGAATCAAGAGTTTGCAACAAGTTGTCAGATAATAGGTCAGAAAAACACCTTGAGTCCGCACAACTGACTCTTAACCACTGCCCACGCTAGAGACTGAAAACTTAGAGAAAGACAGAGATGCTTTCATGTGCTGAATCATTCATCTGGTTTCTTGTGGCTCTCTTTCTGCTTTTTTTTTCTTTTCTTCATGCATTCTGTTAGAGGGATACAGTAACCATAGCTACAAACCGGTCTCCAATTTGTTTGTGACAAATTTTTTTCCACATCTTAGTATAAGAGCAGAATGCAGGTAAAAGAGTCTGCCCAGAGATAGTTTCAGCAAAGATTGAGGAGATAAAAATTCATGTAAAGCCAAAGACATTTCTAGTTTCTAACCAACGACAGGAATCAAAGTTCCTGTCCTGAGATGATTTTTGAAGACCTGGATTGTTCTTAAGCAGCTTATGTTGCTCTTGAACTTTCTCTTGTGAACTCAAATAATGAATTTCACAGACAGTGAGAGAATAGACTACAGTTTACAACAGGTTTAAAGGAAGTAGGCAGAGCCCCCATTTAGCAAGAGAAGGTCCCAATAAATGAATTGTCAGGGATGGAGACTGGGGCAGCAGTTAAGAACACTTATTGCTCTTTCAGGGGACACTGGTTCAGTTCCCAGCATCCACATGGTGGCTCACAACCATCTGTAACTCCAGTTCCAGGGACTATGACACATTTTTAGTGATCCTCAAGGACAGCAGGCAAGCATGTAGTTCACAAACATTGTGTGAAGACAAAACACTCATGCACATACAATTAAATGAATAGATCTTAAAAGCAGTTTAAAAATTAATCTCCATCAATGGTCATTTTGTAGGGGTTAGTAAACCTTTTCTTTCTGGATGCATGGGTTGTGATCTGGTCAATGTGGTTGTCACACCCCTTAAATGTTGATGTACCTTTGTACTCCAAGCATCTGTACTGCTGTTTCATTCACACCTTATGTGTAGATTCCAGATAGCTGTGCTTTCATCTCTGTGGAAGAAGAGACTTAACAGGAAACCAGAACTCAGATATCTCTGGCATTTCTGGCCTTTGGCTAGGATAGAACCAAGGCCAAGGACTTCCTGTTCCTAAACAGCCTGACTAGTTTCTATCTCCTAGTCTCATGATCATGCCCACCTTCTGGTAAGCTGCTTCTCATGTTGTATGTTAAAAATATTTTGAGACTGAGTTTATTGTCACTTTATCTATAAGCTTATTAGTTGTGATAAAATTTTGATGAAATAGCTGATAGATGTCATGGTATAAGAAGGACATATATGAGATAGAGAGAGATAGATAGATATAATATGTCATTTGAATTATCTGACAGAAGTTGACATCAGAAGGAAAATCTAAATAGCCCTAATAATTTCTCTAAAATAAGCTATTAGAAAAGCATAAGTAAATGAATTCAGCCACATACATGTTCTTTTTACAGAGATTGTTTGCATGTGGAAATGGGTAAGCAAAACTAGGACCCATCCTAATGGAGCTTATGTTTTTATGGGACACATAGTCAGATTACACATGTCTATTAGTTCAACATAGTGAGGATTCTAGAGGAACTAAGTTAGGGATGATGGTAGAAGATAATTGATGGAATCATGGAGACAAAACAGATGGGGTTGTTAGAGCAATCCCCTCTAAAAATAACTGAGTTTACTAATTTTACTTTTTGTGCTTGTGAGGCTCAGATTCAGGGCCTCATACATGTGTAAATTTGTGATCTACCACTTACCCATATCCTGAGAGATGTTTAAATTGGGATCTGTTGCTTTAAAATGATCTAGCCATTGATATGGGCATCAGTGAATGACATGTGACTATGACATTTCTATTATGACGTGGTTTGCATGACCAGTCAAAGTATTCAGATAAATGCGTAGGCTTTAAAATTTCATTAAAAGTACAATGTAAGGTAATGAGTAATGCTTTTTTTTTTTGGCTGCGCAGTGTTTTTATTTTAATTTTAAATAGCTTGTTTTACATGTCAATCCCAGTTCCCTCTCCCTCTCCTCCTCCCACACCCCCCACCATCCCCCCCCATCCTCCCACCCTATTGCCAATTCCTTCCGCATAGGGGATATCTAGAGTCTATCATTTCACTCAGGGTAGGGTCCAGGCACTTCCCTAAGAGTCCAGGCAGAGAGAGCAACCCTCTTTGTGTTATGTTTTTAAGTATAGTAATCTATATGAATTATATCAATGCCTTGCGAATAGATAAAATTATCCAAAATAATGATATCAAAGGAAAATGAGATAGGCTCTAGTTCTAAATGTCTAAGTCTTAACAGTGAGATTAAAGCAGAAAGATTAAAAGGAAAGCAAAATGTACAACATTAAAGATATTTCAGAAAAGGATGCACAGGGAATGAAACACTTTAGAAGGCTCTCAATGAGATGTCTCCATCAACTCCCTCTGCTCATGGCTCAGAGAACTCTGAAGAGGAGACAATAACACTGTAAGAGCCAGTGGGGGATGAAAGACATCAAAAGAACAAGATCTCAAAACAACAAAACTGAAGCTCATATGGATTCACAGAGACTATGTCATCATGCACACGACCTGCACAGGTCTAAGCGAGATGGGGTCCCAGTGTTGAGAAGGAAAGTGGACATAGTCTTCCATCCCTTCCTGAGAAACAATCTTTAATTGATAACCACTGGTAAAGGAAACAATAGGTTTTTTTCCAGCGATGTATACACACTACATTTAAGGGCAGGCCCCAGGTACAGCAGTAAATAGCCACCATAAAATGATCTCAATGTGTGTGTGTGTGTGTGTGTGTGTGTGTGTTTGTAAATGTCTGTCTCATAATGCTTTGTCAAGGACATTTTCTAACCTGACAGATCTTCTGTTTGTATGTTATTGTTTCTGATTTTGTTTTTATGGTTTTCTATGTGTGCAAATCTGTGTGTCTCAGTATCTGTGTTTCTTGACTTAATCTTTGTCTTGTTTTCTCCTGTTTGTTTTGCCTATGCTGGTTTGTCTTCATTTTGTCATATTATAATTTTAGGTACTTGGGATTTTTGGGGGGCAGAGAAAGAAAGGGTGTGGATTTAGATGGGAGGGGAAATGGGGAGGATGATAGGAGCTGGGGGAGGGGAAAACATTGTCGGAATATTTTGTATGAAAAAAACTACTTTCAATAATACAAAAAAAGCTTTGTGGTATTGAATTGATGGTGAAAAATCAATCCAGTGAAGAGCAACTAGTGTCTGTGGCATTTTAAGAAATACACTAATATCCATTTCCATGAAATATCTTAATTTTTTTCTAGGTTAAATTATTAAATTTTGTACAAGATAAAAATGTTATTTGATTTCTTATATTACTTCTGCTTGTGTCATTGAGAAAATGCAAAGAATTATTTGCAGATATGTACTGCCTTTAACATAGAATTAAAATTTCTTCATGGCAGACATTATAGTACCAAAAACTTTTGTGCCTTTATAATAGAATTTTTTCCTAGATATTTGAGTTAAAAGACATCAGAGGCCCCAATATTTTCACATTCATTTGTAATTAAAAGAAACTTCCATATTTTATATGTACCAGAATAGTCCTAACATCTTTCATATTTGCCCATGTAAAGTTAAAAAAATCATGATTCCTTATTTGAAAAGAAGGCAACTTTTCACAGTGTACCTATGGCCTGCTATGTGAAAGCACTCAATTTTAAAACTTGCATTTTATTTGACTTTCATATTTACAACAATGTTTTCATAAGAATTGAAAAATATTGCATTACTAGTTACATTGAAATCTACACAAATCTTTTGTAGGATGATTTGTTGTAATCCAGCAATTATTATCAAGTTACTAAATATAGATATGTCGCTTACTTTTGAGTGAAATTTAAAAAGACATATTAATGAGTATTATAGATTAACTTCTTTAAAAAGTTTAATCAGACAGTTAAATAATTGGGAAAGCAGCACAAATAAGACCTGATCTAATTATTATTTCCTAGTCTGGGTTATTGGGACTCCATAATTAATTGTCAATAGTAGATTCCTTTCAACATAGCTGTTTGCTTCTAAATAGATAGTATTTAAAGTTCAAATTCAAATGTGACATCCTGGCTGTATGAAAAACATTTAACATGCTTAAATTGCTTTAGAAGCGAGAGAATTTATCTTTAAGCACTACATAATCATAAACATATGTAAAATAATATCTGTCTATCTCCTCAAAAGCAGAAGAATTTGTAATGGAACAATATAGTGTGTTGACTTGTTACTTGAATGGGTGAGGGGGAATAACATCATGTCTTTCTGTGTGACTCTGAGGTAATCCTTTAAAATGTCTTTCTGCTTTGAACAATACAAATGTATGTTTGAACACTTAGTAAAAGTGTCATAAAAACATGTTTTAAAAAGAAATAATGGGTGTTATAAAGATGGCTCAGCAGTTAAGAGCACTCGCTTCTTTTCTGGAGTATTCAAGTTTAAATCCCAAAACCCACACGATGGCTTAAAATCATCTGTAACTCCAGTCTCAAAGCACCTGCAGCCAGCTCCTGGTGTCCTTGGTCATCAGGCACCCACATGATGCATAGACACATATGCAGGCAAAGTTTTGCTAGCTGGGTCTTGATTCCTTTGCTCATCACTCCTCTTTGTAACTGGGTTCCAGGAGTGCAGTTTGGTTTTTAACTGTGGGTGTCTGCCTCTGCTTCCATCAGCCACTGGATGAGGGTTCTAGAATGGCATATCAGGTAGTCATCACTCAGGGGAGGGCATTTAAAGTAGCCTTAATGCCAGTTGGAATCATTCTTGTAGATCTCTGAGAATCTCACTAATGCCAGATCTCTCCTCAAACCTATAATGGCTCCCTCTATTATGGTATATCTCATCGTTCTCTCCTCAATTCTTACTCTGACTCAACCTTCCTGCTCCCCCGAGTCCTCCTCTCCCCTCTACTTCCCATCTCTTTCTCCAACCTCCCTCTTCTCTCCCCTCCCCTCTGCACCCAATCCAATGAGTAGATCTCAACCCATTCCCCTTCTCCAGGTTACCATGCATATCTCTCTTAGGTTCCTCCCTGCTTCCCAGACTATCTGGTGATGGGATTATAGGCTGGCAATCCCCTGATGCATGTCTAAAATCCATATATGAGTGAGTACACACCATGTTTGCCTTTTTGTGATCGGGTTACTTCCCTCAGGATGGTTTCTTCTAGTGCCATCTATTTGCCTGCAAATTTCAAGATTCCATTTTTTTCCCACTGAGTAGGACTCCATGGTGGAGATTTACCACATTTTTTCTATCCACTCTTCAGTTGAGGGACATCTAGGTTGCTTCCAGATTCTGGCTATTACAAATAATGTTGCTATGGACATAGTTAATCAGATGCCCTTATTGTATTAGTGTATATCTTTTGGGTATATGCCTAAGAGTGGAATTGCTGGATCTTGTAGTAGGCTGATATCCATTTTCCTGATGAATCTCCATACTGATCAACAAAGTGGCTGCATAAGTTGGTATCCCCATTAGCAGTGGAGGAGTATTCCTCTTTCTCCACATCCTGTCAGCATAAACTGTCATTAGTGTTTTTGATTTTAGCCATTCTGACAGGAGTAAGATGGTATCTCAGAATTGTTTTGATTTGCATTTCCCTGATGACTAAGGATACTGAGGACTTTCTCAAGTGTCTCTCAGCCATTTTAGACTACTCTATTGAGAATTATACATTTAGTTCTGTAGCCTGCTTTTTATTTGGATCCTGTGGTGCTTTGGAGTCTTGCTTCTTGAGCTCTTCGTAAATTTTGGCGATCAGCCCTCTGTCAGATGTGGGGTTGGTGAATATCTTTTCCCATTCTGTGGGCTGTCATTTTGTATTGTTGACTGTGTTCTTTGCCTTACAGATGCTTCAATTTCAGGAGGTCCCATGTATTAATTGTTGATCTCAGTGTCTGTCCTACTGGTGTTATGTTCAGGAAGAAGTCTCCTGTACCAATTTGTTCAAGGGTACTTCCTAATTTCCTTTCTAAGAGGTTCAGTGTAGCTGGATTGATGTTGAGGTCTTTGATCCATTTGGACTTACATTTTGTGTGTGGTGATAGATATGGATCTATCTGCTGTCTTTTATATGCCAGTATCCAGTTATGCCAGCACCATTCGTTGAAGATGCTTTCTTTTTCTATGGTATAGTTTTAGCTTCTTTGACAACGATCATGTGTTCATAGGTGTGTGGGTTAATATCAGCATCTTCGATTCGATTCCATTGGTCTATATGTCTATTTTTGTGCCAATACCAAGCTGTTTTCAGGACTATAGCTGTATAGCAGAGCTTGAAGTCAGGGATGGTGATGCCTTCTGAAGTTCCTTTATTGTACAGGGTTTTTTTTTTGCTATCCTGGGTCTTTTGTTTTTCCATATAAAGTTATCTTTTCAAGGTCTGTGAAAAATTGTGCTGGTATTTTTATAGAGATTGCATTGAATCTGTAGATTGCTTTTGGTAAGATTGCTATTTTTACTATGTTGATCCTACCTATCAAACAGGATGGGAGATCTTTCCATTTTATGGTATATTCTTTAAAGATTCAAAGTTCTTGTTATACAGGTCTTTCACCTGTTTGGTTAGAGTTACCCCAAGATATTTTATGTTGTTTGTTGCAATTGTAAAGGGTAATGTTTCTCTTATTTCTTTCTCATTCCCTTTATTATATATATTATATATATATATATATATATATATATATGAGCTATTTTTTTAGTTAATTTTGTATTCTGCCACTTTGCTGAAGGTGTTTTTCAGCTGTAGGAGTTCCCTGGTAGAATTCTTTTGGTTGGTTACATAGACTATTATATCATCTTCAAATAGGGAAAGTTTGACTTCTCTCTTTCCAATTTGTATACCCTTGATTTCCTTTGTTGTTTTATTACTCTAGCAAGAACTTCAAGTACATATTGATGAGATATGGAGAGTGGATTTCCTTGTCTTATTCCTGATTTTAGAGGAATGGCCTTGAGTTTCACTCCATTTAGATTGATGTTGGCTTTTGGTTTGCTGTATGTTGCTTTTGTTATGTTTAGGTATGTTCCTGCTTTCCCTGATCTCCCCAAGACCTTTGTCATGAAGGGATGTTGGATTTTGTCAAAGGATTTTTCAGTATCTAGTGAGATGATCATGTGATTTTTATTTTTCAGATTGTTTATATGGTGGATTATATTAATAGATTTTTGATCATGGTATATGATTTTTCTGATGTGTTCTTGGATTCAATTTGCCAGTATTTTGTTGAGTATTTTTGCATCAATGTTCATGAGAGAGATTGGTCTGTAATTCCCTATCTTGGTTGTGTCTTTGTGTGGTTTGGGTATTAAAATAATTGTAGCCTTGTAAAAAGAGTTTCTCATATCCTCTTTGAGGGTCTCTATCATTTTCATGAAGTTGTTTTTGAAGGTCATTATTTTCTGTTTCATCTGTTTTGGGATATTCAGGCTGATGTAGAGTCTCTAGACTGTGGTGGTATCACACTGGTTTTTCTGTTGTTGACTATCTTTCTATATTGCTGTCTTCCCATCCCTTCTTTCAATGGGAGGCCGTGGGGGGTCTCTTCCTCCCCTGGTGGGTTTGGGTCTAAGGATCTCTTCCAGTGTGTTCAAGTAGGTCCAATACTTCGATAGGTCTCTCGATGGGTACAGGTGGGTCTGAGACACTCTCAAACACAGAGAAGAGACTAGAGGGGACTGAAGACTCAAGCTCAGGAAGGGTGACTGAGGGGACTGAAAACTCAAGCACAGTGCAGGAAACAGAGGGGGCTGAAGACTGAGGTGCGGCCAGACTCAAAATTGTGCTATCTGGCAGGGCAGGTCCACTCTAGGGGCAGAGCACGCCCAGGGACATAGAAGCAAGGGGCATGTCAGGGTTTGGGGTCCAGAATGGAGGCCCCACTCACCTCAAGCACAGGGCAGGGGCCAGAGCGGACTAAAGACTGAACTATGTCCAGACTTAAGGTGGTCCTTTCTGGTGGGGCGGGTCCATTCTAGGCACAGAACATGCCCAGAGAGACAGAAGCAGGGGGATGTAGGAAGTTGGGGCACAAAGCAGAGATCCCACTCACCTCAGGCACAGGGTAGGGTCTTAAGGGGGCTCTTCACTTTATTATTAACCCTTTGATGCCTGTTTGTTTAGACAGAATGGTTTCTTATTAGATTAGAAAGGGATATAGGGAAGAACTGGAAGGAGTTGCGGAGGGGAAACCGTAAGAACAATATACTTATGAAAAAAGTATGTTTTCATTAAAAAAGAATGGATTCCAGAAAGTGAAGCCATGGTAAGTGTTCACAGCATACATCCCGAGTTCACTGTCACTCCTGGCTGTGTACTCCAGCATTAGACATTCCTCTGAATATAGTTACAGCATGCATTATCAGTGTCTGGATAAAGCACTAGTGTTATGTCACGATGTATTGTGTGTTTGGAATAGTGACTAACTGTCATCAGGTGAAGAACTACCTTGATACATCTCAGTGGAGAAGTCCCAGTGACTGTAAAGTTAACATCGAGGAAGGGTTAGTCATTAGTTATAAAACAAAGATAATGAAAGAAAGCTACAGAAAACGGAAGTTTCTAGATGGAAAAAAAAGAATTGTAATTGGTCTTCTAAGTTTGACTTTTTAATCATTGAAGATAATTTTGAGGAATGTGTATATTTCTGCTATTAAGTGCAGTCCTTCCTTTTTGTCAAAAAACAATCATGTATAAAGCATCCGTTATATTCGTCATGACCTATATTCTCTTAGTTCCATTAATTCTATGATATAAAATCAAAAATATGGACATGAGAAAAAGTTCATCATTAAATCCATTAGAAGAAAAAGCACATAATAGTAACTGTCCTCAAAGAGTATTCTGATGCTGAAGTATAGCATTTTCAAGTTCTATGACTCAGAGGACAGAGTCAAATACATGACAGTAGGGACTGTGGTAAGCAAGGTTATCCATGGAATACAGTGAAGTATTTGAGCCTTTCTTTTGTTTTCTTTCCAAGGTGTATTTACTTTTTGTTTATGCAGGAGAGTTTTGCTTGCCTGTATACATGTATATATAATACCTGGTATCCATGGAGGTCAGGAAAAGGCATCAGAACCCCTTAAACAGAAAGTTTCAGATGTTTGTGAGTTACCATGTGGGTACTGAGAAGTAAACCCAGGCCCTCTGGAAAAGCAGCAAGTGAACCACCCCTCCAGACCCCAGACCCCATACTTTTCTAAAAGTATGCATGTACACCAAAGTTCCCTAGAATGGAAACTACTGGTGAGCTACTCTACTGCACATCACAAGTGACACCTACAAAGTAAATGCTGAGGACATCCATGAGATGGTACTGTCTGTGATTCGGAATGAAATACCAAGAGCTTACTGTCTGTGTCCTGACACCACTATGCTCAATCTGCTACCCTGTTTTCTAAAATTCATGGCCTTAAACACAGTTTCTCTTCTCCCAACTCAATCTTCCTGAGCTCTCATGTTCTCCTCATCCCTCCTCTTCTTCCCTCCTCTGTCTCCTACCTCCCTCCTCCTCCCCCCATGCCCTCAATTAGCTCAGGAGATCTTGTTCCTTTCTCCTTCTCTGGGGGACGAAGTATGTCTCTCTTAGGGTATTCCTTGTTTCCTAGCTTCTCTGGTGGTGTGGATAGTAGGCTGATAATCCTTTGATCTATGTCTAAAATCCATATGAGTGAGTAAACACCATTTTTGACTTTGTCCCTCTCACCCTTCTCCTCTGACCCATATCCTACTTTTTCCCTTAATCATGTAATATGCTACGTATGTCCATGCTGTTGTCAGTATATAACATGATTACACTAGTGGCCCTTCTTCCTCTGCGTTCCCTTCATTGGTAATTTCGTATGATCCCATGTTTAGTGCCGTCTTTCTAATAATAACATACAAATTTATGTCACATCATATTTCCAATTGACTAGTCACCATCTCTATTTAATTACCTGTCATATCCAAAGTTCAAAGATTTAAAAACCCTTACACACAGAGAATGTGTCAACTATATTAGTCTCTTTCCCTTTTTAGTAGACTCTCGCTTTTTTTTACAGTTACCTACAAGACCCATGTTTTCACTTCATTAATACTTTTTTAAACCCTCTCACATTCATCTTTAAAAATGCAGTGTGTCACAGTCATGCTTCCACAGTTTTGGTAATCACCTCAGTCAGGCACCATCATAATTAGACTCCACAGCCTGGCCATATCTACATCTACATTCAGCTGTATCTACTCCCTAGAATTCCCAGCAGCTTTCAAACATACCAGAGCTTATTCATTCAATATGGATTTTAGTCATCCTCCATTCTTTCTCATCACCCTTCCTGTCCTGCTGTGACCGGTGTTTCCCCAACGTCCCTTCCCCCAATGTCCCTTCCTACTTTCATGTCTTCTTTTGTGTGTGTGTGTGTTTCCTTTCTGATCTCTACTCGTTACTGATGTGTGCGAACTGGGGTTAACAGAGCCCCACCCCCAATGCCCTTCCCCACCCTACTTCTCCACTTACACTCCTTCCTTTACAGAAACTCCCCTTCTCTCTCAAAGTAAAATCTGCTTCCCACACTGATATATATATATATATATATATATATATATATATATATATATATACATTTATGAACTGATGGTGCAGACCACTGCAGATTACAGCAGGGCAGTCTTCCTTTATCCTACTGCCAGGCCATTAGCTGAGGTTCTCATCACACATCCTTGGCATTTCTAATCACTTGTCACTTGACCAAATTGCTTTGATTTCTAGCAGAACTTTTTATGTCAGCGTTGAGATTTCACAAGTATGTGCAAGTTTTAATTTGTCATTTTAGCCTCACTCCAATGCCATCAAAAATGACAGGCATAACCCACACTTGAAATCTTTAGCTAACAAGTCATCTCTAAGAAACTACAGTCAGAAAGATAATGCACGAGTTACTTTTTTCTTGTTTTTATGGTGTTTGTGTAAAATATGATGCATACATTTAAAAAGGCAGGCTTTCAACTTTGTTCTATAATGGTCTCAGTGAATAGTAAGAAGGCATAAGGGTGTGGACAATAGCCTAACAGAAGGGCAGAATAATCAGTTTGTAAATGAAAGGAAAGCTGGAGTGGAAGAAGACAGGATGAAAACCAGCTTTTCCTTACTAAACAAAACAAGACTGGTGTCATTGAGTTGAGATACACAGAGCATAGGACACAAATACCCTGGATTAATGGCTCCAGCTTAAGGAAACACTAGTAACTAAAACCAGAAGGGGAAGAGTAAATAGAATTTGTCAATGAACAGTTATCATTATTTCTCTTCAACTTTCATGTCTTCTCATCTTGTACATTTGATTAATGGATTTTCTCCTAAACTCCATTTGGTTCAAATGGAGTTGAAACTAACATCATTGATTTACATATCACTCTGGCCACGGTTGTGGTTCACCTGACCTCAGATTGCCCAGAGGCCTGTCTGGTGATCTCTTTCCAAAGAATAAAAAGAAAAAAGATGGTTTTTCTTTCTGAGTGATAAAATTGGATGCGAGCATTTGAAAATGTGACATCTGCACTCTTGTGATAGCCCACTTGGAAACAATACTGTCACAAAGAATGGGGAGGAAAATAAGAAAGGAAGGTAGAATTTGAAAGTTATTTCAAACCTAGTTGATTCAGGGAAACCTAGAAACTTGTCAATAACTTCATGACATTATACTACATGATTTTAAAAAATCCCTGTTTGCTTAATTAATTTTTAATGTTTAGATTCTATAATATCCAAACTGTGCAATCTATACTCAATTAAACCTGTACCAAGGTGCAAAACAATTATATATAAATATAATAACAGAATTATTTAGAACTATGAAAGGAAGTTAGAAAAACTGCATTAAGGATTTTATATTTGAAGTCATTCATGTACTACCTAGTTTCTTGTGGAAAAAAGATAATTTTGTGTCATATTTGTGTTTATGATGCTTATCATTTGCTTCCCTGACTTATAGAATAAATATCTATTAATTTAGACAGACATAAAAACAAAATGACATATTTGTCAATATACTCCTTAATTGTCAGAAAGCATTGGCATAATTTAAGTAACTAAAAGTAGGACTAACTCCTATTTTTACCATTTTTCATGGAAGTACAAAATTAAGCTGAAATGAATTTTGAAATATTTTGCTTTTCTTTTTTAGTTTTACTGTTAAAAGATGATATTTTATAAGTGGAGTATAAAATTAACAACATGTTTATCTCTCCAAACTATTAATAAATGGAGTGAGACAGCCCAAGACAAATTAGACATAACATAACATCTCACACTTATGTTACATTTATTAGCTTTGCTCTTAATTATGGTTAGAAAGAACCTACTCACTTTCATACTACACGCTGATCCACAGTTTCTGCTGTTACTGGGCTCAAGATCATCTGCTTACCAAACGACAGGCCAATTAAGTCTGGAGACAATATGTTGAGGAAAGAAAAGTGACTTTATTTTTAAAGAGTTAGCTAACTAAAGAGAAGGAAGAATATTTTTTTCAAAAGTTAGTCTTGAAGGAACCTAATTTAGGGGCTGTTGATGTCAGTAGAAATGGGTTTTAGAACTAGAGCAAGTGTTCTCACTGCAGATAAAATTCCAGGTTTGTGGCCAAATGATGCATACATGTGCTTAATTTCTGCATTAAGAGATGTGTTGTCATACTGTGACTCTCAAGAAAAGCAGTGCCTATTTTCACCCACTAATTAGGTTACAAATCTGCAATTAGTTTACAAATCTGCGTTGTTGGCATGTTACACTATGCACAGACTATAGAGAATGACTTCCCAAGAAAAAACACAGATATGTAAAGTTAAGGATAGAGGCCATAATGCCTGGCTTCAAGGTTAAGCAAAAACAATAAACTAAACAAAAAACAACACAAAACAAAACCCTTTTTTCCCTGAAGTCTTTGAAAATATCCAATCTCTCTTTGTAATATATATTTACAAAGAAGAACTGTCTTGCTGTGATAAACATTATGACCAAAGCTAATTGGGGAATAAAGGATTTTTTTAATCTTATAGTTTATTGTCAGAATGATCATTAGTCAGAGCAGGAACCCAAGGCAGGAGCCTAAGGACAGGAACTGAAGTAGAGACTACTGTAGAGCAGTTGTTCTCAATCTTTGGGTTCAAGACCCTGTCACAAGGATCATCTAAGACTATTAGAAAACATATTATAATTCATAACAGTAGTTGTGAAGTAGCAATGAAATAATTTTATTGTTGGAAGTCATCACAGCATGAGAAACTATTTTATAGGGCCCTAGCCTTAGAAAGTTTGAGAACTACTGCTCTAGAGGAATGTTTCTTGCTATATTGATCCCCATAGCCATGTTTAGCTTGCCTTCTTATACAATCCAGGAACATTGGTATAGGGGAGGCACTGTCCAAAGATGGCATAGAGAGAGAAGCACTGGACAGTTGGGAATGAAATTTGACACCCAAATCCTGATCCTTGTGCGACTATGAATCACTAATATGATAAGAATGGAGGGCAGGTGGAAGCCACTGTAGTAAAGACAGAATCATGTGAGCATGTAGATGCTTGTCAATGTTTGTGAGAACAAGAGAAATAGTAGTGTGAAATCTTTCTATGAATATTAAAGTATTTGAGTCTGCTAAAATAACAGAGAGAGAGAGAGAGAGAGAGAGAGAGAGAGAGAGAGAGAGAGAGATAGGAGTGAAGACACACCCAGCATGTAATATGGAGGCATGGAAACAATTATGTAAAGCAGTAGAGAAATTTTCACAGTATTTAACAACTAAAGTTCAGAGTAAAGGGAAGAAAATGTATATTTTGTTAAATAAAGGGGCTCAAAGAATTCTCAGAACTTCCTGTTTATTTACGTTTAAGTGGATCATTAGCATAAAAACAAAACAAAACAACAACAACAAAAATTCATAAGAGAATCATCATAATGTGTTTTTCTTTTCCTAAGATTTATTTTTTATGTGCATTTGTGGCTCTACTGGCTAGTTAATATCATTCTGACACAAACTACATTCCTTTGGAAGGAGGGCACTTCAATTGAAAAGCTACGCTCACCGGATTGACCTGTGAACAAACCTGTGGGTCATCGTCTTGATTGGTGATTGTTGTAAGAGGGCCCAGCTTTCTGTGCAATTCTGGTCCCAGACTGGAGTTCCTGGATACTGTAAGAAAGCACATGGAGCAAGTCAAGGGGAGCAGTAACCAGTGCTCTTGCATTGATTCTGCCTCAGTTCCTTCCTCCAGGTAGCTTCCCTGAGTTCTTCCCGTGGCATCCCTCAGGGATGGACATAAAAGCTGAAGGTGAAACAAACGGCTTCCTCAACAAGTTGAATTCATGATATTTTTTCATCATAGTAATGGAAACCCTAAGAAATACAATGCATGTACGAATCTATGTGCACTGGTGAATGTCTCCTGAGCAACAACTTGTGAAATTTACATATGGCCCTCACATGAATGTATAGATCCATCCACTCACACCGTAACATACAATCTCATACTGTTAAGCCATCCCGAGGGAAACCCAAAGAATAGGAACTTTCTCTCACTTAACAGAAATTAAAATATGTTCTTACTATTTTTAATGTGGTGTCTTTGTTTATTGGGTTAATTCTGCATATAGAAAGAAAGAGGACAAGGAGAGAGGGGTTAATTTATTTTGTCCCACATTGAGTCTCCAACACTATAATGTCTGTATAAATTATGGGCTGAAAGCATTTTGTTAAATAAATAAAGGCAGTATCTTCCATCACAGAAAATGCACCTTCAATTTTAAGTCCTTTACAAAGGATTTGCCTCCTGTCTGTGAAGTTTAACGTTCACTTTGTCTTTGTCTATTCACTTTTGCTCACTGCAGTCATGTAGAGAGAAGCTAAATATTGTATCCCCAGTCTCCTCTGCTGAATGCAGAGTCTTAATTAGCTTTTCAAACACATTGCAGATAAAACCTATTAATCCTCTGACCTTCACTGTATTCAAAAGTTTTGTGTTAATTGTTTTGAGAGAATAATAGACAGTTTTGATGCTTTAAAAAGTCATTCCATCCCTTCCAGGAAAACAGCAGAACCAGGGAAATTGCTGAAGAGAATTCTTGCATTTGAGCTCCCAGCTTGTGCCCTTATTTTATGACAGGAGAGTTACTTCTGAATTTTAGGGAGAGCATTTGTTTTCTTATAACTACAAAATCAGCTTTTATAAATTGGTTCTATCCCAAAGTAGCAAAACAATAATTAGGTCATTAGAGGTAATTGTGATTTTGTTGACTAAAGCCTGAAGTGGAAAACACACTAACATTTAGAGTTCACCTATTGTATTCCTAGCATTTTGCTTGCATTACCCCTTTAACACTGTAAGATTCCTTTTTAATTGAGGTTTGACCATACCTGTCAACAGTCATTTGTTTCAGCCACTCTGTAAGGCATTGAAAAAAGTGATAAATACCATCACTCACATTTCATAGAAGAACGTACAGATCACAGATTCAAGAGTAAAAACCCCTGGACTTAAACTCTGGGGTGACTTCAAAACCAAGGTGCAATCTTTAGTGATGGTCAGTCACTAGGGGGCCAGGCTACTATGCCTTACTCCAGCATCAAGCTAAAACACAGAGTTTTGTACCAGAGGCAGTGATGTAATTAATAATCAGTCTCTCTCCCTTGCATTTTCAACCATGTCCAGAATGGATGTTTCCAATCTCTGGAGGCTGCTTCATAACTTGTATTTGTCTAGAGATTCAAATGGACCAGGTACCAGAATCTATTTCCCTCTTGAAATTTTTACTCAGTTTCAGGAGTCTTTAAGTGATCTTGTGTTGCCAGAAAAACAACACTCACTGAAATCCAAGAAGGATGTGGCCATGAGCAGATACTCTAGTCTTCTAGGAACTGAGAATTTGAACACAGAATCAATTCTGCTATTTGCTGCATAATGTTATCTGTTCCTTAGTTACCTCAGTTTCTGTCTTAATTTTAGGAAGGAAGAGACTAGAATAGGCAGTGATTTACTATTGCAGATTAGACTTGAGCATAAGAGATAAAGCCCCTGCCTGGAGGAGATCTTGAAGATCTGTAACTGTAATTATATGAGAAATGTCCATGCTTCTGCATCCATAAGAATCTAGGCTGAGCTGCCAGTCCCTATACACCAGTCAAGAGGTAAGTTATGGTGAAAATTAGAGATATTTAATTTATGCACATTGAGAGCATGAAAATATAAAGCAGTACAGTGACCCCAAACTGATTTGGGAGGACTGGAAAGAGCTTTAGGTTTAGATATAGAAAAAATAGGCTAAGATTGAGGCAACAGGTTTGCATGACCATGGCAGTTTGAAAGAAAATGACCCCCAAAGGAGTGGCACTATTAAGAGGTATGGCTCTGTTGGAGTAGGTATGACATTGTTAAAGGAACTGTGTCACTGTGGGCTCTGAGGTCTCATATATGTTCATACCATGCCTAGTCTCCCAGATTATTTCCTGTTACATATGGGCCTAGATGTAGGAATCTCAGTTCCTTCTCTAGAACCATGTCTGCTTGCTATGAACCATGATGACAATGGACTGAACCTCTGAAACTATAAGTGAGCCACTCCAATCGAATGGTTTCTTTCTAAGAGATGTTGGATCATGGTGTCTCCTCACAGCAATAGAAGCCCTAAGACAATGACTCAACAGTGTGGGGGTGGGGGGCGCTCCAGCTGGTCATTGTCTCAGGTCTGATTCTGCAGTGTGGTCTGAAGAGCTGACTCTCAGGGCATGATTCTGTCTGTTCAAGAGCACAGCCTTACCATCACAGAAAATTGCCTTTATGTAAGGGTGATCTGTCCAATTAGTCTCTGGTGATCCTGGCATCGAAAGTATCTTCAGATTTAGGAAAAAATATTTGGAGCACTGGAGTATACCATTCAAGATCTGGAATAGGATGCTGTAAAAAAAAATCTGGCAATAAGTTGCCCCCATTACTCTTTGTGCTTTCAGCCTTGAAGGAAACTGACAGCAATTAAACATTATCAGTTTCTAAGCAGACAACCCTTAAATCATCACTATCCCTATGAGTAATAGTAAGTAGATAACCCAAAGCGAAGGAGATAGATGCAAAATAAAAGCGAAGATGGCTACCTTTCATTCGGGTTTTAGTTACCTTTGGGGTCCAAGGGAGGGGTCAATGTTTTGATCAAAACCAATTTCAAAGACCTTGTTCTAACCTGCATGAAATGTTGCTGTCATCATCTGTGTAGGAGCAAGCAATGTTGGTACCAGAAACATATCCTAATTATTCCCTGTGTTGGAGTATGGACAGGAAAGAAAATTGGGCAGGTTTACTTTCTCTTTCTAAAAGTGAACATTTTTAAAATTACCTGATTTAGCAACTCTGTGATGTGATTTAATAACCTTTCTGTTCCATTACATTATCCCTCTACCTGCATACCTCTCTCTCTCTCTCTCTCTCTCTCTCTCTCTCTCTCTCTCTCTCTCTCTCTCTCTCTCTCTCTCTTTCTCTCTCAATATAACAACAGCCACCCATTGGATGATGTGAACATGAGCACATATTTTAAACCTCTTTCCTCCTGAATTGCTGGAACACAGTAATGTGCACATCCATCCACCCTTTCTTGCCATCTGACTTGCAAGGAAACAACTGTCACACCCACCTTACCTATTATGACAAGCTGCCTCTGGTTGCAATTGTTACAATGTGCTATTAGTTTCTGATTAGTACTTTTCTTTGTTCATCACACCTACTCAGTCCTTGATGAGTAATTCCACTTTGGAGAGTCACACATGCAAAGTGTGGTATTAGCTTGGAGCAAAACTAGTCACTGTTGCTAACAAGATTTAAGGGACTGACTGGAATGGCATCAGGTCTTATCCCTGATGTCTTTGCTAAACAAAGGCAGCTTGTGAGGGTTATTGGTCCCAGAAGAGGAGAGCTGCTGTTGGTCTGCTGGGAAAAACTGTTCCTTTGACTACTTTTTCTCTGTCTATAGGGCAAATACTGTGATATAAAGAAGAAGGGAGATAGGGTATGCCATTGGCAGCTTGGCATTGAAGACAGTTGGACAGTGTTCTCCTCTTTCAGCCCTGTGCCAGCTGTCATTTTTGTGTAGGTTGAATTCAAGGGCTTTGCTTTTGACATTGTGCATTTAAATGCCAGCCAGGGCAATTTACAGTACAAAAGGGCAAAGATGCATAGGGGAATAAGGAAAAAAAAAACCTCTCTTTTTATTGGTTGCCCTTTTGGTTCTGCTTTATATAGACATTTAAAGAGCCCTATGACCATTTTTTCAATCCTCAAAACAATCATACACAAAATAACACCCTAGTGATTTTCTTTATTTCCATTGCTCCTAGTGTGCATGCATTAGACTATAAAAGAACAACATGAACTTATAGATCTGAGACTTGAACAACATTCCAAATACTTCAGAGTAAAGTCCAACCAAATCATCCTCCATGATTTTTATGATAGACATCATAAAAATTGGTATCTGGTGAAATACATTTTTAAAAAGACACACTTTTATATAAAGGGATTTAGACCAACAATACTTGAATTTGAAAAGTATATCTAACATGCTTGCCATATATATATATATATATGATATGTCTAATTTGAAGAGATCCTAATATAATAACCTCAGGAAATGGATATAAAAAGCTGCAAAATTAAGAATGTTGGTTGGGGTTATGAACATTTATTTCCATCCATACTGATTGATGATTTTAGCCAATTTAATTATCTTCTCCTTTCTAGATGTTTACTCATTTATTCATTCATTTGTTCACCTAATGAGTGCTACTGCTAGAAAGGACTTCTAGATGTTACAGTGTGATGGTGACAAGATAAAAGCCTTAGTATTTATGGAATTTAATTGGCTGGTGAAGTAACAGACAACAAAGACACAATATCTCTCATTGATGTATGCAATGGAGTATTACCGGGGCAAGGTGGTAGAGCAGTACTTCTCAACCTTCCTAATGGAGCTCACTTCAATAGAGTTCCTCACATTGTGGTGACCCCCAAATCATGAAATTATTTGGTGGCTAACTTCATACTGTAATTTTGCTACTGTTATGAACTGTGATGTCAATATCTGATATTCAGGATATCTGACACACGGACTCCCAAAGGAGTAGCAAGCTGTGGGTAGACATCTGCTGTGATAGAGAGTAAGCAAGGTATGGCTTTATGCAGGCTGTCCTAGATGTCTTTCTGAAGACATGCTACATGAACAGACTTAAGAAAGCCAGAGTGAGCTATGCACCTATGGGAATAGTTCAAAACTAGTGTCACCCACTCTAAACGCAAAGCCCTGTCACTTCATATAAAGAGACAGTAATGGAACAGAACAGCTTGAGTTAGGAGATAGTGCTGAAGAGAAGTTAGGATTATGGAGTTTTGAGCCAGATTCAAAGAGCCTGGGAACAGTTCAATTTAAGCAATTTCAAAACTAAAAACAAATACAAATGATACAGATATCTTTGATGTGCTATGTTGTCTACATAAATTATTTAAAAACAGTTCCTTTTGCTGTTTCTTTATTTCTAAAGACATTGTAGTCACTGACGTTTGTATATGAAATTCTTTTTGAAAAAGAAGGGAGGGACTGGTGCCATCTGGTGGCCAAATTCCTGAACTTTTCTATTGTTTGCAATATCAAAGAATTAATCTTAATGACTATGAAGTCTTCAGTAGCAATCATACTGTTAAGTATATATATATATATATATCTATTGTATGCATAATCAGCTGTAATGCACTTAGAAGCTCCACAAGAATGATGCAGGAGGCTGTGCTGTGCTTTGAATGATCTTTTACTGTAGTCCATCAACTAGCTATTGCTTAGTAGACAATAAAAATTTTCATATTGTTGAAATGGATCCCGCCACTGACTGTGGAACAATATGCCTTTCTTAAGTATACAGCTAGAGGACACCCTAAATCCAGAGAGAGTACGGCTGGCCCATAATCTATTGATAATTGTTACCTATATGACTGGCATACTGAATTATTTTTTGGTGTCTATCTACTCTAATATACTTACTCTATAATAGCAACTATATTTTAATATCACATACTTTATATCAATAACTGCAGACTTAGATTGTCCAGCTTTGAGTCTTGACTCTCTCACCAAAAACATGGTTGGTTCTCTTATCTGTGAAAACATTAACAATTATAACTTTATATAAGTGAAGTGAAGATTCAATGAAAACTAGACAGGTAACAGATATATCAGTTGATATATCACAACTAGTTAATATGTAGTCAACAAGGGTGACAAAAATGTCTTAGACAAATACACAGATGCAACATAGTTTCTAAAGAGTTTATTCTGACTACTCAATACAAATGTGACTGAATTTTATTTTTGTAGTAAGCATTATTTTACTATATCCAACAGTTATATAACTATGAAGAACTTATATCTACAAAAGAGGAAAGCCTCTGCATGCCTAATAATTCTATTTCCAGGAAAGATTTGTTTACTTATTTGGAACTTGAATTGATATTCATGTATATTACTTTTTGTTTTAATCTGAGAGAACTAAACAAATAGCAATAATCTTTTGGGGCACTCATTGTCTAGTAGTCATCAGAAAAGTGTCCCACAGACTGAAAGCAGAAACTATAAAGAGAAGAATTTGGGCACAATTATTTGGTGATCACTGTTTATACATACTGGCTTACCCTTTGTATGCAGTATGTGTTGAAGTGTTAAATTTCAAAGCCTCAGTGCTAGCAACTACGTTTTCTATTTTCAATTTCTTGATTGAAAAGTTTATTTTATTTAGGAACATACATATATAAATATGAATATATATTTGTTTATGTATGAATGTTTGTATGTGTGTGATTGTGTTTGTGTGTATTTTTCTGTCTTTCCTGTCCAACACCCACTCATACCATAAAGACAAGATTTTAACTTTTCTTGATATAAAATTCAAATGTAAGCATTTACTACCCATCAAATGAACTCAGAGGAACTGTTGACTACTAGTACTCAACGCATGCCCACAGAAGTGAGCCTATATAAACAGAGGACTTGAGAATACATGGGAAATATAATTCCTGCTCTCTAACTCTTGTACCTCTTCAGTTTCTTTGAAATTAATTCTTGACAAACATGAAGTAATTGCTAGTTTGTGTTCATAATATTTCACTGTTCTCTAGCACATTTCAATCTTACAAATAAAAGCATTTCTATAACCTTAACATTAACCTTGATCAATATTTCATAGAGTGTTATTAAAAAGGTTTTTATTGGGACCCAAAAGAGATACTAATCACAGGGATGCAGAATGATTCCTGATAATCAAAACTGTCAGGAAAAGTTAAACTTAGCCCTTTATCAGATAGTGAAATAGAAGGTGATAGAGACTGTGTGCCCTGACAGAAGATGTACCAAAGCTTTTGAAAAGATGCCTATTAACATCTATTTGAAAGGGACAACTACTAGCCTCTTGAACTTCTACTAAGCAGCACTCGATTACTAATATTTCTTAATCTGGCCCAGAAATATGTAGTGAATTTCATCATCTCTGTATAGTCCTTGGGTTTGATCAACTCTTTGAAAACAGTTTCCAATTGACACTGCTGAATGAGCTCATTCAGGGTTTGGCTTATTTTTTTTTCTTGACACATTTGCTACTGTAATAGGCAAGCACATTTTCAAAGTCAATAATACTGCGGCTTTATGTGGAAAAACACATTTAAGAATTCTTGCTGGGAACTATACGCATTCGCTGACTGGTTAAATCAAATATCAGACATCCTGTTGTTGAGTGCTTTTCTCTAAATGGCCTTGGTTCAGCCTATGGAATCCATTTTTGTCACATTGTGAAGTTGTCAGTTCTGTCTCACCAGAAAGAGTTAGCATGTCTTCCTGAGAGCTTAAGTTCAAAAACATTCTTGGAAACTTAGCTATGTAGTCTCATAACGTATCACAAACTGGCTTCTGCCTGTATCCTATGAAAATCCAGCTCTTTCGCACGTTCTTTTCAGTATCACAGGGTTTTTTGTGCCCAACACCGTTTTGACTGTGAGTCCTGACTATGTCATGAACTCTGATTGGGGTTGTGGTTAATCATCTTAATACTGACCTTTTGATTCTTTTACACACACACCTTCCTTCAATTTCGACGAAATGATTTCACACAAATCATATGCACAAAAGATGGACTTTTAAAACAGGACTGTATGGATTGAAGGACATGTGTGGGTGAGTGTACTATGTGACAATAAAGGTGAGCACACATTAACTGTTGTATATCATATTCTAGTGGCCCCTGTTTGTTTCTACTGCTCTTCCCCAGGTAACCTCCAGATGTTAGAGATGTCACACTCATCTCTAACGCCATTGTTGCTTTTGCCTTCTGTCACTTGTTCTCATTCCTAACTCTACAAGGCCCCATAGAATTCCAAGTTTCACACTATGCCATTCAAGGAATCTAGTCTCTCAACAGTCTGAAATACTAGCCACAATTCTTCCTTGAATTCTGGAGTTATTAAAGTTGATAAAATTCTCTGTATTATAAGCAAACTTCCTTAAAAGGCAGTTGTTCATAAACTCATCATTACATATTGATTACTAACTAGATCCCAGATGCTCTTTTGATTGTAAATATCATTTGGACCTCTATAATTTTGGCATTTAGTGTAATAATTATGAAACATTTGCCACAGAGATGAAGTATGTTGGCAATAGATATCATTATAATGTATGGTTTTGAAGCAAAATTTAGAAATGCACTAGCACATTAGGATAAAGATATAAAGGTTGCAAACTTCAGAAAGACTAAATCAGCCATCCCTAGTTAGTTATAATTACAAATCTTACTTCACCCTTTAAACTGCCTTTTCATTATTGATATTTATATCCTTCACATAAATGATGTAGCCCACTATCATTTTAACAAGATCATGCATAAGATCAGTCCTTTTAATTGATACAATGTGAGCACATAATTCCATTGACCCTGTGTTCGTCTTTGATACTGACATAATTTCTCCAAATGCATATGGCAAATACACAGTAAATACATATATTTATACTTTTAATTCTAACAAATGAAGTTATTATAGAATAGATTAATGATATATTTTAACTTGGTGTCAGGGAGGAAGAGGATAGAGTGCATTAGTATGCATGTGAATGTGTTGCACATATATTTATGTGTGTGCATACATGTGTGGGTCAAAAGATAACATCGGATGTTGTGGTGTTGTCCCTCAGGAAACACCACCTTATTTTTGAGATGGGACCTGGTCTGTCAGTGATCTGAAGTCATACAGTAGTCTAGCTGCCAAGCCAGTGAGCACACAGATCTGTTGGTCTCTCCCACCCTTACAATTTGATTATAAACCTGTGTCACCACACATAGAATTTATTATATGGTTCTGGAAATCAAAATCAAGCCCTCATATTTGTATAGCAAAGAGCTTTTCTAGATGGGCCATTTCCCCAACTGCCACATTTTGTTTATTGTTGATCCTACCTTTAGAATCTGTTATGGATTTATTCGGTGGCTTTTGTGAGTGAAGTGAACACTATTTTGCTGCTGTGATATGAGGAATTTGCAAAAGAACAGAAAACATGATGTGTTATTTTATGCATATGTGTATAGCCACAGTCAGAACTTAATAAATCTCTTATAAGTACCAAGTCTCATGATCCCAGTCTGTTCTAGTTTACACACAACTACTACTCCAGGCTGGGATAATGCTGTGTCCTTGTGAACCAGTGCTCCACACTCTGTATTCACAACATATTCAATATCACTGTTTAATAGAAAACATATCCATTGTATACATATAATATATTTATATGTATATATATAATTATTTTCAACGACCCCACGTGGAGTTTATTGGTAGACAGGGAGGGAAAGGGGGTGAGAGGTAACCATGCAGAGCTGAGAGAAAGAGAGTGAGAGAGGGAGAGAGAGAGACAGAAAGAGAGAGGAGAGTAAGAGAGGAGATGAGATGGAGAGTAAGATGAGAGTAAGAGAGTAAGAGAGAGACTAAAAAAGCATACATATAATTTTTATATATTTTATATTATACTTGTCTCTTAAACTTGCAAATTTTAACTCTTAACTTTGGTGAAATTAAATTTAAGAATCCCAGTGCCTTTTAAATCTGTGTTATATTTAATATCTTAATAATCCCCTTCCTGCCTTTCCACTGTTCATACAAGTCTTTACCCGTTAGTTTAGAGGCATCCCAATCTCTCCTTTCTGTTGAGTCTATCCAAGACTCTTCCTACAAATTCTTGTCTTTAACCCTCCATGTCTTCTTATCTTTTGTGTGATTGTTATTGTAGTAGAGTGTCTGGTTGTTGTTTCCATAATATTTCATCTTTTAAGGTTTCCTCTGAATGTTCAGAGGTCTGGCTCATGAGTTATGAGTTTCTGTCCTCTATAGGAGGACACAGGAGACAACATAGAGAATTTAATCATCTCTTACTATATTTAGAGTTTTGTTAGCGCTGTATTATTTTACTTTTGTGAAATCATATTCTGTGTTTCTGACACATCTAGGCACAATGTAAAGTGAATGTATTACCTCTACTGAAATTCAAGTGAGTTAATAAATGCTATATGTACATAGCAGCATTTGCTCCAGAGTTCAAAAGCAAGTGGGATAAAGTATACATTTGTGAAGTGCCTGTTATACTAAGGTATTATTCTTGCTGCTTTACATATGTCACCTCACTTAGTCCTCTCATCAGTCTGAGCCTTTGAAAACTGAAGCACTATCGAGGATATAAAACAGTAAATGGCAAAGCCCAGATTCAAAGCTTAACCTTTGAATTCAACATTTATGTGCTTTTTACCAGTCCACACTACTTCCTTTGAGAGTCTATGACAACTTCATTGCTGACTATCATATATCTTGTCAGCTAAATCAAAGAACATGCATAACAAAAGCTCATAAATCGAAAATGTTCCCTAAGAGTGGTTGACCGATACTCAGTATACATTAGTTGAATGAAAACTAAAAACCTATAGGATAGAATTATAGTAAATGATATTAGGGAGAAGGACAGGGGCAAGATATTCACTTTGCATTGCCCTCTCAATGGCTTTGCAAAATTCATGTTTCCTCTATTCTCTATAAATTATGAGTTAACAATAAAATATATAGGCCAAACTATTTTAATCATGTTGAAAGGAGAATAAACAAAAGCATGGTAACACACAATCACTTACTATAAATGCATGTAAGAAAAGTTAAGTATGGCTGAAGTGCACTTCAATTGCTTCATTAAAAATTGATGAGAAATTATAGCAAAATAAGAAACCTTTTTGTAATGGGGAATCATTTTTCTACCATTCATTTCTTCACCATAAGAAACTACCTAAGATGTGACAATATTGCATAGTGACTAACAAACAATGCAGGTTTTAGAATCATATAGCATGAATTCAAAAGGCAGCTAGTGAATACTGATGAAGATGTATAAGGGACACTGGAAGAGGTATAAGAGAATCAAAGTTTAGCTCCTTGCACCCACATCAGGAATCACACAACTGCCTATTATTCAAGCTCCCAGGAAGCCCATACCTTTGCCTTACATGGATACTTATACTCTACTTGTACAAACCCACACAGAGACACTCACACATATAAATTAAAATAAAAACAATAAAAATGTTTTAGTAATAAAATGTGTTCCAGACAAGGATAGGGAAAGGCTGATGAATGGGTACAAAGTCAGAGTGTGCTAAAAGCAATAAACTCTATTATTGTTTGTCACAGAAGGGTGGTTATAGGTAACATGTACACACTATCTGAGAATATCTAGAAGGTGTTGAATATCTTCACTGTGAATAAGTAATAAATGAGATACTTTTCCCCTTTTTAAAAATTTAAGTTAGTAATAAGCTTCTTTTACATGTCAATCCCAATTCCCTCTCTCTCCCTTCCTTCCCTGCCTCCCACAGTCATCCAATTCCATCCTTTTATTTCTCCCCAAGGAGAGTGAGGCATTCCATGAGGGAATCTTCAAAGTCTGTCATTTCATTTGGGTGAGGGCCTAGACCCTCTCCCGTGTGTGTGTAGGCTGAGAGAGTACCCCCCTATGTGGAGTAGACTCCCAAAGTCCATTCCTATACTAGGGATGAATACTGATCCACTACCAGAGGCTCCATAGATTAACCAGACTTCTAAATTGACATCCTGGTTCAGGGGGTTTCGAACAGTCCTATGCTGGTTTCCCAGCTATCAGTCTGAGTCCCATGAGCAAAACCGCTTGTTCAGGTCAGCTGTTTCTGTGGTTTACTCCAGCCTCGTCTTGAACTCTTTGCTCATCACTCCCCCGTCTCTGCAACTGGATTCCAGAGTTCAGCTCAGGGTTTAATTTTGGGTGTCTGCCTCTGTTTCCATCAGCTACTGGATGAAGGTAGTCATCAATCTCATTATCAGGGAAGGGCATAGAAGGTAGCCTCTTAAGTATTGCTTAGATTGTTAGATGGGGTTAACCTTGTGGATCTCTGGATATTTCCCTAGTGCCAGTTTCAGGGGTGTAAGCGGAGTTTTTCAGGTTTACAGCTTGACTGGAGGAAACAAAGAAGTCCATCTTCCATGGTCCCTCCCTGTCTCCTCTCTGTACTCCTATCAGTCTCTGGAGAAGGTGCAGAGTTAGTATCCCAGTAAAAATTCCAAGAAGATGTGTCATTTCAGTGGTCTTTTTCTGTGCTGGCATAACAAAATTCCACATAGTATAAATTTATGAATGAAAGAAATATATTTCTTGTTCTTTTGGATACTGGGCACTCCAAGATTAAGACCCTAATGGCTTGGTGTCTGGTGAGGATGTCCATCTGCTTCTCCAGTGGATTCACCTTAAAAACTAATCTGTCTATGCACTGTGACCTCAGTGTCTATGGTTAGTTTTGCTTATAAATTAGTTATTTAAATAAAATATGTATCTAGTGCCTCCTGTGTTAGTCCTTATATATTGTTGTTAAAATGTCTGGGTTTACCCAGTAACGAGACACAAACCGTGACTCATGGAGTTTTATTGGTAGACAGGGAGGAGAGGGGGGTGACAGGTAACCAACCTGTGCAGAGCTGAGAGGGGGAGTAGGGGGGTTGGAGGTGACTTATAAAGGGGATGGTGTACATGCGCACTGAGTCCTGTGACGAGTGACATAGTGATGATGTAGCCGAGTCACTGGGCGTGCCTGGTCATCAAGGGGCAGAGTTAATAAAATGTCTGAGTCCCTACATATATACTCTGCTTTATTTATACAGTGATTTAGTTCTTTATAGTAAGTTCTACCTTTTTGTAAAATATTCAATTTCATAGTTTTATCTAGGACAATAATGGCATTGCTTCTGATATGAACTGTAACCTTTTAATTGACAAATCTACAAATCACCGTCTGTCCACTAGATTAAAATTATGAAATAATGGAAGACTTTTAAGCACAAAATTTATAATGAAAACTTCTATGTACTTTGTCCATTTCATTTAACAGCAAATATAATTTTCGTGAATTAATTTCTTTGTTAATACAATCTATACCAAAAAATGAATCATGTCACATTAAGTCTTTCCTTTAGTAAATGAAAAGATATACAGTCTTCTAATCAAGATATGATGTGTGTGAGTAGTCAGGCATCTGCTCTGGTTTGTCCTTGGGCTTCTGGCAGGGTATAACCTCACCTGCAGCAACTAAAAGCACAGCCTGTGTACATTCACTATGTTCCCTTTTGAAAGGGCCCTGTCTACCTCCCATTCTTCTCTTTTTCTTTCTCTCATTCTCTCTGTCTGTTTCTCTCTCTCCCCGCCTCTCTTTACTCTCTCCCACTGCTCCTGTCCCTGGAAGCCAGTCTCCCCCTCCCCTTTTCCTTTTTTACGATCCCTTTCCCTAGTTAAAAATAAAAAAACCCTCCTGCCCTTGTACTCTGCCGCATGACATCTTTCTCTTGAGAGCTTTTTTTGTTTGATTACAACAGTATGACTTTGTGACCCCACAATTCTTATAAACCATCGGTTAGGAGAGTGATTGGTCATCTCTCCATCTATAACCACTTTGCTGCGATAATAAGATGAAATATCACTTTTATCTATTATAAGGGTTTTTTAAATTATTTATCATAAAATCCAAATTTTTGTTTGAAAAAACAAGAAAAGTTTTTTTCAACTGCAAGTAGAAGAACTAAAAGAGAAAATACAACTATCACTATTACTACTACTACTTTTATTATTATTAATTGGGACAGGTGTGATTTCATAATCCAGGATGACTAAAACTCTCTATGTAGACATGCTAGTCTTAAACTTGTGAAAATCTCCCGACTTTGCATCCCAAATGCTAGGATAACATTTCAGTTATCTATGGCACACTAAATGTGAATTATTGTTTTATATATGTATATTTGAGTGCCTTCTCAGTAATCAAGATTTTGCACATTATGCTAAGTGGTAGTAAAAAGCCCTCCTCTAAGTTTAATAATGGCATCCCACAATGCAGTTTTTAGTGTGTTGACATGAAAAACTCAAATAAGTCAATAAAATCAGTTATTGAAAAAGCACTCAAAGTAAATAGATTCTAATACTAAAACACAGAAAATTGAATGTTCTTTTCTGATGTTCTTAGAGTTCTATTAACTAGCTGATGAAACATGGATTTCCTTCTAACCTTACTACAGTATCAAGTTACTAGATCGGCACAAACAGATAATACATATGAAGACATTTATTCATTATAAATTCTGAAACGCTTCAATTAATATTTGAATATCACCTTTTTGCCATGATTAATTGCCATCCTTTTGTGTTTACTTGCGTGCATACATTTTGTTTCAATTTTTTTATCTCCAGCACCACATTTACTTTATCTCTTTACTCACCTCAGTTAGGTACCATAGAGACATTCCACTTTTGGCTATGTTTAACATGGGATTGATTAGGACCCAATCCTTGTGCTCTTCACCCTATGTCAATGTGGCTGAGGATCCCATCCTAGAGGGATACAGATGCCTTTCTGACATCTCATTAGTGGTATTTAGAATTCCAGATGCCAAGCTACCCTTACTTCAGGCAGATGTTTCTCCCTGTCTGGTGTCCCTGCAGTACACTGGGGGTCATGATCCTTGACTGTCTTACCATATCTGAGACATTGCTGTTCTCTTGGTGAGACATTTCTTTCCTGAAACAAAGCATGGATCTCTTATGTTGGAGAAAAGCTTTGGCTTGACCGTTGCCCTACCTTGCAAACACTCTAGATTGTGTTCTTTCTGTCCTTGATTTTTAAAAGGGGTTTCCTCTACTTTATTGCATCAGCAGGAACACTCATGTGATGGTCCTATTCCCATTTCTATGTTATATAGGAAACATAAATGAGATTCATGTGCTTGTCTTCTTGGTCAGTGGTTCTCAACACGTGGGATGTGACCCCTTTGGAGGTCACAGAATGCTTTCCCAGGGATCACCTAAGCCTGTAGGAAAACACAGATCTTTATGCTACGATTCTTGACAGTAGCAAAATTACAGTTATGAAGCAGTTATGGTTGGGGATTGCTGCAATATGAGGGATTATATTAAAGGTTATAACAGTAGGAAGGTTGGGAACCACTGTGCTAGGTAACAAAGAATTCATAAGCTGCATTCTTTCTTGGCTGTGATATGGAAGTCACCCCCCCCTTTTCCTTGATAGTTGTTTAAGTCACACACTCTTTTACTCTACATTTAATTCCAAATATTAACACTTAAATCACACATTACACTTCACACAATAATGTATATGCATGAAGGTTACAGGATGACTAAGAAAGGTTGAAGAGGCATCATAGTTCAAAACCAGGTACAGAGCTGGTACAGACTAGGTAAACAGTCTGAGGAACTCCAGGCTCAGTGCCATAGGAACACACAGGTGTCAAATTTATGTCTGAATATGAATAAAATTTCAGATCTAGGTCTTGGTGGCAGCATTTTTTGCTGGTCAGTTTGAAGTTAGCTGAGTGTTAGGAGCAAGAAAAACTACATCCAGCTAGAACTTAGGTAGAGAGCTAGGAGTTTCTTCACTGTAGTAACTTTCTTAGAAAAGGTTCATGGGTGAATACTGGGAGATTAGTCAACATGGCTTCCACATTTGGATTGGGGTACTTCGTTTATAGTATCCAGGTTTGGTGGTTACATCTCACATGATCCATAAACTCCCATGCCTGCTGTTTTTTGATATAATTTAATATATTTTCAGGTATTATGGTCTACTGACTCAAATTGACAACTTGTACCTCCAGGTGACTTTTATTCAATGTGGAGTCACTCACAGCTAAAGAATTCCAAGTTATGTATAGGCTGTAGCTGCTTTCAAAGAATAATCCAGAGTAGACCCTACTTTTCTCACTGTCAAAACAAATTTGCTCTTGTTTATTTTTAAGGCCTGTGATTATTCCCCTATTCTCAAAACCTCCTTGCTCTGACCTTGTTGAAAGTGGACCTTAGACTGTTCTTATACATAACTAACCAATATATTTCTTGATGGGATGGATACAGAGACCAGTGTATTTATTCCTTAGGAAAAAATTATTCACTTCCATAATTTTAATTTACACCTTTATGTGGGTGACTTTAAAATCTTATTATTTCTTAAAGGACCATTTATTTCTTTAAATATCTGCTCAATATTTCACTTGAATCTTTGCAGTTGTTCCAAACTAATATGAATTATAAACTTTAATTACATTATGTTGAAACCTTTTCTATTTACCAGGTTTACAACCTGTCTTATGTGAATAAAGATCCTTTATTCCTATGTGCATTGGAAACAAAGCTCAAATTTTGGATAATTTCTCCTTCTAAATAATTAACAGTGTTTTCTTTCAATAATCTTGAACATTTGTCTTTCTAAGGCATTATCAGTTTACAAGTAGGGTATTCCTGTGACTTTTACGGCTTCTGTGCTGATGAAAAATCCTTTACACTCAATGATCATGGAGTTTTATCTCTTCTAAACACTAATTTAAAACAAATGTAATAATCCTAAGTGTCCTCAGAACAATAGTCAGCCTTGGCAGGCATGGTGACCCACATCTACAATCCCAAGATTCTGGAGCAGAAACAGAGTATCCCTACAGTATTATATACAGCATAATCTATGCAATGTTACCAGGCAAGTCAGTTTCAAGCAAATAAACACACAACAGACACACACACACACACACACAAACACACACACAATGCTACGCCATTTGCTAAGGTGTCACAGTCATTTTATTATTTATCATAACTGACATGTATACTAAATTAAGAATTTGAGCCAAATCATACACTGGTTCATAAATCACTCAAAACTGAAAGAATCTCAGAGCATTCCACGTACCAATGTAGGTGGTAAGCAAATGTAGACATCGCAGACAGAAAGAGCCTGATTTGTTAAAGCACAGCACTTGCCTTACTTAGATATGGTCAATTGATTGCTGGTCACTGACAGAAGCATAGCTTTTGCAGCTATCAATAGCCTAGACCCTTCTAAAATACTTGTTCCCAAGTGACTTTGAAGCTGTTTGTAGAGAAGACATAGCAACATCTCATTACACAGGAATGGGAAGACATAGGCCCTAAAGGCAGTTCCAGGCCAGTGTCCTGCTTATTTAGTCCAATATTTTTTATTTCCTTACAATGACCAAGACTCTTTGACCCCAGCCAGTTGAATCACATTTCAGAAACAATGATGATCATTCATTTATTTGACATACTCCTTTCCCTTGTCCCTTTATGAGCTGTTTCCTTGTGTCAAATATGATTTACATACCTTTTTTGGGGGGAGGGATGGTTTTTTTGTTTTTTGTTTTTGTTTTTTATGATAGCCAGTCTCCAAAGCCCTTCTTTAGTGAGACAATGTCAATGCAACAATGGATATAAATAATTATCTAATTTTAAAAATATAACATTAATCGGCTTTAGTGCAGTAAATACTGAGGAAAGAGTGATAGACCATAGTAGAACACTTTTCAGGCCAACAAAATGTGTATTGTTTATTCCCTAAATGTTTCATTTATCTTGAGGACTAAGGAGAGTACAAAGTGTTTACACCTCCGAATTCTTCTGCAGAATACTTGACTTACACCTCTGTCTTCCTTTTCTTTGGAACTGCTTTAACTTATTACTATAGCATATCTGCATTTTATAAATATTAAGATTTTTACAAGAGGCTGAGATTCTCTTTGAATCCGATTATCTATTTCACATTTTTTGGCATCTTCAGAACTGCAGAGTTAAAAAGGAAACTTTAGCCACTCTGAGTAATTTGTGAGGATAATTGCTTCTCAGTTGGGATGTCAGACATCTAACACAGATCTTTTTAACGCCTTGCCTTTTTATCAACATTCATTTATTCATGAAAGAACTTTTATGAGGTTTGTTTAGTGGCACAAATTGTGCTAGAGACATGAAGATACAGGTAACAATAAATCATGTTTCCTTTGGATTTTTTTAAACTATCTTCAATAGTTGGTACTTTCAGAAAAAATTATTTTGTTAGTTTATAACCTCTCTCTGTCTCTGTCTCTGTCTCTGTCTCTCTCTCCTCTTTTTTCTGAAACAGAGTCTTTCTGTGTAGCCCTAACTGTCCTAGAACTTGCTGTGCGGAGCAGGCTGATCTCAAACTCAGAGATCTGCCTGTTTCTGCCTCTGCCTCTGCTGGGTTAAAAGCATGTATCACTATTGCCCTGTTTGGTTTATAACTTTCCCAAAAGGAGTAATGGCAAAAGAATGCCATTTCTGTTTTCTCTAAAGGCAAAAATCAGGGTGATGATAGTCACATGTGCTGGTTTCTAATGTAGAACAAAGAGAGATCTTTTCTCTTTTCAATTAAATTTATTCATTTATTTTACATCCCAACCAGTTTCCATTCCCTACTTTCCTCCCACTCCCTCCTTCTCTCCTCCCTTCTGCCTTACCGCCATTCCACTCCTCCTCTGTTTCTGTTCAGAAAAGGACAGGCCTCCCATGGGTGTCAACAAAGCATGGGATATCAAGTTGAGGTAGGCCTGAGAGGAATGGGCTTTCAAAGTGTCAGAGACAGGCCCCTTTCCCACTACTAGGATTTCCACAAGTAGACCAAGCTATATACCTGTCACACACATGGGTTGGCCACATGTGGGTTCCTTAGCTGTAGGTTCAGTGTCCGTGATCTCCTTTAGATCATGTTCTAACACAAGTTAATGAGAAAATCACTTTTTACCCCATGTGTAGGCTGGAAGTTAGCCTCTGCCAACAGAAGATCACGTATTGCTTATTATTGAAAATTTACTTGGAAAAGCCATTAAAAGATCAGAAATCCTGTAATATATGTATACACTCACATTTATATATGACAAATTGGCATTTAAAAATAAGCTATTGACTTTATTGTTCTTAAAGAACCAAAATCAGATGGTTTGATGTCTCAGGGGTCTGTTGTGCTTGCCTCCAAGGATGGGAACCAGAGTTCCAACCCTAGGATACATATGATGGAGGAAGATAACTGACTCCCACAAGTTGTTATCTTAGCTCTGGATATATGACATAGAACATGGATGGCCACACACACACACACTCTTACACACATAGGCATACATAAAAACACACTAAATAAAGACATAAATCTTGCTGGGCGGTGGTGGCGCATGCCTTCAATCCCAGCACTCGGGAGGTAGAGGCAGGCGGATCTCTGTGTGTTCGAGGCCAGGCTGGCCAACAGCCTCCAAAACAATACAGAGAAACCCTGTCTCGTAAAAAACAAAAAAAAAAAACCATAAATCTTTAAAATATAATGACATTTTTAAATAATACAAATCAACCCTAAAGTCCAAGCTAAGAAGACAAATCAAGCATATGGGAATGCCACATTTTTCCAGACAGTATATAATTTTTACTGTCAAATTTCTACTGGAAACTGAGGGCAATTTAACCTCAGTTAGCTAATACACTGTCCTAAAAGCATATGAATTTCCTAAGGAAATCAGTCTAGCTTGCAAAGTCAGAACACATGCAATTAAAATATTGTAAAAGAAAATGAAATAGTTATTAAAGTAAATTTCAATGGTAAAAATCATTTGCCAACAAAACAACATGTGGGTAAATCCTTCAGATATTCCTATCTATACACATAGTGATTTTGCAAAGTTGCTACTGAGGATTGAATGGGACCTTAACCATTAGTTGTACTGTGACTTTGCTTTAGGCAATATGTCTGAATCAACAGCCCTGCAAGACAGCTAGTCTTCTATCTGGTACCCACAGGAGCAGTACTGCCTGTATTTCTCATACAATCACCCTATGTTTTGTTACTGTCATGGCATCTGGATTTTCTTGATCTCAATGGATTTTTTTCCTCTCCTTAGATTTGTGAAGTGTTTTAAAGATTAGAAATCTGAATGATCTCTGGCTCATTCTTAACTTCCTATTTAATTATGAAGCTTTCTTTGTTTGATTCTTTCAATATAGTTAATTTTAAATTTTAATCGGTTAAAAAATGCACCACTCCCACACATTCCGTTCAGATGGCAAGATGATAGCCATGTGCACAGGGTTCTGACTGATGCTCTCAAATCAACTGGCCTCCTATGCTTAGCTGACTCCAGCACTGCTGGGAACTGCTGAAGTGTCTCCACAATCTATGGGTAGACTTTTTAACTTAATGCTAAATGGAAGCTCCAAAGTTCTTTTTCTTCCCCTCAAGATGAGAAATGTTTGGGATGATTTCAATGACAAAAATCTCAATTCAGGTTTCTGAAAGGTTCCTAAATCAAACAAAAGGAACTGCTTTAACATACATCCTCAGTTTTTGCTGTTAACCCATTCAGAGAGGTTAGACTACAATGATGAGATTAAGATTCTCTGGGGCGTAGAGGTATGACTCAGTTGCATTACCTTTTGTAAATAGTGCTGCCAGCTAATTTAGATTTTTCTAAACCTTTAGCAATAACAGATTATTTTGATAAATTATTCATACTTCTGTACTTTGCACTATCTTACAATTTGCATATCTGGCAGCACATGGGCCGTTCATTCCAACTTCAGCACCCTTGGTCAGGCAAAATGGCCAAAGGCTGTTTCGTTTTTTATTTCATCTCAATAGGGTGATTATCATACTAAAATTAAGTATTATCCCAGAAATATGCTTTTCTGCAGCAGTGAGTACAAGAGGCTTAACCTAAGAACTTGTAAGCACATAAATTCTTAGTTTAATTTTTAATCTTTCCTAATCTTTCCCTATTTGGGTAATATCTCTGTCTAAGAACATAGCTCAGTTTTATAAGAAAACATGTGGCTATAGTTTTATAATACTAGAGAACAGTAATTCAGACTTTGATTGAGAAACTCATTGGATTTAGGGATAAATTGTTATCAGCTTCTAGTGTCTTATTTCAAAAGGGTGTGTCTACTTGAGTGGTTTACATGGTGTCACCATGCTGGCCCAGATTTAACCATTGAATTAATGACTATGGATTTCTCTCATAGTTTATGTAAAAAACACTATAATTCTATCTTTATTTCTTCCCCCAGTGTTTATTTCTTTTTATTAGGGCAAGTGGGAAGAGGTTTTGTAATTTATTTCACTAGCAAGCATGAACAGTGAGGTACCTATACCCACACTAGTCGCTTCAAAGGTTTGGTCACAATATGCCACCGCAAGGGGCGGGGGATCACCTTCCATTCTGGAAAAAGGTAAAGCTTCATTCATTGTACCATCAGGTGGTGTTTCCTCTTGCATCTGTCTAGCCTCCCAATCCCAGTCTTCCATCCTCAATTTCTATCAGTGGTCTCTCTTGGGAAAATAACCATGATACATTGCTTTCTCAGAAGAATATCAGCAATCTAAGTATCATTCTGGAACCTTGGAGCACCCATATCTCTCATAGGAGGCATGCCCTGGGAGAGTCAGGGAGGGTATACAGCTGAAGAAACTGATATTGCCAGAATTTCTGCCTCCCTCAGCGGCTGTGTTGATTCCACCTTCTCATTCTTAAGTTCTTCAAACTGGGCTCTCAACAAACAAGCAATGTACAAATAAGTATCCCTGTGGACGCACTGTGACTGGAGGTGATACAGCATGCACAAGTACAGCTACAGCAGGTTCTGCTGATGGATCAGGTTGTTGAGAGGAGAAGCACTGAAAGACCACAGTGACTCGCTTTCAGCAAGCCTCCATATTTAGTTTTCATACTAATGTAAATGTTTTTGTGTACTGCAAAACCTACAACAGGCTACACTAAATCAAAGGAACTTGATTCATTATTTGCCTAAAGAAGAGCTGCTTTCTTCTTGCTCTAGTGAGATAATAATAGTTCCACTTGTACAAATGTTAACTAGTCCCAATCTAATTTATTGAAAATCAAGTTCTGACCTTTAGAATGAAGAGGCTCTCTGCTTACTGTATGATCAATTATAAGGAGCAACAGAGTTCAGGTGTACCTTTTTTAATATCAGTCTGGTCAGCTGAACTTTTTTTACTATTATCATTAGATTTCCTATGCAATTTCTTTCGGGTTTATTAGAGATAATTTTGTCAACAGTTCTCTTGGTGCTAGAGTTATGTAGATGAGTAAGCAACAATTAGTAGCCCCAGGGGATTTGTAGACTAGCAAGAAGAAACAGTTGTGGATGTAATTTAATGTATGAGTACTCTGAGATTGAAATCTTCACTGCCATGCCCAGTAGACTTGAATTAAGGAATGATGGATGTTTAGACCATAGCTTCAGTACTAATTTCTTGCCTTAGCACTTGCTTCTACTCATTCCATTTCCCTGGTCAGATTGTTCCTTTGTTTAATAGACTTCTTATTATTTATATTACTGTCATTTGCTGAAGTGAAGGATCTAATTCATTATTCAAGTATTTCTCATTACCACTGTTGAAATGGTAATTCATCTCTCCTATTTTATTCTGAAAAATAGCTATAATGAATGTAGTGATATTGTTTTAGAGGTGGAGGAAACCTTAAAAACAATTTTCAGAGGCAAACATGTTTCTCAAATAACACTGCAATCACCTATTATTGTCAAATAGCCAGAGGCAAACATGGAAGATTCTATTGTAGATGCTCATCTGCTTCCTGCAGTTGTTTAAAAGTTATATACTCACTAATTCAACTCAAAATACAAACGGTGACCCATAAATGACAAGCTCACCATTTTTAATATTTGAATCTGTTGCAAAAAAAGTGATTCTTTAATTAAATGTGTGGTGTCTCAATATTTTTTTCAATTCTGCTAAGAATTTTTTTCAATTCTTTCCATGGCTATGGATTCAAGAGATTGAAAAATTTGGCTTGTGTAATCATGACAATTTCTTTGCATTAGTATGTTTTGTGATGATTAGAATGATGACTTGTTTAATATTTCCTACTAAAGCATGATAAAGAAATTAGATTGATATTTTCATATGGAACAATACTTTTGTTACAATTCAAATTTTGATCCCTCTCATTGTTTTATGGTACTGTATACATGCATACAGCACCGTATACATTCTAGACTGTTTTCTTATGCTATAAATATTACTCATCAATTTCATAACTATTATATTTGAATGATGTTCTGATCATTCACTTTTATTTAAAATTACATCCTTTGATGCAAAGCTATATCTATAAATCACCAAATAAAGGCTAATGACAAGGTAGAAAATTCATTTGAAAATTTTCATTGGGTTACATTGGGTGTGATAATGGAGAGGAAATAACTTGCTACTACTTAGGAACTTTTCAGTGATTGTCAGTAGTATATATCTCACTATATTATTTTGTTATTTCTGCATTTGTTTGGAGTTTTTTCTACTATAGTGTTAGTGTCTTTGTGTGTGTGTGTGTGGGGGGGAAGCAGAAATCTAAAGGACGCAAAAAACATGCCCTTATTGGTGATCTGCCTAGATTTAATGTGCTTTCACTTCTATGTGCTGGTGAGGGTTTCTTTTGTTGTGCATTGTGGTCTCATGGTTGGGTCTCCTCTTCAAACTTGAAAGCAGTTCTTTTGATAATAGGAGTGCTGTGTCCAAGCAGATGTCAGATCTGGTCACCTCTGTGCTTGAGCTTAGTAGCTCTGAGGCTGCTGCTGCTGCAGAGTGCATGCAGTTGGCAGAGTTGTTGAAAAGGCATTTGGGTTTATGCTATTAGTTTTTTTAACGTGCAGTTCATTCAAAATCTTGTGAATTACCACACATTAACTTTGGAGCTTGAGCTCAGAGAAGGACTATATGGCTTTGTGAGGGATTTATTCCTGTGTTACGACCTTGAGGTTTGCTTCTGTTGAAATCATCCTTTTACAGGTAGACATTGCAGACTGTCCCTTTAAAAATGAATTTGGGGGCTATAAAGATGGTTCAGCAAACATTAAAAAGCACTCGATGTTCACACAAACAGCCCAAGTCAGGTCCTAGCATCCACATGATGACTCACATATATATGTAACTCCAATTTCCAAGGAACTGAATGTCCTCTTCTGGCCTCAGAGAGTATCAGGCATGCATGTAGTGCACATGTATTTGTGTGTACATGTGTGTGGAAGATATTTCAGGTGCCAATTAATAGCAACACAGTGAATGAAATATTTAGGTATAAAATTCTCAAAATAAAAAAATTGAAAAATAGAAATGATAAGCTTTACTGTGTAATTTTTTCTCTTCATGATATATACATATATTGTTCTGAACCATTTATTTGTGGTAACTTGTCCTTTTTCTTTTTTTCTTTTAGAGACAGGCAAATCTCCTGAAACCAAGCAAACAATTGCTAAAGTTACAGCACAAGGTAAGTAATCAACACATTAAGGATACTACTGATTTTTCTTCCCTTCCATTCATAGTTTTTAATTGACAAGGCAAAAGCTGTTTATTGCAGAAGAGTGCCATCTGCTGGTTGCTCTTCTGCAATAAACAAACTTGCCAGATTTTTTATTAAAATTTTTATTTTTAAATTTAAATTCAAATAAGAAACAAGGTTTCTTCACATGTCAATCTCACATCCCTCTCCCTTTCCCTCCCCTCCTCCCACCCCCTCCCACCACCCACCCAATACCCCCTCCTTTCCCCAGGGAGGGTGAGTTCTTCCATGGGTGTCCATAATCTGTCATTTCATCCAGGACAGGGCCTAGAACATTCCCCAAGAGTCCAGGGTGAGAGCGCATCTCTCATTGTGGGATGGGTACCCAATGTCCATTTGTATGCCAGGAATAAACACTGGTCAACTACCAAAAGCCCCATAGATTGCTTAGGCCTCCTCACTGGCACCCCCATTCAGGGGGTCTTGATCAGCCCCATGCTGGATTCCCAGGCGTCAGCCTGGGATTCAAGAGCTACCCCTTGTCAGGTCAGCTGTTTCTGGGGGTTAAACCAGCCCAGTCTTAATCCCTTTGGTCATCAGTCCTCACTCTCTGTCACTGGATTTCTTGAGTTCAACTCAGTGCTTAGCTCTGGGAGTCTGCCTCTGCCTCCATCAGCCACTGAATGAAGGTTCTGTTTCCCTGACTCTCTGGCCATGGGATTGTAAGCTGGCACTCCCCAGATCTATGTCTAAAATCCATATATGAGATAATACATACACTGATTATGGTTCCACTACCCCAACTCTTCAAAAATCCTCCTCAGCTCCCTATCTATCCAAATCCACATCATTTCTTATTCTCTTTCATTGGAAATCAAACAGGCGCCTAAGAAATAGAAATAAAATAATACAAGCATACTTAGATGGGACAAAACAAACAAATCAACAGAAAAACATCCAAATAAAAAGCATAAAAACCACAAATATAGGCATAGAGATACACGCATTGGAACACATAGAAATCTCCCAACAACACAAAATCAGAAACCATAATACATAAGCAGAAGACCTGTTAGAAAAAAGAAAAAAATGTATAATAGCGTTGTGAGACCAAAATACTTCCAGAGATATCACTGAGCTCATTTGTCTTGTCCATCTACTGCAGGGGATGGGCCCTGCCCTCAGAGTGGCTTGTGTTCTCAGTGAGACTATTAATGTAAATTAATTTTTATTTGTGAGTAGTTACAAATTGGAGATAGCTTCTGGGCTACAGTTGGGGGCTTGTTTCCAGTTCCAGTGTCATCACCAGGATCCTATCAGGCCCAGTCCTGTCTAGGCCTTGTGCATGCTGCCACAGTACCTGTGAGTTCATATGTTCACAGATCCTGCTGTGTTTCTCTTAGTGTTGGCCTTGTTTCCTTGGTGTCCTCCATCCCCTCTGGCTGTCACAGGCTTTCCACCTCTTCTGCAGGGTTCTCTGTGTTGCAGGATAGGAGTGGGGATATTGGTGACATGCATTTATGACTAAGTGTTCCAAGGCCTCTCATGCTGTGCACATTGTCCAGCTGTGTATTTCTGTATTTGATACCATCTATCACAGGAGGAAGCTTCTCTATTTGACGGCTGAGCGAGGCACTGCTCTGTGGCTATGGCAAAATGTTGTGGGAGTCATTTTGTTGATACATTCCTTCAGCGAAACAGTATTATGTGGCTTTCTCCTAGGTCTCTGGCATACCTCGTCTCAGCTACTTGGCCACACAAGAGGGTCAAAGAGAGGTTCCATCTCACGGGTTGGCCGTAAATAGAATCAAATATTGGTTGGATACTCTATTAATCATTGTGCCAACATTGCACCAGAAAATCTTGTAGGCAGGTCGTAATTGTAGATCGAAGTATTTGTAGTTGGGTTATTCTTTACCTTTTCACCTTGGTGGCTTGTAGAGTACCTTCAAGTACCATGAACACTAGTCATTGAGGCAAGTATTTCTTTAGGCATTTGAACAAGTCTTAACAATAATCATGCTGAATTTGCATGCCTGATGGAATAACAATCAGTGCATTGCCTCCAAGCATCATTCAAGATGCTTTAGTACATATTTCTAAACCAAAATCACATAAATACATAAAATACACAAATTAATTATTACCATAATAGCTTCTAATGGGTTGGTTACATTGGTCGTATTTTATGAATTGTTTCATATTAGAAGAGTCTATTACAATATTAGAAAATCAAGATTATTGTCTAAAAGCTCACATTGCAAAACATGGCTTCCAGATATAATACTAAAATAATTACCTTGACTTTATGAACCATGCAAGAAAATTAGTTGCATCCCTCATTGATGTCCTTAAGGCTTAAGAAGTAGATGTAGTATATTCTCAAACCAGTAATAATTTGACAAAACACAAAAGAGAGACACAAGTATTCTGCCATTGTCACCTATGAAAAGTTTATAGATTAGTTTGAGAAAACAGGGAAATATTTATTGGACAGGATCTCTCTTTTCTCTTCTACACTAGATTATGCAGTACTGCAGTGTTTAGCAATAAAAGAGATGCATTTAGACAGTGATATGATTGTTTCTGGGTAGAGGGGCCTCATAGCAAACTCATTAGCATATAGTGTGATGTGAGATACTGCCAAATATATTGCATCTGACCAAAATTTTATTTATGAGCAGTTTATGCTCGCATTCTTAGGGTCTAAGGAACCACTTTTAAGTTTTCTTGCTGATTACAAGTTCAATAAAATTGCTCTTCTTTATGAAAAATTTGATAGGGAATGTAATAAATATTATTTGAGTTAGAAAAACAGAGTGAGTCAACATGAAAATATATGTTAGGGCAAATGCCACAGGCCAAAAACTTTTTGTAAAAGGAGTTTTTTTTGTGTCTGTACATATGTATTTGTGTGTGTGTGTGTGTGTGTGTGTGTGTGTGTGTGTGTGTGTGTATTGATGTGTTCGAGTTGTTATTTTTCTTATAAAATTGCAAGGATTTTAGGCACTTCAATTTTGCCTGGACGTTCTGATGACCATGAATGGATGCAGTATATCCTGAATCAGGAATTAAACTTCCTTCAGCCCAGTATTAATGGAGTTGAAACAGGAAGGTTTGAAAAGATGTGTGGAAATAGACTGCAACCATCAGCTCAAGACCATGCACTCAGCGTTTTCACATTAAGTTGCATTTTAGTCAAGATGACATCTGAAATTTTAGTTTGCAAATAAGGTATTCTTGTTGAGGTATTATTATTCTAAAATAAAGTATTCTTGCTGCATTACTATTATTTTCAAATAGAGTATTCTTGTTGAATTTATTGTTGGCTAGTAACCTAGAGTCTCATCGTTGTGTTAGGAAGACAGTTACCAGTGTTGATTTAACACAGCCGACAATGCAGCATCCAATCCTTTATTAATGTATTCAGAGAAACAGCAGTAAAATAAGAAAAAACATGATGGGAATAATCACTCTCAGTATCGCAGAATTCCCACAGACCATTCATATAGCAGATAAATAATTAAACTATATGTACAAACAAAAAAGTAACTAATGTTTATACGCATAGTTTATACTCAAGGGACAAAAGTCACACTAGACAGACAATTTGAAAGTCAACTAAGTTAAAACAAACCCCCAAATGTGATACAAAGCTAAATTACATCTGAATGTTTACTTATGTGATTCTTGTTTTATTAGTAAGAATATAGAATTTGTTTGTAGATTTTTTAGATTGATTTGATCTAAGTATAGATTTTTGAAAATTCTTGAACTAACTAAAATTTCAGAGACTTTCTTTTTTGTAGAATTCATACATGGTATATGTAGTATATTATTACTGCAAATGAAAAGTAGACTTAACCACCAACATCCAATTCTTCAGAAGCTAAATGTTTATATTTTGTTGAGAATCATTTGCAAAAGCAAATACACACACACACATATATATGTATATATATATTCCCATTTCTGAGTATTAAGAAGTCATCACATACAATTCTCTCTATTAACTCATAAATTTTTAGATGAGTTAAGTAGTTCATACGTGATCACTGTATTTATGAGTACCTGGGATGCCTTTTCATATTATGAACTATATCCTAAGGAATTGTCAGCTGATGTTTTAACAATGTTTGCTTTCTATTATTTCCACAGTACCTAAAAAGGAAGAAAAGAAAGAAGGTATGTTTTAATGTTTTATGTAAAATTCCACTGTGCCATTTACTAGAACAATTTACCAATACTCACAACAGGATTTGACTGCTCTTCTGCCCATATTCCTATTGAATTACTGAATCCATTATGTGTATGCATTTTGCACAACTGTGCATCTTCTATTTCAGCTCACCAAAGGGCTGAACTACTCTCAAAATAATTTTAGTATGACTTTTCTCAAGACAAAGAATAAAATATAGTTTGTAGAAATCCTAGTCCTCCTACTCTGTTGGAAACTTGATAAAGTTTCATATATTTGTAAAATGAAGAACTCATCCTCCTTTATTAAGTCAGTTTATATTGAACATACAAAATGTCCCTGATTTTATTTTTTCTTCTAATCTGAATACAAGTTATAGTCAATCACTTGTATACCTTATCTACCCGTTTTACATTGGTACAATATATAGTAAAACATACCTTGTTAAAAAATTACACTGAATGGATTATTAATTCGCATTTTTTATTCATTCAAGACTGTTGTAATCAGAGTAAATTATTCTAGTAACAGAAAGACAGAGAACACAACTCCATAGAAATCACAAGACTTTAATATTGTGTGTATTTTGGTGAACCAGCCAAAACTTCTGTAAGACACTGAACTATGGGTGATCGATATGATTAGGCCATTTATCTCATAATGGGCACATACCAGACTCAGGCTTCTCTTTCCAAGAGTGCTGTCTTTTACAAAAACTAATGATAACCCAAAGGGTTTAGGGGAGTTCATTAGTCAGAAAAGTTTTGAAGGTATGTACAATGGCAAGAATTCAGAGAGAGAGAGAGAGAGACAGAGACAGAGAGACAGAGACAGAGACAGAGACAGAGACAGAGAACAGAGGTCTGTAGACATGATGAAGTCTGGCTATATCTTGGGGTTCATATTTTTCTTCTGTTAAACAGAAGCCATAATGCTATGATAAAGACCACTAGGACATGTGTTTATGTTTCTTATGAATTCAGTATGAATTCTCCACATGAATGTAGTAAATCTTTTCACATTGTTCTTGCAAATGACACCATTCATGTTCACTTTTGCTGTAAACGCTTTAGGAAGTCGTCAGAAATGCCATGAAATCAAAGAGATAGTCAGGCTCCAGCACTGTTATGTACAGAGTAAAACCTCAAAAAAGTTCATTTGGGCCGGGCGTTGGTGGCGCACGCCTTTAATCCCAGCACTCAGGAGGCAGAGGCAGGCGGATCTCTGTGAGTTCGAGACCAGCCTGGACTACCAAGCGAGTTCCAGGACAGCCTCCAAAGCCACAGAGAAACCCTGTCTCAAAAATCCAAAAAAAAAAAGTTCATTTGGTTGATGTTTGTTACTGCTATAGCACCTCAGTAATGAATCAATTTATCATTTGATTTTGGGTAATGAAATAATATTAGTAAAAGTCTTTGAGGTAGTTATATAAACCAATTTAACTGTGTGGTATTTCTGTGAGTTCATTGTGATGAATTGATTTTTATTTAGAAATTACTATTAGTTCATTACAACTAATATCAAAATATTAGGAAATTACAGTATCTGAAGCAATAGTCATGTTATAGTTTTATATATTTAAGCTGAGTGATTGCCTGCCACCTGTTGTTATGACCCCAGGACATTTTCTAATTTCATTTTTGCCTTGCTAAATTACATCAAATATCTTTTCTTGAGAAATTCTCCAAATCCAGTATGTGATACTTAGAATAGCTTGATATTTTTTTCCCATGGAAATTCAACTGTTACAAAAAGTAAAACAGTCTTCCTACAGATTCCAAAACTCTACTATGTTAAATTAGGTTGCAATTTTCCACTGGACCCTGACATTTAGTGTTTCTTACACTTTGGGTTCATTGACCACTCCTTTACTTCATTCTTTCCTAAAGAAATTAAAGCTGTAATATTAAGTACAATCTTCAGCAATGTAGTTGCCGCTTACATGGTCACTGTTATCTCATATTGCTCTTACCAGTTTCTCAGTTCAACCAGGGTAATGACCTCTGAAAAACAGACTTTTTATAGTGTTCAGTGTCTTCAGAGAATCCCAGAGCCCTTTTCCATAGTCCCCCAACACAAAAACATTATACTAAAACTATAAATGCATTTTATGTTCTTATTTCTCCTTCTCACATGAATGTTTACTCTTCCAGAAGCTAAAAGATGTATAACTTTGATAGAAACTAAATGGCCAGGCAGATATACCAATCCAACTGTCATCTAATTAGGTCAGATGTTAACAAGATTCACAGAAACATAAAATGTATAGTCATTTGTCTCACTATTTTTATCAAAATAATTAAATATGCCATAAAGTGTGATATTCATATTCATTGTAACAGATTTATTATTTTTAATAAATCATAAGTATGTTTTAAATGTTCTCAGCTTACTCTCTAAAGTTATGAACATCAATTAAAAAATAAATAGAAGCTATTTGTGGTCCTTAGTGGTTGCTAGGCATTTAAAGGTTCCTGAAAAGAAAAGGTTTGAGACTATAAGAGAAATAAATATCTTGCCTATAATACTTACTCATTCTGAAATATTAAACTGTGTTAATTAAAACATTTAAATCTGTAGCTGTCTAAAATACTGAATGACTCTACTGTGACTACAGAAAATATGCTACTAATCTTAACCTGGACCTAAAGTTCTCACACCTTCACACTTGCTTTTCATGCTTGCTGTCAGGCATACAATATGGCAAACCCAAGACCAAAGGTTGGATAATTCCAGGGGTCAGATATGGGGAGTCCTTTGAGACTGAGAAGATATATTACTTTCATATATAAAAATTAAAGCTAGCTGAGTGTGTCTGCCTCATGCTGTCCTTCTCCCACACCAAAAAGCAGTGAGATATCAATGTCAGAAAACATGACAGAATCATTTCCATAGAAACCAATTCCACACCATCGCGATATGACTTTGTGAGTTAATGCTCTCTCCCTGGGAGCCATGGCTAGGAAACTAAGGTGGAGGTGAGAAAATGTCGTCACAGTCACATGTCACGTGGGAGAGATGAAGGGCCATTCGGGAGTTGATTCCATCAGATCCTCACTAACCTTCCATGAGGCTATGTTTTAAGAGGACTACTAGGCATCCTGCTGAGAGTCAAATCAGTGCAGCAGGCACTTCAGTTTACATAGCTAGTGGCTATGTACAAGGTTATTAGTGCACAACGGTGACTGTGTCACCCTACATACTTACTCCTGCTCTTCTTTATGTATTTTACACAAAGCTGCTCTCAATATTACATATAAAATGCTCTGTCGTGATTCTGGCATTGTTATCCGAACAGAGTTTACTGTTTCCTGTTCCTCCCAAAAATAAGAGTTCTTTTAAGGCTCCAGGTGATTTCTCTTTTCTGTAACAAGTTTGATCCTCTCATTTAAGACTACCTCTCTTATGAGAGATCATGAAGGTTGAGTTGGGGAAGGAGAGAAAGAGCGAGCAAGGGAAGAGATACCTTGATAGAGGGAGCTACTGTGGGTTAACATCTGTTGCTTTTTTTTGTTGTTGTTTTTTGTTTTTTGTTTTTACGAGACAGGGTTTCTCTGTTTTGGAGACTTTCAGTCCAGCCTGGCCTCGAACTCACAGAGATCCGCCTGCCTCTGCCTCCCGAGTGCTGGGATTAAAGGCATGCGCCACCAACACCCGGCTAACATCTGTTGCTTTTAACCAAATAATTTATCTTTGTAACATTCTTAGTAAATCTTACCACACCTGTCTATTCCTTAAATGAATGTACTTGAAGACCTTGGTTAAATCACATGTTCTTATTTTCTATTATATAGTTATGAAATGCTTCAATTTATTTCAACAATTTTCTAGTTTATTATCGTTACATCATAGATATTTAATACAACTTATCAGTGATACATAGAACTGAGAAGGCAGACAGATTAAAAATAGCAATGATTTTAAATTGCGGGTTCTTTAGCTGCCTCACAACAGCATAGATTTATTTAGAAAATATCTTTCAAGATTGTGACATAATTTGAAAAGCATCATTATAGTGGCTGTACACTTTTCTGTCATGAAAATTTAGCATAGAATCTTCAACTACCTCCTCATACTATACAATATCTCCATGAATATACACATTGTCATTCAAGAAACATCATCTCATGTATTCATTTGCGAGTTTATATTGTTCCCTTTGGATTTCTAGAAATGTATTTACTAAAAAGCAAGTTCATTTCTATGATGATTGGGTTCTTTCCCACATTGCTTTTTTATACTGCTCACAATTCTATAGAACAATACTAAATTGTTATCTGCTTTGGCTAACTTTTCCCTCCATAAAACTGTATAGACAACCTGAGTAGCCTTAATAAACAGATGAAAGCATATTATCCTTTCCCATTATGTCAGGTCACTTGATTTTCTGTGGAAGTGGTCATGATACCACAGCATCATATAGCACACAAACTCCTAAAATTATACCAATATACTGTTCTTGTTTCTCATGAAGATAAGTATAGCCAGAAAACAATATACCTAACCTTTTTCAAAAAATATTATTTATTATTATAATTATAATTTCAGGAAGAAAAATTAAAATTTAATATATTACATTCTAAAATAATCATGTTCAAAACTCTCATGTTCTTATTCTCAAATGATAAGAACAGAAATCCTATACACTAAATAATAAGTTTCCTTTATGAAGGCTGAATGTTCCTCTAATAAAATTAAAACAATTATGTGTTGACCAAAGAATAACAGTATTAGGCAACAGATTCAAATATATTTTGTAAAAATAAGCAATATCAAACCATTTAATAGTATAGTGGAAATTATTAATTATGTACTTGGTATGTGTTGACTATTGAATAATGTGCAAGAAATTTCACCTGGACCACCATAAACAGAACAAATGTGGAACTGACTTTATTCATCTTTTTTTTTTTTTTTGGTTTATAGAGACAGGGTTTCTCTTTGTTGTTTTGGAGGTTGTCCTGGAACTTGCTCTATAGACCAGGCTGGCCTCGAACTCACAGAGATTTGCCTGCCTCTGCCTCCTGAGTGCTGGGATTAAAGGCATGTGCCACCAACGCCTAGCACTTTATTCATCTTTACAAATATACTGTACACATATATTCATGTTGGTTTCCTATTACGAAGTTACTAACTACTCTAGGCACAATTAATTATCATGGAAAATTAGGTAGAGATATTTTGGTTTATATACTTTTCTATGTTTTATGCTTTAGAAAGGACCTTTTGACTTATAATACTCATCTTTTGGAAAACAGGGCAGTTTACCATAAACACTCTCTTTTAGCAATAGTCAGAGTACTGATTAACTTAAAAATATTTTTGAGGTTATGGAAATTTTATTGTTAACCATTCATTTGTTAATTGATCTACATTATCAATAACTTATCTTTGCATTTTCAGATTCCAAGAAAGCAAAAAAGATTCCAGAAGGTAAATAAAATACTTGAAATACTTACTGTTTGGGTTGTGGTTGGGGCAGGGGTCTGGTACTTGACTTGATGAGCCCTTAAACAGCATTTTATTCCTAAAACACACATCTAAAATAAAAATCTGCATATGGAATAGAAAAAAGAGAGCAAGACCAAGGGAGCAAGAAAGAGGGAGAGAGAGACAGAGACAGACAGAGACAGACAGAGAGAGAGAGAGAGAGAGAGAGAGAGAGAGACTGCTTTGACAATATTGCCACGTGAAGTATTTGACAGTAACAAAAATAAAGGGTCTGGAGCTGTAGTTCCAGGACAGTATACTTCCATATCATGTGTAACACTGCATGCTAAAACTCTAGTAAACATAAAACACCAGTAATAATAATAGCAAAAACAATAATATATTGCTTATATTTACCTATTAGGAAACTTTTCAAAGATATGATTATTTTATGACACTGAATGATGTTACATATCAAATATACAAATTTAATTAATAATTATCTTGTAACATAAGTTAGGAACTGAAGTATACCTTTTTTGTCCTGACTGCAATCACGACCCATTTGACAAAAGCACCCTTTGTCTTCTGAAATTATGCATGGATACGGTGTTTGCTTATGTGTGTTAAGACTACCAGATATAACTAGTTCAGATCATTAAGCAGAATAATTGTAGACCTCTTCATTGTTGAATGATGCTTCTGTTACTCAAGTTATTGACCTACCTGGGATGATTAGTGACACCTCAAAGCAAGACTCACTGTGAAATTTAAAAGAAGAAGTAATGGGTAGGTGGGTTGCAAAAACTACACTCTATCCATTGTTTTGTGGCAAGTGTATCTCAAAACCCTTAAAGAATGATGGTTCCCTGCTTCTTTTTCAACAGAACAACCCAAGGGAAAAAGTAAGGAAATGCATGCAATGTCTGTTTGTTCAAACATGTTGCCACTGCTACTATACAATTGGCCTGCTGGTGCTGGTGTGTTTATATTTCAAATTTCTGAGTTTAATACATGTGGAGTCTATTTTTATTTTTATTTTATTTTAGAGATTTTATATTATTTGTTGATTTTTAGCATACTTGAATATATGTAAACTGGAGGTCAGGGTAGCACAGAAACTACAGCAAGAATTCTCACACCCCATCTCACTCATGTGGTAGCTAATAAACCCATAATTTTCTACCGTAACTGCATTCCACTGATTCCCATGATATGTTTGGGTAAGTTTAGTGTTTTGTCTACTCATTTATTTGTCCATTCTTAGTAAACTCTCAGTGGGTGCTGCTTTTGAGATTATTCTATATTATCTTCTACAAATACTTTGGTATATTCATATTCTGTCTACCTGCAAGCACTGTAAGACCATTGCAATAAGATTGCGAGGGATCCATTTCTTAAGGATGATCCACACTTATTCAACATACTATTGAAATTGCTTGTTAACAGTTCAGTAAAGCTATCTGCCTCCAGGTTGGTATTTTTGCAAATGTAAGATATGCTTAACAAATATAAACTAGGGGATAGTCTAACATTACTCAGTCATTAAAATTAGCATACTTTTAGCACTGTAGAAACGTGATTCCATTGGCATTAACAAATTATGTTTTATTGTGACTGGGTTGCCTCGCTCAGGATGGTTTATTCTAGTGCCATCCATCTGCCTGCAAATTTCAAGATTCTATTTTTTCTGCTGTTAAAATATATATCAACTTAAAAATTGATGCATGTTTTGGTGTACCCAAAGTTAGGACACTGAAAAATTCTGTCAAAAACTACTCTAAAATGTCCTTTGGAAAGAAACATGTAAATATGCTGCAAACCAGCCAGAGGGAGCAATTTATCTGTGGAGAAGTATGTGCTCGTTGATGCCTGGATTGATGAGTTTATACAGCTTCCATGAGATCTGGAACAAGGATACCGAAACTACTCCATAAGCCATTGCATCTGCATAAACATGAAGGCAATAAGAGATTTGAAAATGCTACTAAATTATTTAGGATTGTGTATATTTAGTATTGTGATCTAGTCAGTGCTCTGTTCTAAGAAAATACTCAGTGGCTATTGCTTCCCAAACTCTTCCCTACTATCTTCCTGCTTATAATCTACAAATATTTTGGCACGCTCCTATTTCATTTCCCTTCAAGAGTTATAAACTCATTGGAATAAAATTGTTAGGGATACAATTCTTAATATCATTACCGATTAATTTTTCAACAATTTTCGAAAGATGCAAATATATTTCATTTATCATTTATTTGCTTGTTTGTTTATGACCTTCACTTCTTTGATTTAAAGGTTTCTGCAGACACACAACCTCTCCTTGGCAATCTTCAGGGCACTGATGCATTGAGTGAATAAATATTTCTTCTTAGATATTCATTTACAGCCCAACTCCTTCCTTTGCGAGAAGGGCTATACATTGCTGCTTGCATAGTAGTTTAGAGACAAAATTATGTCTTTAAAAACAGTTATTAACTACTTTCAAATTAAACTGTCGTTTATGTTTTGTCAAGTAGAATTTGTCCTTATTACTATTATTGAGTTTTAATTTGTTTGATTTGAATTTTGTATTTAAATTTAGTATATTCTGTTATACACTCTATCTCATATTAAGTTTCAAAGTAATCTAGTTATTATAACTTAAAAGATTTTTCTATTTATAGTCTAAACTATGATGAGGAAAACAGAACAGGAAGTATATTAACATTTTATAAAATCCTATAGTCTTGAAATTTTTAGTATAAAAGTATATTATCAAAACAAAATTCAAATATTCCAAATGGTCCAACAGGCCCAGTGTTTGTCAGTCCCTTTAAGATTTAGAGGTAAATTGATTTATATTTTAATGTGTTTGGATAATTACATCTTGTAATACCCCATATAATGCACCCTCATGAATGTGTTTTCTTATGTAGCATTCCAGTTCAAACAGGTACTTATCAGTATATGTATAATAGCGTTGTAAGAGAGAAGACTTTTATTTTGTCTTTGGATATCACACATAATCAGTGTTTGGTTTTGACAAATGCTTAAATTCACTTTCAGTAATTGTTTTGTTGTCATCACTTTATAAATATAAATATCTTTAAATATTTCAATTACTTATTCAGCGGTTAGTTAAACAGTATTCGCAGAAGCTGGACAGATGGCATGTTGATTGTGGACACTTGCTGCTTTTTCAGTGGACCAGGTTTGGTTCCCATCACCCACATGGTGGCTTTCAACTATATGTACCTCCAGTTCCAGGGGATCTAATGCCACATCTGGCACATGACACTCACAGTATGCATGCACACATATTGGCAAAGCACTTAAATACATCAAATAAAAACTTATTTAAAGAAAATAACAACTTCATGCCTAGTTAATTGTCACTTGGACTTTTAGGAAACTGTTCAGTATGTTTAGTTTTAGTTAAGCAACACACTTTTATTTTTGCTTTCAACACTTTGTCAAATCGTTTTATTTACTTTACTGCCAGCAACTGTGTCAGAACAGAATAAATTACCTAAACTACATATATCAGAAAAGGCTTGTTGAACAAAATTGTACATGGAGAGCTTGATGCGTTGGTCAGAGAAGATTCTGTGGCACACATTCATCCTAAAGTTGGGTTTATAGAATTATTTTAATGTAAACATCTCCCTGTCTTCAGATTGTATTCACGAGATAAAAATGTTAAGAAATATCTGTCTCATTTTGCTTCACTGGGCCTATATGTTATGCTTGCTTGAGGACCTTCTTTTGATTAAATTGACTAGTTGTCAAGTCAAAATAAGAATAAGAACATAAACAATAGCATTTCCTATCAAATTATTTCCTGCACTCCCTAGAAAAATAGTCCACATTAACAGACCAGTGTTACCTTGAGGCTAGACTCAAGCCTTTTTCTCATACAATGTGGGTTTTGGAAGGTAGTACCATCTAAAGAGGATTCTATTTTAACATGTGTCATGCCACCAGGCAAGTATGTTTGCTCTCATCAGCCCTCTTTCTTTATCTTAGTGCATAAATCTTCACATCAAAGTCCTTATTGTCACTAAATACATAACTAAGAAAATACTTGGCAGAGGAAGTCCATATAAAATATACCCAGATTCAACTTTTGGTAACTTATTTTTAAACCAACCATAATAATTACACTATGTGCTTACATTGTATCAGAACTTTAGCAAAATTACTAAAAGAGCAAGCTTAATGGTTTTCATCCTTAAGGAACCAATAAAATTTTTCTTGTTTTTATTTCAATAAATGCCTAATATTCAAAATATTTCAGTGCTGTGCTAGGAGAACATGTTCAATGTACAAAGGAGAAAGAGCTGCCCTGAGGGCGAGGCTTTAATATTTCTGTGACATTCATGAATTTCTGTGGTTTAGCATCAGCGATGCATGTTTGTTTACATTAAAATCTTATTTAGAAAACATAAAAATATAACAATATTAACAATGATAATGTTTTAGAACAGGAAAAGAGAGAAAAGTCCATAGAACCAGGTAGTTATTTTAATGTTTTTCTATTTTAAAATTATTTAATTAGTATTTGAATAATGAATTTTAATGGAGTATCGCAGACTGTTGATTACCCTCCCCTTCTTTTCTTGTTTCACCCAGCAAAGTCACCAAAAAAGGAACATCCAGGTGAGTAAGACTGGTGAAGCTCAATTAATTTTACCGGAAGGCAAGTCTGAAATGGGGTTACAAAGGCAATGCCGGGTGAAGGCAGGAAATATGTCCACCTCACTGTTTGTTTTCTAAGCTCTCGACAGAATCAATACCAATATAGTTTGAGAGGAGGGAAATTGAATGTTGTGTCATTGTCTTGTTGCTAAACATGTGCCTATGAACCTCTGAAGATTGATAGAATCAGGGTCTGCTCTCACCACAGACCGACTAAGTCAGAACCTACATCTTGGTAAAATCCTGTGCATCCATTTGGACAATGTCTGAGAACCAGTATTGCTGGAAAAACACCCAGACAAAAGCAACTTATGGGGGAGGGTTTACTCATCTCACAGTTCAAGGGTATAGTCCATCAAGACTAAGGAGCTCAAGGCAGTAAGTAACTTCACATCAGCAGTCAGTATGCAGAGAGTAATGATTGCTGTGTGCTGCATTCTCTTTTTATTCAGCCCAGAACCACAGCTCAGGAAAACTTACAGCAAGTGTGTGTCTTCCCTCTTCAACTCATCTGGTTTAGATAATCCCATCACACACATGCCTGGAGGCTTGTCTCCTCAGTGGTCCAGAGTCTGAGAAGCTGATGATCAGGGATGACCATCACAGACAGTTTTATAAGTACACTTATGATTAAGCAAACAAGAAAAGGTAATAATAAAACACTTCTGTGGATATTTCCCATATTGTTTTAGTTTTGAAAGACAAAAATTTCCAACTCCCGAAAATACTGGCTCCCTATTCATGGTGTTACTTAAGATTTTTGGGCTGTTCTGCAGTGTTTTTCTCAGTATGAATATTAAAATAGCACAGTTAACATAGACACAAAGCCATTTTCTTGAAGTATTCTAAAATTTAACCAGTTCAGGTAAGTCATTTCAAATGAAAATTTCTGAAATTCTTTGATTTCTTGCCTTAAACACTAGCTATAGCTTTTCAAACAATATAACTGAGGATTTTGTACATAGAATTTCTCTCGTTCTCTCTGTCTCTCTGTCACTCTCTCTCTCCCTCTCTCTCTCTCTCTCTCTTTCTCTCTCTCTCTCTCTCTGTGCTTGTGTATAACACATGAAAATGCATGTGTACAAGTTGTGAATGTATAGATTTGTGTAGGCTGTAACGTTTGGAGAGTGTAGATGTGAAGATGCATGTATGTGCAGGTGGTGTGCATGTTGCAGGTTAACATTACTTCAAGTATTGGCTCTCAGCTGCTTGTATTACATTTACTTGTATTTAAAATGAGACAATATTCATTTAATATTATGCCAGTAGCCAAATAAATACAGCTAAAGTATAGCATATCTATAATCCTTTGCAATAATTGTTAGAATCTATATTTCCCATTCTTTGTCCAATTTTGTAATACTTCCTGAGATGGGCAATCTTATCTTAGACATCTTTTCACTACTTCAATCACATTATTTTCTCATGGTTATTATAGATTTTAATATGCTGGTATAATTCCCTTTTCCTTTGGCGGCTTTAAATCGTCAGAAGATAGAGGATACAGATGAATTTTAGCTCTTTATTCTCGAAAATGCCTGTTATAATTCCAGACATACAATGGGCACTTAATAACAGTTTATTAGTCAAAGAGAAGAACATGAAATAGAATAATTGGTTATAAAATATAAAAACTGAGTAATTTTCAGACACATAATTTAAAAGATGAAATAATAGCATGTTTCATTATTTCACATTAGCAGTCAAGGAACTACAACTTAGAAAAGGCGTGTTTTGTCTACATTATAGAGTAGAGCCTAATTATTTAGGATTTCATTCCCACAGTAACAACACATACTCATATTTATACACATATTTGGAAGGTAAAATATAATATAAATCATGGAAAACATGCAGAAGCATATACAATATTGATATGAGCAATTTTAATGTATCAGTATTACTGCCATATACTATACTAACTACAATAGTCTAATTGTAATCGTCTCAATGGGTAAATAGTAAGTGCACCAACTTACTAAAACTTATGCATTTTCGGTTTGTTTTGCTTTGATTTTAGAGAGAATGTATTTCTATGTTACTTTGTCTGTCCTGAAATTCACTTTGTAGACAACGCTGACCTAGAACTCATAGAGATGCTTTTGCCTTTGCCTCCCACGTCCTAGGATTAGAGGTGGCACCACCATGCCTGACTACTCAGACCTTTTTAAAAAAGAAAATAGGAAACTCCCACTAATCTACATGGATAACCCCAGCTAAGAATCTAAATAATATTATATATATATATATATATATATATATATATATATATATATATATAGAACCGGCCTTCTATGATCAGATTGTAATCACCAGTTGTCATCAGAGGGTCAAGGACATCACAGGAAAACCCACAGAAATAACTAACCTGAGCTTATGGGCACTCAGAGTCTGAACGAGCAACCAGGGAGCCTGCATGGGATCACCCTAGGCCCTCTACATACATGGGACAGTTGTGTAACTTGGTCTACTTGTGGGACTCCTAACAATAGGAACAACAGTTTTCACTAATGCTTTATCTGGCTCGTAGGAACCTATTACCCAAATGGGATTGCCTTATTGAGCTTTCATATAAGGGAAGGTGCTTAGTCTTGCTACAACTTTATATGCCATGCTTTGTTGATAGCTATGTGACATCTACCCCCCTTCTGAAGAGATGAGTGGATTGAGAGAGGGGGTGAGTGGAAGTGGGGAGGAAATGGGAGGAGAGAAGTGAGGGGAAGCTGTGTCCAGGCCTGAGAGATAGAAAAAAAGGAAGAGGAAGGAAGAAAGGAAAGAAGAAAGGGAGTGAGGGGGAAAGAGGGAGGGAGGGAGGGAGGGGGAGAGAGAGAGAGAGAGAGAAAGAGAAAGAGAGAGAGAGATAGATAGATAGAGAGAGAGAGAGAGAGAGAGAGAGAGAGAGAGAGAGAGAGAGAGAGAGAATGTAGAATTACTGGATAATTTGTAAAATTAATTCATGCTTTGGGGGCAATCTTATGGACTTGGGAAGATACGTTTTTTTCTAAGTAAAGCAGGAAGCTGTTACGAGAAGCTTTTTCTTGACTCGTAGTCCCTCCTATCTTGGTTCCCTATAGGCTCAACATTACTTTATTGACAAATCCACAGGACTTCCCCCAACAGGAAGCAATCAGGCCCCTTGATAATTTTGAAAGTAGAGTAAATGAGACATGATCTAGTACAGAAGGATTCTTGAAAGCACCTTCTAATGCCTCCCAAATCTTAGGACTTTGAAATTCATGTTAGAGCATAGCAAAGAAAATTGCAAAGCTATATTTCTCCTCAGATCTATTTTTCTTCAGTTTCCAACCATACTTGCCATCTTGCACACAACTAAACTTCAGTTATTTTAAATAAAAGTAGACTATTAATTAATGAAGACCTGATTTTCTCTTATCATTGCAGCTCCAAGTGAAAAACACGGGAAAACAAGTATGTTGAACAAATCTTGATAAGAGGAGCACATTTTAGCAGCTTACTCATTTGTATTTTGTTCTGTAGACCTTGCTAACACCAATTATGTCTCACTTATTCATATTTCTCTAAGATTAATTGTTATGGTGAAATAATATTCAAGATAACTCATCTGGCTTTTTCTGTGTTTGTTGTTATAAAAATTTGTCCAGAGGGCATTACTTTGTGAGTTTTCAGTTATTTAGATCATAATTTCTGTGTTCAGTAACATATGTTTTTTGCATCCTGTAGAATTAGAAACTATTTCAATTTTTTATGCATTTCCTAATTAATTATTTAAGGATCTCAGGCAACTAAGCATTGTAATTTGTCTACCATGAAAGTTGAATTTTCAATGAAATGTAACCTTCCTAAAATTTAACTAAAATTTCTTTTGTGGAGCTTCATTTTTGTAAATTTTTATCTCCTCAGATTAGGAAATGTTTCTAATAAATATTAGGATCAACATGAGGCATCGGCTTTTAAGAAAATACTAACTTCCTTATGTTCACTATATAAGATTAATGATAGAATATATGCTTTATACACTATAGAATGCATTTATGTTTTTGTTTTCTGTTAAAGGTGCATGCACATTTATCCTGGTGTTGATATATAACGGAGTACTATGTTTTTTGTAATGGTTTAATTTTGAAACAGCATATCATTGACAGATATGTCACAGAGTAATTGAAAAGTATTAGACAACTTGACATTATTTAAAAAAAAGAACACTGCAATCAATTGTTCACAAAGACATTAAAAATTAGAGACATTAAAAAAAGATAGTAGTTTAAGGTTAGAGAGACAAATCAGGAGTTAAGAACACTTGTTGCTTTTCCATAAGACTTGAGTTCTTGAGATCAGTTCCCAACAACCCTGTTTGTTTACAGTTGCCTCTAGCTCATTTCCAGGGCATCCAATGTCCTCTCCTGCCATCAATGGAATTCCAAAAGCATGAACACACAAACACACACACACACACACACACACACACACACACACGCGCATGTATACACACATATTCTTAGAAAATGAAAAGTAGTTTTTCATGACTTATAATTTTGTTTATATTTTCATGCAAAACAGTGAGTTTAAAGCTGACTGTAAGGCTAGCTGGAACTTTGTATTATAGATTGTTTAGTATGCTAAGCCATGGAAATGCATAATCAAGAAAATGCACAAAATAAAACTGATAATTTTGCATTACATGTAGAAAACTTTAGGTTGAAAATTACTCAGAAAATTAACATTTCTCACTAGAAAATATGACTTACAGATAAAAATATTCATCCACAAGAATAGAACCTGGAATTATGTCCATCTGTGCAGCACTGTCCAATCACATTGTGAAGAGCTAGGCATCTTTTTGGTAAACTAGCAAACTAGCTTGCCAAATTATTTAAACCCAATATAAAATTTGAAAAGAGTTAGTATGCAACCCTTTAAAAGATTGAGACCTTTGGTCTTGGCATGGATATTATTCTTCACCACAAAATTAATTTAAAATAATCCATAAGCCCTAATTCTTTAAATTATCTAATAATTATGACTACGTATTTATCTATGAGTTGGTCTTTTGAAGTTGAAATTGTAAAACAGATTTACACAGTCACTATAGATAGTCAATGGCTATAAGACTAATGCTAAGGTGAAAGTTACATAAATTATGGATATTTTTGAAAAGTCTTTAACATGCCAATATTATGTTGTGAAGTACATAGGTATTACCAGATTATCTGGAATAGGGTTTTATGTTATTTTAAATCATAAGCATATGTAAGACAGTTAGATATATAAATAAATTAACACAAATCAGGTATGTTTATGATTCAATAAGATGACATTGAATTTTAAAGGAAAGGTGACATTGACAAAAGAAAAATTCATGGAAAATTATTTTTCATTAACAATGAATTCACAACTAGAAAGGAAATTGCATTAGTAGGGAGGAACCATCCACTCAGCTCCTGAAGATAATTAATATCACTGTAAGAGAAACATTTATCATTTTGAAGTGGAGGCTCTCATGAGTACTATGAAATTGACAAAAGTAGAAACTCTCTAAGTTTAAATGATGTAGTACTAACCAAGGGATCATATTGTTCCTACAATATCAAGGGGTGAAGGTGTTGGAGGAAGAGTTTCTTGGATATTGCAAAAATGTCAATCCTATAAGAACTTCTGAAAGTTGGTATAGATTCTTTTCTCCATCCAGAATCAAACCCAAAATGTCTCCAAACACACATTTTTCTTCCATCCAGTCACTTAAATGTTTATACCACTTTGAAAATTGAATAGAATAGTGCTGAGATTGACAATATGATTAGTTAACAGGTGGGATTTTAGAGTATTGATTTTGTAACCTATGTAATGCCATTCATAGTAAATCTTCAAAAGGATATTATGTTCATACTACTTACTAAAAATGTAAGGGCATCACTTCTACTTTATTACAAATGGTCACACCAAGCCTCATGGCTTTGAAGGTCTTTGGAAACATTTCTTTAGTTAATTCTTTTCACATTTACTAATTCAAGGGCTTAGTTCACATTATCTGAAACTATCCTCTAATCGGTTGAGTTATGAAGAAATTTACCTTAGACAAGACAAAAATGAAAATTTATCTATATGAATTTATTTTAAATATCAACCATCAAACATTTTTCACCACTAAACATATTTTTATATGTTCGGCCAACATGCAGAGGTTGATCAATCTAACTTACTTCAGTGTCTTGATATGCAGAGCGAAGGACAATCTCCTCCTCTACCAATGCATGCCAGAATTATTTGGGAACAAAAGTGCACAGAACTGAAGATTATGGGAATTTTCAATATACGCATTTATCATTGAAAGAGTGTTTACAGGCATTTATACCAAGATATTGAATCATTTATTTGACTACCACTGAACTATTTCTGAAAAAAAATAAGGAATATAGTCTTATTCTTGTTTAGTAAATTAGTGGTTGTAGATTCTCCTTCAGTAACCATGATTTCATAGAAAATTAGCTAGATTTCCAGTCCCAGGAATGCAATCCCTCTTGTTGAATGGATATTAAGTCCAATTACAGAGCTATTGGTTACTGCCAAGGCATATGTGCCACTACTGCACCTGAGAGGATGTCATGCCATGCTGGTCATTGGTGTGATTTCATAGGCATCAGATGTGGATGGGGCTCTTGATTGTCTCTATTATTGGGAAGTTTGCATGATACCTTCTGGTGCTATGGATAATAGACTTCATGGAGGTGACATTCAGGTCAGTTCTAGCTAAAAGGCCTCCGGATCCTGTCTCTGAAGTGCATAGTGTCTTTAACATGGGGATACAACATCCACCTCTTGGTGGTAGCCAATGACAAGACAATAGGCTGCATGCTTTGGGAGTATCTTAGGCAACTTGGGCCAACAACTCAAAAGAGGTCTTCTCATGTCTGGTACTTAGTTTTGTGTTAGGTGCTCTTTGTCTTTTAGAGGAATGCCATCAGCCCAGATGAAAAAAGTTAATTAAAATTTCATATTTATATGGAGAAATGTAGAAGGCATTTTCCTGAAATACAGTGAGACTTTTCAAACTCTATTTGAAAAATTTAAGCCACAAATTTATAAACAATGTATTTTATAATGGTAAAAGTAATATTTTTGTCATTAGACATAATGAGTGGTAACAATATACAAATGTTAATAAGACTAAAAGTATAGACATATGATAATAATGAACAATCTAAAATAATGAAATGTTTATAAAATGAGATATAAAGCATTACAAAGATTATCTCATCATTATTTTCTTCCCCAACCCCCACAATTTGTAGAAAGTTTTGTCTATTTTCACTTTGAAATGTAATGTTTGTTCTAGGAATAATATTCCATATTATATCTTTAGTGCAGCTTTTTCATTTTCCTCAACAGATATTCAGATAACACACTTATAGCAAACTTTTTGTCTTTTAAATGGTTACCATTTCTTGAAGCAACAATTATGTTGAAATTTTATAGTATTATCAATAATATTTGCAGTGCACACACTATGAGCTCTCTAGGTCAAATATTCTTCACCATATACTTAATTAAAGACTGACCAAAGAAGGACTTTACATGTTCTTCCCTAACATTTATAAATCACTTAAACTGTGACTATATACAAATACTTTAACATCACTTTCTGTGGAGTAAGTCACTTTTTATCAGCACTACGTACATAAGAATACAATTTTGATATCACAGAGCTATACCTTGGAAGGGAGTTTACAGAGGGTTAATTTATCAAAAAAGCAAAAATGATAAAAAGGAATTTTGTAGTTTAGCTTTCTCCATAGGTTGTCTTTCTGCCTCTCAGACACTATATGCATTTTAAATTTTGGTTTTCTGTGTTCTTGCCTGACTATATATAGCACGATATGTTATTATTCTGAAAACTCTGATATCCATTGCTTATTATTGAAATAACTGAATTTTCAGAAGCTGAACGATCCAAAGAAGAGATTGATGCTGCCTCCACCAAAAAGGGTAAACACAGATGATATGACTATAATCAATTCTGAACCTACTAACTTACTCTTTGTGTAGTGTGGTGAGAGGAGCTTTGCCTACTGATTTTGCTATTTCACTGATAGAAACAAATGCTGTATAATACTTGTAGAATCTACACTAATGGGATTTTGTGGTTATTCTCTAATGTGGTTAGTCCTGGTCTTCTAGAGCTATAAATTAGTGCTTGTAATTACATCAAAACTGATATACAGTTTTTGAAAAATTTTGTAAGTATATTGCTTAAACTCAATATGATTTCAGGCATCCATATGGCATTTAAATAACCACACTCCTTTAAAAGATCAGGTATTGAATAAATTAAAATTTGAGAAGAATCACAAGAAATGTTCATTTTGTGTGAAAATAGTGTAGGATTAAGAAACATATTCCATGAAATTCTGACATAGGGCAGTTTTGCAAAATGTACAGTTTCAAGAGAAGTCAATAATTCTAACAATGTCTTTAAAAGTGTCACATAGGAATATTTTACAAGCCTAACAATCATTATACGTTCATACTCACAAAAATCTACACACATATCCTTACTCACATAGTCCACTAAAATGACATTATGTTTTTATAAAAATGACCTTATAGATGTATAAAAAGAAAAAAACACATAAAATTGTAAAACTGATAAAATATACATGACACATATTTGCATGCTTCTTCTAACATTATTTGTATAAACAACTAATGTGTCACACCCATTAATGTATTTCATTCATTGTTATTAGTTGATGTATTGGTTTATGCATTGGTATATATACATATATGTGCTTATATAATATTTGTGGATGATCATATTGTATTTAATTGGCATTATTTTACCATAAGTGAGAGAAGCCTAAATTAATATAGCTTTATGTGGTATCATAGTTTGAAATTGACATGGCTCATTACTATGTGTGATGCAAATAAATGCAATTGTTTCAGAATGAGGGATATCATGGTAATATGAAAAGTCTAAAGGTTTCAACAGACAATATGAAAAAGTGAATCTGGGGATGGATGTGTGGGTATCACATGCTGTCAATAAGTGCAAGTTTTGAAGCAAGAAGGAAAATGAAGGTAAGGTGTATTCCAATCTGTAGGTAACAATGAAATCAACACTGTGTCCAGGAAATAGCAGATGCTTTTCTTTTGTAATCTGATTGCAGATTATCATCTTTGTGCTATTACTGATTTGGAAAAGAATGTGATATGATTACAAAAGCAAATATTAAACTACAGAGTACTTCAGATATAAATACCCACATTCATTATTTGCAACTCGACCATGTAAAAACCAGAGTAAATAATGATATGAAATCAAAACTGTTCAGTCAACTTTGGAACTCATCAGTGTGCTCATCTAAGAATATCATGAATTAGTCAGGCAGTGGTGGTACATGCCTTTAATCCCAGCATCAGGAGTCAGAGGCAGGCTGATCTTTGTGAGTTTTAGGCTAGTCTGGTTCACACAGTGAGTGTCAGGACAGGCTCCAAAGTTACACAGAGAAACCCTGTCTGGAACGCCCCCCAAGTATGAATTTATAACATGGGTAATATTTTTGATGGAATGAGTTTTTTTGGTAAGTTTTTAGAGTCAAATGGCAGAAACAATCTATTTATAAACATAACCAACTTATTTGTTAAATAATCATATATCTCAATTATTGTCTTAAATATGGTTTTACATATTGACTTGGGAGATAATGGAAGAATCAACAGAATCACACATTGCTTCCAAAGCTATCAGGAACATACTCAGGGAGGGACTTACATAGCTGACAAATTTACAAAACAACATTAAGGCTAATTTTCTACCTGTTAACTAGTATACATATTTTTTCTTCTCTCAAATGTAGCATGTTTGTCATTCTTTTATGCTTACAGTATTCATAATCCTTGCTACCTTAGAACCTCTCACAATTAAATAGAAAAATAAAATTTAATTAGTGGTTGTTTTTGTTTCCAAGTTGACTTTGTATATGATGGAGTGAAATATGTTGGTTTTATTATTGTCATAGAATTTTCAAAGTTAAGTATAATTCTACAATTTAATAAGTAAGCTATAATGTGCTATTTATAGCTTGCTGAATTATTTTCCCTTAATATTTTATTTGAAGATACATGATATTAAATACTCATTTAATACCATCTGTTTTGAGTTTTACTGTTTTCTATTTATTGTCACTTTAACATAAACTTATATATATAATACTATGTATAAATTAAAAGAAAACATGAGAATTAATCTTACTCTTAAGAAGCTAAGATACTGGAAGAATATGTACTCTATTTTCACTATCCTTAAAAAGTTTTCAGCCAAACTCTAGCTCAAGGCTGAAGTCCAACAGGGAGATAAATTCAGATGAAGTGACAAGGCAGTTCAAAATTTATTCTTTCCTGAAAATCATCAAAAGATTTGCTTTGCAGTGACTTCAGAAGTAAGCCTTCAATAACAGGTACTCTTTGCAAAGTGAGAAGGATCTATAAGAGCATCTGTGGTCTCAGCAACAGAGCAAGGAAAGGCATGCAGCTTTGCAGTATGTAAATGAGGATCAGGATATCTCAGGAGGAGTCCTAGGCCTCAAAGAGGCATGCCACTGTGGCCAATGATGGTGTTTCCCTTGCTAAGGCAATGCCACCTGTTAGTCCCTGATGTCCCCAGCAGGAACTTTGACTGTGTCTGGTGAGGATTTGCTAAGGTGATTTAGTTTTCAGTTTCTCTTCATAGTTTTGAATTCTACTTCTGAAATATGCCTACTTTTTCTGTAAACAAATTTAATTGTTGGTATCCGAGAGATTCCATTATTAACTCATGCTTCATAATCTGTATAGATATGTCAAGATCACAATTCTGTCATATATTCTAAAGATTCCTATCGTATCTCCTTTTCAGGTTTTACTAGTCATTTCAGGATTGTGTTCTCAACTGTTCAGTTAAACAACTTATGATTCAAGTCTCCTCAACTCAGACTGGCTAGTCTCTCCTCCCCACTTGCTTTTCATTATCCACTCTTTACCTTACTATAAATCTGGGAACAACTTTGAATTTTCTCTTTATTCCCACTGCCGGCTTATTCAATTAGTCTTAATGTATTTCTGTTGATATTCTGTAAATATTTCTTTAGATATTCTTTGTATTCATAACCCTACTGTCAACGCAAATCAAATCTTGGTTGTCTTTACCTGACCTACTGATATGACTAAGTGACTGACCTCAGGTATTTATATTTATATTAAAACTCACTAAAGGCCATAGGAAATCATCAAAGGCAACACTGAATAAATCACTTTATTTACAATTTTCTTTTCTCCAGCAATTCATGAGGTCAAACCTCATTAAAATAGCTAATAGAATTTCCAAGATCTGTCTTCTGCATTCTTTTCTAAATTCACCTTCAGACCTGGACAGTTTTATGTGTATGATAACACTACATTGCATATAATTCTAAATAAACCCATAATGTCTTTTTGCAGCTGTTGCTCCTTCTTCAGTAGTCAAACAATTCAAAGACAACACAATAAATACATTATCCAGACTCTGTGTATTTTCCATTTTTACATGGTCTTTTTTATTACTATTACTCTATATCTTTTACTTTTATATTTTGTTTTTTGTTTGTTTGTTTGTTTTTTTGTTTGTTTGAGATAGTGTTTCTCTGTGTATCTTTGACTGTCCTGGAACTCACTATGTAGACCATGCTGGCCTTGAAATCATAGAGATCCACCTACCTCTGCCTCCCAAGTGCTAGGATTAAGGGTGTATGCCACCACACCTGGGTACTCTATTTCCTTTTTAAGGATGTTGTCTATCCTTTTTCTTTTCTCCCCCAAGCCTATGATATTTTTAAACACACTGTAAACCATTTAGAGGGTTTTTTACTGTGAACCATTTAGAAGGTTTTTTCCCACTCTGAATCTGTCGTTACTGTCTATCTTTTTCTGACCACTTGAATCTTTAATCAGCTAAACAGCACGGCTGGGAGTAAAACAACTGCTGGCTCTACCTATTCCTTGGCTTCCTGAGAGTCTAGCCTCATGGCTGTAGTACTGGTGGAAGCCATGTTTATTGCCACAACTCTGCGGAATTCCTAGGTCCATGTCACCACCAATAAGCATCATTTGTTTGGTAGCCGGGCCTCTTAAAAAAGTTTATGCCACTAACACTGAGTCAGAAAGCCTCTCTCTTTTTTTTTTTTTTTTTTTTTTTTTGCTTTTAAGAGACAGGGTTTCTCTGTATTATTTTGGAGGCCATCGGTCCAGCCTAGCCTCGAACTCACAGAGATCCACCTGCCTCTGCCTCCTGAGTGCTGGGATTAAAGGTGTGCACCAACACCGCCCGGCTCAGAAAGCCTCTCTTAAAGGAGCCAGACCTCTGATTGCCTCTAGCAAACAGAGCCCACCTGAGAAAATGCTACCAAGAAGCAGTTTTTTATTCTATCCTTTTGAGTTCAGAATCACCTTTTAAGCTTCTGTCAGGTTTTATGTTCAAATTCTTGCCAAACATTTTGGCACCACTTGTAGACAGAAATTCCTGTCCAACCCGTTTGGTCTCAAAGCCCTTTCATCCCAAATAAATACACAGAGGCTTATATTCATTATACTGTTTGGACAATAGCTAAGGCTTCTTATTGGCTAGCTCTCTCTTAATTATTAACCCATTTCTATTAACCTGTATATCTCTATATGGTCTTGGATTACTGGAAAGTGACTAGGCATCCTATCTTCCTGGTAGCTACATGGCATCTCCCTGGTGACTCACTCTTTGCATTCCTCTTCCCAGAATCTTCCTTGTCTGGTAGTCCCACCTATACTTGCTGCCTATCCATTGGCAGAAACCGCTTAATTCATCAACCAATAAGAGAAATTTATATTCACAGCATACAGAAGGACCACCCCCTATCATCCAATCATGACAAGTGGCTGTTTTTCTTTTCTATTTCTTTTCTTTTATTAACTTCTGCCTAATGACTATGGAAGAGATGATTGTCAAGACACATGCAGAAATCTTTGGATTGTTTAAACGCATAATGAAAAATCAAGTATAACCTCTGTTCTTATTCTTTTACTTCATTATTTTATGTGAAGGTGCTAAATTTAACTGACCAGCATCATTAGTTTTTTTCTCAGGCTTCATGAAATGCTTAGTAATTATATATAGATCTGTCTGTCTGTCTGTCTATCTATCTATCTACATACCTACCTACCTATCTATCATCAATCTATGTGTATCACTAAATTCTTTGCTCCTCACAAGAGATGTATCAGGATCATCAATGCATGTGTATTCCCTTTTCCCCCCAAGAGAAAAGGTTTTTGTTTTATTTCCTCCTCAAATACTGGAAGTGTGTAAACATGCATATAAGAAAATTCTCCTTTGTCCATACATGTGTTTGTTCTCCACAGTACTAGTTGCAGTTTCACACCAGCAGTTTGGTCCAAATGGTTCTCCTGCTGGAAGGCTCATCTGTCAGAGTCCAGGTTCACATTCAATAAAAAAAATGGTAGTTTTTGGTACAGTCATTTAAAAGCAAAACAAAATACACGCTTTCTCCAATGTATTCCAAGGATAATCTCACTAAATATATAAGATTTGTAAAAATTTATAAACATTACCTCTTAATTATATTTTTAATAAAGATTTATTTTTATTTCTGTGGCTTTTTTGAAGAAAGGCATGTATTGCAACAAGAAAAATAAAAACTATAAAGTATGAATTTTATTGTTTATTATATCTAGGATTCTGAGACTGAAAAGTAACTACTTTCCTAAAACAGTTGTTCCTCTGCTTTCTAGTAACTTGTCCCTAAGAATAAAAATGAAGAATGACTTGGTTTCTTGGTACACTAAAACAAACAAACAATAATAATAAATTGGTGCCACATTAAGTGATATGAAGAAATTTCTAATGACCAATTTGCTTCCCTACTGTAATTTCCCAGATGAGTACTTAAATTTTCTTTTTTATGAGATCCTCTATTTGCTTTTGTTTTTTTAAAAAAAGAATATTTAATTCCAACATTTAATAGAGAGTTCTTAGATTTACCTCAATATCACCTTGACATTTTTCAAAACTATGGTTTGTCCTTTATTTGAATTAAGATTAATGCTTTAATTAATTTATATCTATTTAGATCTAAAACTTCAGAAATTTACTTAGAGTTTTCAGTGAATTTTGAAAAATAAGTATCAATAGGCATCAAATCAGGAAACACACACACACTTTGGAGAGAGTAAAATTTGTAGGTTTCCACCAGTCCCTCCCCTTGGAAATCCGGAAACCCTGAAGATGGGAAGGAGTATTGTAGGAGACAGAGGGGCCAAGGACACGAGGAGAACATGGCACACCGAGTCAGCTAAGCTGGGCTCACATGCGCACAGAGAGAGTGAAGTGGCAAGTGCAGGCACCTCATAGGTCTGCAGAGGCTTCCCTGTATCTACATGAAGCCTGTTAGTTCAGTGCTTTTGCAGGGCTCCTAAAAGTGGGAATGGGTAGGTCGCATACTCTTCTGCCTGTTCTTGGGACTCTTTTCCTACCTGTTCTGTTTTCTCTTTCTTTCTTTTTGGTTTTTCTAGACAGGGTTTCGTTGTGTAGCTTTGGAGCCTACCCTGGCACTCACTCTGTAGACCAGGCTGGCCTCAGACTCTAAGACACCTGGCTGCTTCTGGCTCCCGAGTGCTGGGATTGAAGGCATATGCCACCGACACCCAGCGATATGAAGGCTTTTGCCTTGTTTTACTGTGTCTTGTTTTGTCCTGTCTGGGTGTTTACTCATAGATGCCTGCTCTTTTCTGAAGAAGAAACAGAAGGGGAATGGATCTGGCAGAGAAAAGTAGGGAGAAGAAACTGAGTGGAGTGGAGGGAAAGGAAACTGTGGTATGGATGCATTGTATGAGAGAAGAATAGATTTTTCTATGTAAAAAAGGGAAAAATGGAAAACGAAGAAAAAATAAATCTATTTTTGATAATTTTTAAGATATTCAATATTTTATTTCTTTTTCCTTATTCTTTTCTCATGCAATACATGCCAACCACAGACTTCCCTCCCTCCTCTCCTCCCAGTTCCTCTTCTACTTACCCCCTTACCAGATCCAATCCCTTTTTTTTCATATCCCTTCAGAAACGATCAGGTCTTCCAGTGTTATTAACCAAAGCATAAGGTACAACAAAGCTGGGCATAAACCCTCATACCAAAGCTGGACAAGGCAACCAAGTAGGAGAAAAAGGGTCCCAGGGGCAGGTAAAAGAGTCAGAGACACCCTCACTCCAACTGTTGAGAGTCCCACAAAAACCCAAGTTAAGCAACCACAGCATGGATGCAGAGATTTAATTTAGACCCATGCATGCTCTGTGATTGTTGCTTCAATCTTTGTGAGCCCCTATGAGCCCTTCTTAGTTGATTCTCTAGGTCATGTTTCCCTGGTGTCCTTGTCCTTCTGGCTCCTACAATCCTTTGTTGCCCTCATCTGAGGAGTTACCTGAGCTCTGCCTAATGCTTGGGTGTGGGTCTCTGCATTTGCTCACATCAGCTGCCAGAGGAAGCCTCTCTGATGATTATTTGGCTTGGCACCAATCTATGAGTACAGCAGAATATCATTAGAAGTAATTTCATTGATTTTTTTGTCAGTTAGTTATGTTTGATTTAGTTCTACATTGGGTCTCTGAGGTTCCTGGCCACTCAGGCATTATAGGCATGGGCTCCCTCTCCTGGCTTGTGCCTCAAATTAGACCAGTCATTGGTTTTCCACTACCACAAGCTCCGAGACACTATTACCCTACTGAATCTTACAGGTAGGACAGGTTGAAAATTTTGTGGCTGGTTGATGTCCCAGTACCTCCATTTGGAGCCTAGCCTAGTTACACAACCCTCACTGTCATGTCTCTGGAAGTTCTCCCTATTCAGAAGCTTTCCTCTATGAGTGGGGTTTTATGTGACTTCAAAATTCCTCACTCAAGAGTTCCATTTGGGGCTAGAATAATGATTCCTTATAACCTACCTCCTTTTATTTATAACAAGTAAACATTTAAACTTTAGGTTTTTTTAAAGCAGATATAGCAAAGTATGAAATTCATCACATCTTCCTTTGTTTTTTTCTTGGTCTTCCTTCATTCTTTACTGACCCCTCCTATCTTCCTACCTCCATTACTCTCTCCCACCTTTCCTTTCTTTAGGGTTAGTTACCAATGGATATTTTTATTTGCCTAATGGTTTCTTTCAAATAGTGTTTGACATGCTCATTGATTAAAATGAAAGCTGGGCCTCTGGTTTAACTGAATCTCTGTACTGCTTTGACATTCGACACACCACATCAGGAAACAGCATCTCTCTAGAGGCCCCAGTGAAGAAACGCTTCTGGTTCCAAAATGAGTAAAGCCAGTGGCAGAATCACTCATTCATTTTAAAGTTGCATTTTCTCCTTTGCAACTCTCTGTAGAGTTGATTGTAGCAACATTATTCAATTCCACATCGGTTCTTCGTCTAGCGGATATCCAATTCTCTGAAGATTCTTTTTCAAATCAGTTACTTCAGCTGGAGGCACTGATTTTGTACAAAAAATTTCTGCTCATCTGATGTTTAGCTAGGTAAACAGCAAATCTTAGGCTGAGGGCAATAAATCTCAGAGAAAACACTATTCATAGGTTATAGTGCTTTAAAAGATTCCCTTGTCTGTTTTGGCTACTTGTGATGTGGGATGGATTCGTTTAATATTTAAATTATTCTCAAGCATGGTGGCACCTTTCTTTCAGTTGATAAACACAGGCTAAGTTTGAATTTCAAGGTGCATCTGGTTGACATTTGTAAGATACTGTGACTCCAGCAATACCCTGGAATGTAAGTCAATTAATCATAGTCATGTCAAGTCTAATTCTTTGTAGCTTGCTTATTTAAAAAAAAAACACAGCTTAAAGGAATAAAGCAGAAAAGAGAGTGGAAGCATCAGCCTGGAGACCAAAGGGATTATTGCTTCTCCTTTTTGGTTCTAATTCCTTAAGATTAGATTTAAGACAGATTTCAATCACATTATAGAGAGATGAGAAATATTTTGAAAGCATTAGAGAAAAGCTTGTTTAGAAGCAATATTTGGTATTAAATGCATTCCCAAATGCTTTTATGTGCAGAATAAATATTTCGGGCTGAAATTCTTATTTAAACCTTATCTTTGCTTTGCAGCTACACATGGAAAGAAAGAAGAGAAAGCCAAGACAGTGGAGCAAGGTAAAAAAAAAAGTGAAGCGGGTTGACGTTATCTTCTTTAGAAAGAAAACAACTCGAGGAGGAAAACACTGGATCCAGACAAGCGGAAGACAGTAACCTTTAAATCTTTTGCACTATAGCAATGTCCTTGCATGCTTTTCTGGACAGGGAGAATGTAAGGCAACTATCTGGCCTTGTCTTTCTTTTGTGTATCAAGCCTTGAGTATAAATTCAGAATGGGAAGCCTGTACTGATTGCCTTATTACACCAGCAGAGATGCTGAAGAGGACTGATAATGGGAAAATGAGCTAGGTGACTAGTAGGCACTTCTCTGTTTTTTGGTTTCAATACCACCTCACAGATCATAGCCCAAAGAATAAACATGATTCAACCCTATTCATGAAAAATAATTTATATTGCTTTAAGAGTAATTTGTTAAAATTACTGGTGCAAATGGCAGCAAAAGGTTTGACAGTTTATAAGATGACTTTGCTTGTGGATTCATCCAAAAAGGCCTGAAAATTTAATATTATACATCATAAAATCAGGAAGAATGTATTTATATAGTTTAATGAAGCTCTACCACAATATCACTCAGAAGATGCTTTAAAATTGCTCCTGAGCACTGTCTTTTAAACACTGAGAGCAATAGTGTGCTTATTCCTGCAGCTCAACTAAGGGAAAAGATTTAGAGACTTTTATAGTGGAAATAACATGATAATTATGTTGACAAAGTTTTTCCACTTCTTTTTTGATGTCTTGGTAGCACCAACAATTTTAAGAATCAATGCAAGATTTCAGGCAGCTTTGTTTGGGCAAAAGTCCCTACATTAGTATCTGAAACACAAAGCACAAACACAAGTTCTTGTTTCCGTTTGTTCATTTATACAGCCTTCTGTATATCTCAGTCAAAATGAAGACAATCATTTGCAACCCACCATCCTGGCAGGACACTGGGTAGCCCAAATAAAAAATCATATGTATAAAGGATGCAACCAATTACAAATTCCCAAATTGCATATTTACTTATTTAGGCCTTCTTTTTCATGAAAACAGTTTTCATAAATTAGCAAAGCACACTTTAATCCACAGAGGAGCACAGTCATAACAATTACTTATCATAGCTTGCTTTGCTTCTTGATTTTTCCCTTTTCTTTCATACTTTTTTTCTGTATTCAGGATAGATCTCAGGGCCTTAATCATGCCAAGCAGATACTGCGCCATTAAGGAGTTTCCCCAGCTTAGCAGGATGCTTTAAATCACTACAGTATGTTAAGAGTAGAATTATTAAAATTGCAATAATATTAAAAAAAAAAGAGTAGACTGACTGGAAAGCAGTGGAGCAGCGGCCTGCAATGGTGCCTAGCATGACTGATAGGACACTGACTGCTTATTTCTGAAGGTGTCACTTTTATTAACCCATTGATGTCCTCTGAAGCTGGCAATGGCTCATTAGGATGTGAACTTACTGTTTCAGATTACTTTTATTGTAATTCTATTAAAATTATATTTCATCTCATGAAATCTTTGGATTGTAGGCTTATGTTAAGAAAGGCAATTAATTTCACAATAATTGTAAAATAGTTTTAAATGTACGAAGATGACCTCTCATATTTCAAACTATAAGCATAAAAGAAAGTAGTGTATTTAAGCCTATTGTCCTTTTTGTGGTGGTATATTTATGCCAAATAGTTGATGAGAAAAACAGGTATTTTTTAAGAGATGAATAAAGCAGGGAGATCGCATGTGGAAAGCTACTTTTGATCTATGTGTTGCATGATAGAATTCTGATATTTACTCTTAAGTGGATGTTTTAGAACTGTCTTCATTTCTCTCCTACATGGTTTTAGCAAACTTCAAAAATATCTTTTTTCTAAAATGAGTTTATAATGCATTGAAAACAACTAAATCTTATCAAAGACACCTTTTCATTCATTTGTGTTTTAACTTGTGTATTCCTTTAGGGGAAACATCATGATTTGTATAATTCTTATCTGTTGTGTTCTCTGAATCTAACTGTACACACTGTACTGATGGAAATAGGTGTATCCCAGCTATGCATGAAAACATTAACTCATGCCCACTTTCCATTAGGGGAAATGCATTTTTTAGAAAAGGTGGAATTAATTTTGGGTGAACCTAATTTAGAAAAGGAGGCATCATTGTCACACACAAGAAGGGGAAGACTAGGATGACAGAACTCCAAAAATTTGCTATTCTATTTTCAGCTTATGATGGGTTATGTTACTTTTATTTTTCTCATGCATATCTTATGTTGGCAAGATTATAGATTTGAGGATTAATATTTTGCATAGCCTATAGTTAAAAGCCGTTAAATTAGGAAGACACCTACATGGGTACCTGTAGAAGTATCAGAATGGCTCTCAATAAATGCTTCTATGACTGATAAGGCTGTGCTCATGTCAGGAAGCAGTGTGCTAAAGTTAAAAGTGTCACATACATTTGTGTTTCCATGCAGAGATGCATCATTGCAAATTATATACTGTGGTTATATAACTTACATACGTGGTTCAATGATGTAATGCGCATTACTAAAATCTGCTCACTTGTTGATATTTAATTTATCAAAATTAGGTGTTTTGCTGTTCCTTTTTCCAAATACATCTTCAGTATTAAATCCCCCTTTCCTGTCTTTCCATCTTTCTCCTTCCAAAGCAAATGACTGATGTTCTTTTCTTAGTACTAGCTGAGGTAGGGAAAACACCCCTTCTGCAGAAGCACTGTTAGTCATAGGAAGAGACCAGTTAAGACAATACTTTTGGCCTCAATAATAAGGTTGGAGTAAGTTTTCTGAAACCGGAAAATAGTTACAAATCAACCATTTGAAAATTGTTTTTATTTCTGTCATTCTTTCTGATTCATGACATTAGCAAGGTCTTGTTTAGGTTTTGGTCTAAGAGCCTATCACTGTGGTCTGTCAACAGTGTGCTCAATAGATATTTGTTGGTTAATTGCAAACACGGCGAAAATGTCAAGAAAGGAGTAACAGCTGATCCAGATTTCAACAACTTGTGCCCAACAATCTGTGAAACTAGAATATTCTGTAAGTCAAAGTTCTAACAGAGAAGCTAGGCATATTCTTAAGAAGTTAAATTAAAATTTTACCTTATCTATTTAAAAATAGAAAAAATAGAGATAAATTAATTATTATTCATCAATTATCAGTTAATATATTTGTAGTAGATTCTCATTCTTGAGAAGTTCTGTGTGGCCAGGTGGTGGTGGTGCATGCCTTTAATTCCAGCACTTGGGAGACAGAGACAGGCAGATCTCTGTGAGTTTGAGGCCAGCCTGCTTTACAAAGCAAGTTAGAGGATAATCATGACTGTTACAAAAAGAAACTGTCTCAAAAAACTGGGGTTAAAAAGTTCTGTGTAATAAACAGTCATATGGGCAAATATAGAAAATGTTGTCAAGTTTATTATTTGCAAATATGTTAGTGGGAACTTCTTAACAAGGCAAAAATAGAAGAGAAAGTTAAATAATTGTTTAATAATGCAAAATAATTTGCCAGTTTTGGTAAAGTATACCTTATCCTTGCTTTTAAAACACATTTATAAACTTAGGGAACAATAAAAAGCTAATACTTTCTTCAAATGAAAAATTTCTGATAGTATGATACATAGTTGTTAAATGGAATATACATTAGAATCTTACTTTATGGAAGGCCTGGTCTAGAAATCCTTTATTTTCATAAGGTGGCAATGAAAATCATACTTTATAATCTTAACTGTTTATGTATAATTTGTGACCTTAAAGTAAATTTAAAAGGGTTATAACAGAATTATTTGTTGTGTTTCATCCTCCTAGAAAATAAAAATGACTTTACAATCCAGTTAACTTTTAACATGACAAGCAATTTTTAAGAACAGTATCCAGTTAACAAACAACATAAATTTGAACATAATTACTTGTCACTTTATGAATATAAAACATGAGAAAATATATCAAAATTGTATAAAAGTTAATTTCCTCTAATTAGATATTCACTTTTGCTTTAAACTTAGAAATGTTTCAGAACTCGACAATCTAATTTGTGTGCAAGTGAAGGATTTCTGTTGTTCATTGGGTTGGATGTGATTCTATTCTGTGGGCAATGTTGCCGTATCTTTGAAAGAGCCTTTAAATTTGTCAGGACAACTGGTGGAAACAATTGCCTTGTATGTGAGTCATATTCCTCTCTCAGTAGATACTCTCCATCTTTGTGCATGCATTGGTCATGTTTTGAATATGTATGAGTAATTATTGTAGACTTATTCTGAGTTGTAAGTGACTGTTAAAGATACCCAAGAGCAGTGGCTTTCCTGAGACAGTCCTACTCATTCGAATGATTGTGTTTGTATTACCTGGTATACTAAAGTTATTTTTTTAAAAAAGAAAGGAAGCAATTTAACCTTTCAAAAGTCAATGGAGTAAAACCAAAAATTTTAGTTGACCCAAATGTATTTAATGATTTATGTGATGTGTGATTATAAAATAAGAAATTTGCGTATGTTGATTAAGTCTTGTTGTTGACCCTCAATAAATTTTAAATGATAATAACAAGATGATTGATTCCTGTGGATTTCAAACCCTTAAAAAGAGTTTTACTTCAATTTTTGAATATTTATTGAGCGCCCACAACAGGACAGGCGCTGGAAAGTGGTGTAAGGGGCTCTTGGTTAACTCAAGATGGAAGCTGCTCTACAAACAACACCAAGTAATACATGCAAATGAGTCCACCATATTTTTACATATTTTATAGAATATTTAGCAGTTCATAATCTTACACTCTCATACAGATATTTCATTTCATATTATCCTTATTTAATACTTTTACAGTAAGTTTTTCTCAAGTTTGATTTATATGATGACCTATAGGAAATTCCTTTTTAGTTCTTGCTTTCTTGTTTTTTTCACTTTCCACACCATTATCCTTTTAGCAAACAAACAGGTCTAAATTCTACATGTCACAGCAGAATACATTACTCAAGGAAGTTTGTATTTTTTAATTAAAATAATTTATTTTTTCATATTACATACCAACCCCAGTTCCCCCTCCCTACCCTTCTCTTATCACCCCACCTCCCCTCTTCCCATACCTATCTGCTCCTCAGAGGGGGTAAGGCCTTCCTTGGAGAATCAACAAAGTCTGGCATACAAGTAGAGGCAGGACCAAGCCCCTCCTCCATGTATCATGGCTGAGCAACGTAACCCTCCATAGGGAATAGGCTCCAAAAAGTTAGTTCATTCACCTGGTATAGGTCCTGATGCCACTGCCAGATCCCCACACCCCAACACATCAAGCCTCAAAACTGTCACCCACATTCAGATGGCTTAGTTCAGTCCCATGCAGGTTCCCCAGCTGTCAGTCTGTAGTCCATGAGCTCAGGTCAGCTGTCTCTGTGGTTTTCCCCATCATGCTCATGACCTTCCTTATTCATATGGTGCCTCCTCACTTTCTTCAGCTGAACTCCAGGAGCTCAGAACAGTACTTTGCTGTGAGTCCCTGCATCTGCTTCCATCAGTTACTGGTTGTAGTTTCTATGACAACAATTACCTAGTTTCTAATCTGATAAAAGGGAAGGGCCCCTTTAGACACCCTTTACACTATTGCTAGAGTCTTAGCTGGGGTCATCCTTGTAGATTTCTGAGAATTTCTCTAGCACCCAGGTTTCTTCCTAACCCCATAGTGACTTGCTCTATCAAGATATCATTTTCATTGCTCTCCCCCTTCATCTCTCACCCAACAAGATCTTCTTGATTCCTCAAGTTCCCATTCCCCATCCTCTCCCTTCTACCCCCTTCCACGTTTACCCAAGAGATCTATTTTCCCTTTCTGGTACTCTCCATGTGAGTCTCTTGTACCCTTTTTACCTAGCTTCTCTGGGGTTACAGCTTATAGCCTGGATATTCATTGATTTATATCTAATATCCACTTAAGAGTGAGTACATATCATGTTTTGCTTTATGGTTCTGGGTTACCTCACTCAGGATTTTTTTTGTAGTTCCATCCATTTGCCTGAAAATTTCAAAATGTCATTGTTTTTTATCACTGAGTAATACTCCATTGTGAAGCCTTGAATACATGGGAACAGGTGACAACTTCCTAAATATAACACCAGTAGCACAGACTTTGAGAGCAACAATTAATAAATGGGACCTCCTGAAACTTAGAAGCTTCTGTAAGGCAAAGGATACAGTCAATAAGACAAAACAGCAGCCTATAGAATGGGAAAATATCTTCACCAACACCACATCTGACAGAGGGCTGATCTTCAAAATATAAAAGGAACTTAAGAAACTAGATACCAAAATACAAATAATATAATTAAAAAATGGAGTACAGATCAAAACAGAGAATTCTTATCAGAAGAAACTCAACTGGCCAGATGACATTTAAGGAATTTGCTCAGCATCCTCATCCTCAACCATCATGGAAATGCAAATCAAAACTACTCTGAGATACCTTACACCTGTCAGAATGACTAAAATAAAAAACACTGAAGATAGCTTAGCTTATACTGGAGAGGATCTAGAGTAGGGAGTGCTCTTTCATTGCTGGTGGGAGTGCAAGCTTGTATAATGACTGTGGAAATCAGTATGGTGGCTTCTCAGACAATTTGAAATAAATCTACCCCAAGACCCAGAAATACCACTCTTAGGTCTATATGCAAAGGACACAGAATTATACCACAAGGATATTTACTTAACTATGTTCATAGAAGCAATATTTTTAATAGCCAGAACCCAGAAACAACCTGGATGTTTTTATACTTCTGTCTCGCACAGTACCACCATTTGTCATGCATCATTTGATGCATATGATTCAAATTTTTATTAGTGGAATTGACATCCAACACTGAAGAGAATTTTTACCCATGAAATGGGCCACCTGAGCTGATGATGATGTTTGGAAGTGATGATGATGATATGCATTAATGCGATTTTTTCTTCCAAAACATAAATATATGAGTACACATGTCAGATTTTCTCAAGTGCATCCTTCAAGCTTTGCCTCCATGAAGCATCATTCTATCATCCAGGAGTCTCAGTAACAAAAAGAGTTAAAGGAGATGATAGATAGATGGGTTAAATTAGCATAACTATGAGTAAAGTGTCACTTCTACATTGCCTTAATTCAGCACGTCAATCACCATTCTGTGATTCACTAGTACAGTTTCTTGATTAAAAAAATTCAGTGTTTTAGATTCTAAAAGTAAACTCTTCATATCAATTGTGCCTCTCTTTCACTTATAGACCTTAAAATTTGTCTTAATGTGAAAATAAAAGAATACAAATAAAAAACATTTCTTATTGCACAGTCAAATCTAATTAACAAATATGAGGGAAATGTTCATGTGACCTGCTTTAATTTAATTTAATGACAAAGTATTTTATATTTCCTTTGAGAGTAGATTATATAATTTGAGGAAACGTTTAATCAAAACAAAAAGGTATACAATTTTGACCTTTTTTAAAACCCTGACAGCAGGTGGATATTTCTTTCCCCACTTTCATCACAAGGAAAATTCCCCTAGACATACTGTTTCTCTTGCCTTGGCATTTTGATCACCATCAGTAGGATTTGGAATGCAGACAATTAAGTATGTAACATAAATAAGAGAAGGACTAAAAGTTTCAGGTCCAGATAGAAAAACTCAACTTGCATATTCTTTGACTTTGTAAAGTGGATTGTATTGGAGACTGAAGAAATGCATTATAGTATATTCTACTCAGTACAGAAAGTAAATAACACCTTTTGGTCTCAAGAGCAGTATCCAACTGCTCCTTAAGTTTTCATTTCTATTAATGCCTATTTCTTTCATGCCAATAAACTGAAATGTTGGTTGTATCTTTTTGTCCCTTTGAACAGAAAGTATTTCACAATAGCTACACTAAGTAGTTGATTGGTTAGAGAAGAGATTATCTTTCATTTTTTTGTCTTATTGACTTAATTCTTTTACTTACATAATGGTTATGCGTTTGTTTGCATTTAGTTTTATGATGTACCTTCATATAAAATTATGGGTTGTCAGCATAATAATCTAGAATCAAAGTGCAGAAGTGATCTGAAATTTTCAACCCTACTAATTTTCACAGTAAATGAAATCACACTTTTTAAAGCTATTTCAAGAACTAGTGTGAATTTTAACAACATCATAGATAAATTGAACTTGTGTAATCTTGCCTTACTTTTTGATAAAATGTTAATGTAAATACATTGAAAAGTTAAGAGAACAAGAAATGTCAATTTTCAATTCATAATTTCCTCCAGGAAAAGATTGCTCAAAAGAAAGCTCTTCCAAGTCCTGGGGAGCAAGCCAGTAAGCAGTGCTCCACTGTGGTCTCTGTTTCAGTTCCTGAGTCCAGGTTCCTATTCTGAGTCATAGCTTTGGCTTCCCATGATGATTCATGTAAAATGTAAATCAAATAAACCCTTTCACCTGCAAAAAAGAAAGTTCTTCATCATTACAGCTAGAAACATTTGAGGTCATTCACTTGAGATTTATATGTTACAAGAAAAAGAATAGTAATATAATCATCTAGTGGCTGTATTTTTTAATCAAAAGTACTGAAAATAAAATTTGTCATAAAATTCTTGAGTTAGTACTTTATATTTGTGTCTTCAAATAGAAAATATTTTATGGAATTTAGTGATGGTTATAAATATTAACTCAGTATAAAGCTACCTTAAAATAAAATGGATATTAGCCTTCTTATTAGTAACTTCTTTTATGGCATTGGCTAGTCTTTTCCTGGCTATGTTTATATGGCAATTATTTTATTAGACAATCCTTAAATGGCCTTCCATATTATGAGAAATCCATGAAAGTATATGTTTCTCATTTGAAAGACAAATGTTATATATGTAAATCATTCCCATTTTTATAAATGCTTAAGAATATGCAGAAGTCTATGCAAAATGGAAGGAAAATAATACTCAAAATTAAAACTACTATAGGGCCACAGCAAGATGGCTTTGTGGATAAAGGTGTTTGTTAAGAAAGCCCAGAGATCTGAGTTTTATTGCTCAACCTATGCAAAGATGTAAAGAAACAACTCTCTTCCAAATGTTCTCGGTCCTATGCACTTGCAACATGACCAGGCACACATACACACACACACACACACACGCACACACAAACACACAGATACACAGAGACACACACATGTGTACACACGTATACATATAATTCAAAATTTTTTTCAGCAATATAAAAATGAAAAACTTCTAGAAACAATCTGAATAAAATTATAATATTTAAAATATTTGCATATATTTAGTTTACAATTAAATGTCAACAGATATCCACAAAACCTAATATTGAATATTGAATAAATAATAAAATTTCTGTAAAAATGAATTTAATCATGGGGAACAGTAATAATGACTTAAGTTGTCTTGGAGATGTAATACCATATATATAAATATATATCAATAATGAATTATAGCCTGTGAATTAAATCATAAAAAATGTCACAAAATGTCGTCTCTGGAGGTAGAAGACAGACTGAAAGTGATACAACGATAAGTAACTGGGACTGTTTTGACAAGAAGGCAATTATGACTATCAGTTCTTCATTACATACCACATTCTTCTATTAAAACTTTATTGAATTAATATCATGAACAAAAAGAAAGTTGGAATGTGATAGTATACATAAATTTCCTGAAAAATTCCACTAGGAAATTCCTACAGCTGATAAACACATTCAGCAAAGTAGCTGGATACAAATTAAAACACACAAAGATTCATAGCCCTCCTATATACAAATGACTAATGATCTGAGAAGGAAATTATGGAAACAACACACTTCACAATATCCTTAAATAACATGAAATATCTCTAACCAAACAACTGGAAGACTTGTAAGATAAATACTTCAAGTCTTTTAATAAAGAAATTGAAAAAGATGTCAACAGATGGAAAGATCTCCCATGGTCATGGATGAGCAGGATCAATTCAATATAAATGACTTTCCTACCAAAACAACCTACAGATTCAATGCAATCCACATCAATATTCTAGCACAATTCTTCACAGACATTGAGAGGACATTTTTAGTCTTCACACAGAAACACACAAAAAAATCTAGGATAGCTAAAACAATCCTGAATAATAAAAGAACTTTGGGAGGCATCGGCAACTCTGATTTCAAATTGTACTACAAAGAAATAGTAATGAAAACAATTTTGGCACAAAAAAAGACATGTTGATCTTTGGAATCAAAGTGAAGACCCAAACATAAATCCATACACACCGAGTTTTCATAAGAGGCCAGAAATACACAGTGGTAAAAAAAGAATATCTTCAACAAATGGTGGTGATCAAACTGGATAGCTGTTGTAGGAGAATACAATATATTCATATTTGCCAAATATTAGCATAAAATACCTGAACTTAAAATCAGATACACTTAATCTGACAGAAGAAAAAGTGAATAGCTTTGAAGTCACTGGCACAGAAAGACATTTTTTGAGCAGAACACCATTAGCATAGGAACTAATATCAACAGCTAACAAATGGGACCTCTTGAAACTGAGGAGCTGAAGCATGGCAAGGATACCAATCTTCAGACAAAGCAGCAGCCTATAGAATCAGAAAAAATTTCACCAGCTACACTTCTGATAGAGGACTAATATCTGAGACATATAAAGAACACAGAAGCTTCACTTAAAGAAAACAAATGACCCATTTAAAAATGTGTGATAGATACAAAAAATCTCAAAAGAGGATACTCAAATGGCTGAGAAACACTTTAAAAAAATAGTCAACTTCCTTAGCCTCAGGGAAATGCATGCTGAAGTTATTTTGAGATTTCATCTTTCACCAGTCAGAATCGCCAAAATTAACAAAACAAGTGGCCTCTCATTATGCATGTGAAGTGAGAGGGACACCATCCATTGCTGGTAGGGATGTAAAATTATACAACCACTATGGAAATTAGTATGGTGGTTCTTTGGGAGGATGGAAATTGATCTACTTCAAGGTCCAGAAGCAAGGTCCAGGTATGCTTCATCCTACCATAGAGACACTTGTTAAATCTTGTTCATGGGAACTCTATTCATAGCAGCCAGAATTTGGAAATAACCTAGATGTCCCTCAACAGTAGAATAAATTCGGCACAGTGGAGTATTATGAAATTTGCAGGCAAACGGTTGAAACTAGAAAAATATCATCCTGAATGAGTTATCCCAGACTCATAATATGGTATGTATTCACCTACATAAGAATATTAGCTTCAAAGTCAATGATAGCCAAGGTATAACCCATATAACAGGAGGTAGGTGTAGAGTAAGGGACTAGAGGGAAAAGATAAACATCTTTAGAAAAGGGTAACAGACTAGATAGCTATGGATGAATGGGACCCTGGAATGGGAGGGCCGAGTGGGGAGAAAGGGAAAGAGAGGTTGTGGGAGGGAATACATGCAGAGACAGCTAAATAAAGGGCCATTTGGGGGTTAGTATGGAGGTCCAATACAGTACACTTCCTAAAATATATACATATATGAAGGCAATACAAATGAAATTGCCAAATAATGGTGGAAAATGATTTTCTACTGGCCATTTCTTGTTATTCAATGACACTTCCAGTATTGGGATAGGGTTACCTCTAATTGATTTGTTGGCCAAAGGGACCCCCAGGAATCCCTGCACAACCCAGGCTGTTCCGATGTTTATGGGTTGCTCTCTACAGACTGACAAGGGCCAGTGTTGAAGACAGTAAACACTCAGCTCACTGAACATGGAGATGTCAAGCTGATACCTATCTAGAGCCTTCACTCCTATTTTCCCATGACTTTGGTACTGGAAAGAACTCTACATGCTCCCAAAAGAGAAACATAAACACCAAGCAAGCCACAAATCTTCATCAACAATGGTGTACTGACTATAAGAGACTGAGGCAATGGTGGCACCAAGCTCGTGGTTTAACCCACCAGTAACTGATTTGACTTGAGAGATGCTCTGTAAGATGGAACCCATACCTGACACTGCTTAGATGAACAAGAACCTGAAACTAGATAGGCCAGGGACCTAGGGGAAAACCAAACACTAATTTTCTATGAAAAGGATGTGGCAACAAAGTAATTCCTAATGACATTCTTCTATACTTATTGATCAGTGATCATCCAAGTTCAGAGAGGCTTCCACCTACAGGAAATGGGAACAAATACGGAGATCCAGAGACAGATATTATGCAGAGAGTGAGAAACCTTGGAATAATCGCCTTAAATGGGATATTTCCATCAAATCCTTCCTCACAGAGCTTAAGGAAACCTTCTGAAGAGGACACAGGAAGAATAGAAGAGCATGAATTGATGGAGGACAACAATAAAACAAGGTCCTCTAAATCAGCATGGGCTAAGTGTATTTGAACTTATAGAGACAGAGACTGCATGCACAAAGAATGACTGGGTCTGCAACAAGTCCTCTTCTCATAGATTATGACTTCCAGGTTAGTGTTTTTCTGGGATTCCTAATTGTGTGAATGAGTGGGTCTCTGATTCTTGTATGATCTGTTAGATTCTGTCACTCCCATTGGCTTGTCTTGTCCAACTTCAATGTGATCATTTTTATCTTATATTTTATTTTCTCTTAGAAGCCTATTTAAACTGGAAAATAAAATTTAAAAAAAAAGAAGCCTATTCTTTACTAATGAGAGACAGAAAAAGAGGAGATCCAGGTAGTAGGGGGAAATGGGAAGGAACTGAGAAGACTAGAGGGAGGAGAAATGGTAATCAGGGTGTACTACCTGAGTCAAGAACCCATTTTCAATAAAAGGGAAATAAAGAAAAGGGAAAGAAGGATATTGAATATTCTGGAAAAGTGTATCGCATGTCTTAATTCTCTTCATGAAAGCAGATAAAAAATAAAAATAAATAATGGTTATATTTGATTAGAAAAAGTATGGAACATTTAAAATTTCCTGTACCAAAGCATTGTGAAATTGTGTTTACTGATTGTCTGATATATGAGCAAACTTTTTTCTTTTTTTAATTTTTCTAATTAAGTTAGAAACAATCTTGTTTCACGTGTCAATCCCAGCTCTCTTTTCCTCCCGTCTACCCCCTCCCTCACCACCAGGTCCCCCAGCCCCCCATACAATCTCCAGTCCGATCCCCAAGGACAGTGAGGCATTCCATGGTGGATCTCCAATAACTGTCATTTAATCCAGGCTAAGGCCTTCTCCCAAGAGTCCCTGCTGAGAGAGCCTCCCATATTGTGGCATGGGCACTCAAAGTCTACTTATACGCTAGGGATAAATACTACTCAAGGCCCCATAGATTACCTAGGCCTCCTCACTGACACCCTCATTCAGGGGGTCAGGGTCACTCCCATACTTTCCACGAGGTCATCAATCTGCAGTCCAAGAGCTCAACCTTGTTCAGGTCAACTGTTTCTGTGGGTTAAACCAGCCCACTCTTAACTCCTTTGCCCCTCAGTTCTCTGTTTCTGACACTGGTTTCTAGGAGTTCAGTTCAGTGTTTGTCTGTGGGCATCTGCCTCTGCTTTCATCAGTAGCTGGAAGAAGGCTCTGTTTCCTAGATTCTCTGGCAGTGGGATTGTATGCTGGTACTCCCCTGATTCATGTCTAAAAATCCATAAATGAATGAGTACCTACCATGTTTCCCTTTTTGTGACTGGGTTACCTCACTCAATATGGTTTCTTCTAGTGCCTTCCATTTGCCTGCAAATTTCAAGATTCCATTGGTTTTTTTCCCACTGAATAATACTCCATTGTGTAAATGTGCCATATTTTCTCTATTCACTCTTTAGATGAGGGTTGCTACCAAGTTCTGGCTATTAGAAATAATGCTACTATGAATGTAGTGGAACAGTCATCCTTGTTGTATGAATGTGCATCTTTTGGGTATATGCCTAAGAGTGGAATTGCTGGGTCTTGTGGTAGACTGAGTCCCATTTTCCTGAGGGATCTCCATACTGAATTCCAAAGTGGCTGTACAAGTCTGCACTCCCACTAGCAGTGGAGGAGTGTTCCCCTTTCTCCATATCGTCTCCAGTATAAATTGTCCTTGGAGTTTTTGATTTTAGTCATTCTGACAGGAGTGAGATGGTATCTCAGAGTTGTTTTGATTTGCATTTCCTGGATGGCTAGGGATGTTGAGCACTTTCTTAATTGTCTCTCAGTCAATTTAGACTCCTCTACTGAGAATTCCCTATTTAGTTCTCTACCCCAGTTTTGATTGGATCCTTTGGTGTTTTGAAGACTTGCTTATTGAGTTCTTTGTAAATTTTGGAGATCAACCCTCTGTCAGATGTGTGGTTAGTAAATATCTTTTCACAATCTGTGGGTTGCCTTTTTGTCTTGCTGACTATATCCTTTACCTTACAGAAGCTTCTCAGTTTCAGGAGGTCCCATATATTAATTCTTGGTCTTAGTGTCTATGCTACTGGAGTTACGTTCAGGAAGCAGTCTCCTGTACCAATTCGTTCAAGGGTGCCTCTCACTTTCTCTTATAACAGGTTCGGTTTGGCTGGATTTATGTTAAGGTCTTTGATCCATTTGGAGTTAAGTGTTATGCATGGCGATAGACATGGATCTATCCACATTCTTCTACATGCCAGCATCCAGTTATGCAAGCACCATTTGTTGAAGATGCTTTCTTTTTTCTATTGTATGTTTTTAGCTTCTTTGTGGAAAATCAGATGTTCATACACGTATTAGTTAATATCAGTGTGTTCAATTTGATTCCATTGGGTTACCTGTCTATTTTTGTGCCAATACCAAGCTGTTTTCAGGACTATAGCTCTATAATAGAGCTTGAAGTCAGGGATTATGATGCCTCCAGATGTTGCTTTGTTGAATAACGTTGTTTTGGCTATCCTGGGTCTATTGTTTTTCCATACAAAGTTGATTGTTGTTCTTTCAAGGCCTGTGAAGAGTTGTGCTGGGATTTTAATGTATATTTCTTTCAGTAAGATCGCCATTTTTACTATGTTGATCCTACCTATCCAAGAACATGGGAGATCTTTCCTCCTTTTGGTGTCTTCTTTGATTTCTTTCTTTGAAGACTCAAAGTTCTTGCTATACAGGTCTTTCACTTGTTTGGTTAGCATTACCCCAAGGTATTTTATGTTGTTTGTTGCTATTGTAAAGGGCGATGTTTCTCTGATTTCTTTCTCAGCCCTTTTATCGTCTGTATATAGTAGGGCTACTGATTTTCTTGAGTTGATTTTGTATCCTGCCACTTTGCTGAAAGTATTTATCAGCTGCAGGAGTTCCCTGGTGGAGTTTTTTGGGTCACTTATGTAAACTATCATATCATCTGCAATAGTGAGATTTTGACCTCTTTCTTTCCAGTTTGTGTCCCCTTGTGTAGGAGGAAAACAGAACTCCGCCATTAGCCATGTGACTTATTAGAGGCGCATACAGATGAGGTAATAAAAGGGCAGTTTACCACACCGCTAACCACGCCCACTTTAGGCATGACTGAAGACGTATATGGATATAGGCAGTGAACTACGTCACTAGCCAGGCCCACTTTTGGGCATGGCTAGGGGCGTTATGGAGGAAGGTATAAAAGACTGAACAGCGAAAGTCTCGCTTTCTTTTCCGACTTTCCGGCTTCCAGTTCAGCAGTGGAAAACTACTCGGCTCATCTGGGTTACTTGTTTGTCTCTAGTGAGTAATTTCTACAATAAATACTTACTTATACTTTAAGTAAGTGGGCCGCTTATCGTTGCAGCATTACCCTTGATCTCCTTTTGTTGTCATATTTCTCTAGCTAGAACATCAAGTACAATATTGAAAAGGTGTGGAGAGAGTGGGCGGCCTTGTCTTGTTCCTGACCTTAAAGGAATTGTGTTGAGTTTCGGTCCATTTAGTTTGATGTTGGCTGTTGGTTTGCTATATATAGCTTTTATTATTTTAAGGTAAGTTCCTGTTATCCCAGATCTCTCCAAGACCTTTATCATGAAGTGGTGTTGGATTTTGTCAAAGGATTTCTAATTCTTGTAGTTTTCTTGTTCAACTTCGATTTGATAACTTTTATTGTATCTTGTCATATTTTATTTTGTTACATTTCTAAATGAATGAAAGAATGAAACAAAACACTAAGGAAAAGGTTAAGCTATCACTTATACCAGCTGGTATAGGTAAAAATCAGTCCATTCCAATAGATGTATCTGGTGATCCTGGGCATATAAACCACTCTAAGTCAGGACTTATGTTCAGGAGACATTGAGCATTGTATATGGCACTCCAAAGTTTTTGTGTGTGCTTCTATTTGATTACAGCTTATTGTTGTTACTTTGCTTGCATCTACCAGAATAATACTACAGCTGAGAAACACCTTCAGCAAAGTGTAAGGATACCACACTACCATACAAAAATCAGGAGGCTTCCCATATGTTAAATACATACTTTATAATAAATCAGGAATATAATCCCATTCATAAAAATATCTAAGAAACAGAAAACATTTCAAAATAAATGTAAGCAAAGAAATCAAAGACCTGTAATGATTAACACCTTAAAACACTGAAGGAAGAAGCTGAAAAAGAAAGAAGATGACAGAACCTCTATGTTTGTAGATTGATAGGACTAACATTGTGAGAATGACTAACCTGCTAAAATCAATTCGCAGATTCAATGCAATTCTCATGAAAATTCCAACTCAATTCTTCAAAGAAATTGAATAATCAATCTTTCAATTTATGGAGAAACAATAACCTTCAGATAGTCAAACAATCGTGAATTAAATTCTCGGTTTGAGGTACCACCATTCCTGATTTCAGTTATACTCCAAAGATACAATGATTAAACAGCAACCTACTTGAATAAAAAATAGACACAGTGATCTGTACAATGAAATTGAGGACCCCCAACTATAATCTCACATTCCTCAAGCTGCCTGATTTCTGTAAAAGAGGACAAGAATGCACATTGAAAGGAATATAGCATATTTAACAAATCGTGATAGGAAAACAGGATACTTATAAGTGGGAAATTCTGCTTCTCACCCTGCACAAAACTCAATCCTAGATGGTTTAAGGACTCAACATAAGACCTGATATCCTGAATATTTTAGAGGACAAAGTAGGGAGTGTACTTCAAATAATATCTACAGGTATTAACTCTTTGAATAGGACTTTTGTAGCACAGAAAGCAAGACAAATAATTGACAAAAAGGAACTCAAGAAAGCTCAAGGAACACTGTACAGGAAAACATCCTATCAATTGAGGGAAGAATTAGCCTAGATAATGCAAAACAAGCCTTTGTCAGCAATACACATTGACCAGGGATTAGTGTCTAGACTATGAAATGAACTAAAAACTAACCAACAAGAAAGAAAACCATGTAATTAAAAGATATGCTAAAATGTTAATGAACTAAATATTGTTAACTGGAGTTATAACTTGGTAACTGTTTTGTTATATATAATTTTACTGTTAAAGTTAAAACCTTGCTTTTTATTTAGACAGAAAAGAGGAGATGATGAGAGATGCCCTCTTATTGGTTGATTAATAAAACACTGATTGGCCAGTAGCCAGGCAGAACGTATGGGCAAGGAGAAGCCCACATAGAGACTAGGAAGCCATATAGAGACTAGTAAGATAAGATTGCCAGGCATTCTCTGGGAGGATAAAGCCATGTATAAATACATAGATTAGTAGTTATGGGTTAATGATTATGAGAGAGTTAGCCAGTAAGAAGCCCTAGTCATCAACCAACTGTTTATTAATTAATATAAACCTTTGCGTGTTTATTTGAAGTTAATTGGCTGTGGGACCAGGGTGGAAATAAACTCTAGCAACACAGCTGTCTAGGGAACCTCTGAATGCTACAACTTAACCTCTTGCTAGTCTGTCTGTGGTAACTCTACAGGTAGCAGAGACCAATCATACTGGGTTTATATTCTGAATCCTCCCATTAACAAAGGCGTAAGTGGGGAAGATATGGATTTTTCTGTTGTGGTAATGAATCCTCTTGACTTTCTGGCCCTTATGACCACAGAGGATCTGCTAGACCTTAGAAAGAGGATAAGGAAATTACAAACTATACTATGGGAGTGCAAGGAATTCATATTTGTATGGGTAACAGAACTCATTGTCTAAATATAAATTTTCAAAATTGGCTACCTATAATCAATACGATCAAGAAGTTTCATAACAAATTTTATATGTTTCATGCATCTGGTTTTAGAGGACAGGAAAACATCCTTGACTTGAAATAAAATATAAACATCAGCAATAAAAAAAGATAGACTATAGAGCAGAACAGGCTTGTCATAGTTTTTCATGTGGTGTAATATTGGGCAAACTTCTGAACACATGATCTATTAGCTTCAACTATCATATTAATATCTTTGAATTCATTGTGCATAGATGTGAAGTGAAAGAGTATTTATGTGGAGTATGTAACCATGGAAAGAAAAGCTTTCCTTCAGGATTCAGGAACTGCTAAGATCACTAGTGGTTTACATTATTTATCAACATTGAGAATTGATATTGGAAGTTAACCATGATATATGAAGAAAATTACACAGGTAATAAAGTTTCCTTGACAAATCAATGTAGTGGAATTAGTCCTCTAAATATTGAAATAGAGGTTAAAAAATTGGCCCTGCCTCAACTTTGTGTCTCCTACTTTGGTGACTCTCCAAGGGTGGTATCCCCTCTGAAGAGTAAGAAGGACGTGAGATGGGGGAGGTAGGGAGGCAGCAGAAGGGGAAGGAGGGGGTACTAGGTTTGTAATGTAAAAATAATAAAAAGAGAGAGAGGAAAGTCATATAATTGGAAGGTGAGGAGGTGGGGAGTATCTGGGAGTATATGAAGGATGAGGGAACCTGAACAGAATACATTTGTTAAAAAAAATTGTTTTCGTTTAAAAATGAATGCTAAGAAAAAAGAAGTTAAAATAATACAATCTAAAACTTTATACAATAAAAGTCCTGATTTTATTTGTACATAATTACATATTATATATTCTGCAAGAGCTAGGCAGCAGAAAACTGAAATACACCCATGTGAGTTTCTAGAATTCCAAGAGGCATTTGGTGTGATGACCACTAGACTACGAATGTATGAAAAATGTTCCCCTCCATAGACAAGCAGAAGATCCTCAAAGCATGGTAGTTTAATATGGTTCAGAATTTAATCAAATAAAATAGTCACCCAAATGACGGTGGGAAAGGTCTCTGAGCTAAGACATATGCTTTTCTCATCTGTGGTGGCAATATACATTTAGATAAATCCCACACCCATGGTTGGTTTGAATTCTTAGACCATAGTACATGTTGCGTTTCTAAAGTACAAGTACACCCCAGGGTTTCTGGAACATACACAGTGCTTGAAAAGAGCTCTCCAAGTTTGTTTACAACGTGTTTGGACTGATTACTATTTGTTATATGGTGGCAATTTGAGAATTCACTAAGTCTCCCCACTCCAATTATATCACTTAACTTTCAGACACCAATAAAATGTCCCTTGTTTACAGTGTCATGAAAAACATATCACTACAGTCTCCAAGGACTGACAGCACTTTGTCAAGCAAACTTTTATCATGGGTTTTAATTGAATTGTCATTCAGAGATAGACGTTGCATAACTTCATTTTTAAAACATAAAACACAAAGATTTATAGTAAATACAAAAGGGTGCTTTAAGACTAAAAATAAACAACAAGAGGGGATTGTAGTCAAATAAAAAATGTTTGTTCTCAAACAAACAAAAGTATTTTAAGAGGCCAAATGATGTGTGCATAATGTTCTTACTGAAGTCTATTATATGGGGCAATGAATAATGAAAATTAAGTTAATGTAATTATTCATTGTTGCTAATTCCTTTAAAAAACATTTGGATATTTGTTATTTGGGATTGAAAGAAAATATAATTGTGCCAGGAAGAATGCTAATGTCACTTTCCTCTCAGGATATTCCTTATGGATTTTTTGTCTTGTGTCTCTTCCATGAACCTTTTATTAAAATCTTATAGGAAGAACTATTGTTTATATGCATTCATTCGATATCCTGCAGAAAAGGGTTAGAAGAAAAAATCATTTCAATTTACTTCTTTTAGTCATGTTCAGACTGGATAAAACATCCCTAGATTCATTGCAATTGAATATTTTTAGGTTAACTGAATAATCTTTAATCCTGTACATTTAAAAAAATCTTCATCTATGTAGTTATTTTAGTCACAGTCTGTGTATTTTATTTTTAAATAGAAACCAATAGCACATATAATTTTAAATTCCTGTTCCTTTTACCAGTATGGTATGTCAGTATGTGCTATTAGTATATTTGAGACATGTAGCTAAAACACTAGGACTTGAAACACTAGTTCTTTTTGATAAAAAAATCTGTACATACCATCAGGGAAACTATTTTTAACTTTTATTGTTATTGTACTTTTGTGAAATAAGTTTGTCCACTATGTAAAGATCAGAGGGTGGTTTATATATTTTTTAAATAACATGATAGTGGTAATATTAACAGTTTTCATTTATCAATAGACTTGCTTTGCTACAATAATCCTTGTATATAAGTTACACTTAAGGGTTTCTTCAATTGTCTTCTGGATTAATCTGCTTTGTGGCATCGTGCTAACATGGGGAAAATAATACATTCCAAAAGTTACATATCTCTGAAGATTTTCTTTCCTGTATTTTGAATGGATCTCAGTAAGTGGGATATTATTCTACTGTAGACCTAAGAGCTATTCTCAGCTTTAAAGGACACAGTATATACATTTACCCTCAGTTACACAGTTAAAGTGGAGTTTGCTGTCCAGTAAATTCCTTCTCATCTAAAAACAATACTGCAAGGATTTGTCTACCTTTCTCAATTTTAAAGGGAGATTTAGTAAATCCTTTCCATGTCTAAAAAGAGGCATGGTGCAGTGTTTTTCTTTTCTTTTCTTTTTCTTTTTTTATTGCTCAGGTGACTACTTTTTCATTCACTAGCTGTGTGTGGAGACCACAATTTAATAGCTTTGATAGATTATTTCAGTTTGCTTGAGATTTAATTAGAATCCATAGAATAAAAGTTTTTCACTGATGTAACTAATAAAACTTCAAGTAAATGTCAGGTTGGATAAAAGTTTTGTGGTATATCTGACTATTGGGTATGCCAGGGATTTTCTCTCCTTTGCTGGGCAATGGATGCTAGTTGGTTGCTAAGAGCTCAAATAAGGATAGTATCTGGCCGTCTTTACCTGCACTTTCTAGCGTGTTATGAGAACTTGAATCTATTCAGCTGGAATTCCCAGAGCTGGTGCCACTAGATTTTCAAAGTGGAAACTGCATGGCATTTCCAGAGTTGACCTTCAAGTTACACGGTGTCACTTTTACAGCATTACATTGGTTACAGTAACTTATACCACAATACATATAACTGATGAATCTGTCCTGCCTAGGATTCTCTATTCTTCTAAAATGTCTTTATCATTCTATCTTGTCTCATTGGTGAAATTCTCCAATTCATCTCTGCTAGTCTAATTCTCTTCTATCTTCCAAAATCTGCCTTCCTACTATGGGCCTAACGATTTTAGTATCCTAATGTTGAGGTTAAGGCAGAAAAATGCTAGTTTATGTGACAGGTATAGAAACTCACAAGCTTGAAATGTTATTTTAACTCTTCTTGGGTAGCAGAACTAGCAAAACGCACATCCTATAGGATTTTATGGCAACACATAACATGGTATTGCGTCATCATACTTAGCATATGATGATAATTTTCTTATAATACCTGCATAGTATTAAGTTTTGCTTTTGAGTTATAATTTAATTGCATTTCTCCCTTCTGTTTCCTCCCTCCCAACCCTCCCATATGCCCATCCCTTTTCCACTCCATGACCTCCTTTTTACTAATTGTTATTGAATGCATGTGTCTATACGTACAATGTATTCTTAAATATGACCTACTAGGGCTATATAATCTACTACATAGACCAGGAGACAGCTGGATATTAAATATCAATGAAGAGTCCCTCCAATTCTTGAAACCACATAAACAGAATATAGAAAGAATCATGAGATAAAAATAATACATTATTTTAACATTTCTTTCCCATGATCTCTTCTAGAAATGAAAAAAGAAAAATCTGGGAAGAGTTCTTCAGTTCTGAAAGACAAAGGTAATAGAATTCATTTATTATAACAGCACAGTTGCAAGTTAAATTATCTGAACATGTACTTTGTAAATTTGGGGTATTATCTTCATAGTTGTGAAAACCAAAATTACACACAGACTGATTATTATTATTTTTAATAATCTTAGTATTTATAAGGAAGTGAGGGGAGGGAGGCAGGAATAAAGAACAGAAAGAGTTTTCATAACAATGAGAAGTGACATAGAAAAGAAAATGAAAGTATCAGGAAGCGCTTGCCTCTATAGCCTCTATAGCCTGCGTCTCCCTGTTCATGAAATATACTGTTTAAACCATTAAAATCACTTGAGAAAGAAAAAAATGATCATGCTGGGAACAGTCACCAAGGCAGTAATTGGAATTCTGAATTCTCTTATTTTCTAATACTCTCAGACTTATTCTGTTTGCTTTAGTCTTGTCAAATTATTATTGCTGTAGCAAACATGAAATTATTACTTAAGTATCATAATTTTGGTTTCGTGATAATGGACTACTTTTCTGTCCATTAGAATCCTAATCTTATTTCGATTTTTTTCATAAAGTATCTTCCTCAGTTATTGTAGCTTTCTCTCAGCCTTCTCTCTTCAGAATTAATACACTAAAGATTTCAATGCATTAATTAGAGTTTCTATTGTTGGAAAGAGACACTATGACCAATGCAACTCTTATAAAAATAACTACTTATTGGTGGCTTGGTTACAATTTCAGAAGATTAGACCATTATCATTGTGGTGGGAAGCATAGTGACATGCAGGCAGATACGGTAGCTGAGAGTTTTAGACCCTCATCCTCAGGCAGCGATAGAGCCACATTGGGTCTAGCATTGGCTTTTGAAAGTTCAAAGCCCAATCCCAGTGACACATGTTCTCAGACAATGATATACCTACTCCAAGAAGGCCACACTTCTTAATCTATCCAAATACTTCATCAACTTAGGACACTTATTTGGGTAGAGCCTTGCCCTTAGGGAAGTGCTCCATTATTCCATTTATCACTGAGTTTTCCTTTAAACTTTTTGTCTCCTTGAGCATGAGTTTGTCTTCAAAACTGCACTTTGTGGTGCTTTTTATTTTCTTCACAAACAGTACTTTTGCCTTCCTCTTTGCCCACCTTGATTTTTTCATTATATTTTGTATATGAGTGATCATTAACAACTATATGCAGTCAATATTAAGTTGTCTTGAAATATCCTGTGCCAATACCATTAATCCAAAACTCTTCAATTTAGTCTCTTGCAAATTTTTAGAACAATTGTAAAAAGACAGCTACATCCTTTGCCAAAGGCAAAGGCAAAGTGATGTGTGTATAGGATCAGCATTTTTCTCTGTCTCTTTCTTTCCATCCCTCTTTCCTCTTTCCTTCTCCCTGCTTCTCCTTCTACCTTCTCTTCCCCTTACTCTCCCTCACACATATGCATGTGCTTATGCATTTCAGTGAGCATATTTTGTAGGTCACAATCTACAAAGATTGTACTCTACTTGTAATGTAGTTTGGGATACTTTTGTTTTACTTGGCATCTGTGAAATGAGAATGTTTAGCTCATGAATTATTGTTTGCTATTTAGGGAGTTCAAAAGGAAGATTGGCATTTACGTCTAATACCAACTTTTCAGGTAACAAAACTATAAAAAATTTCAGTCTTCATTAAAAGTCATAATCCATGCCAAATATCATATTAGCTTGAAAGGGGGGTTGTAAAAAATCATAGACTTAAGTCAGTATTGACTAGTTTACCTAGTCAACTAAATAGACTCCTGTAATTTATGTTCTTATTAATACACAATTACAAATAAATCTTTAGTGAAACTTCTCCCTCTATTAAAACTTATCCACTCTTTGCAAAATGTCATCATACTCATTAGAAAACTATATATATATAGATAGATATATATATGTGTGTGTGTGCATAATTATAAAAATTTGTGATTTTGCTGTATATGGCTATTGATTAGAATTAGCACAGTGAACATCTGTATTTTTTAAATGGGTCATATTAAAGCAGTAAAATTCCTTTGTAAGATATATCAGATATTGTCTCAGAGAAAAATATTCCCTTTTCTTTTTTCTTAGCATAATTTACCATTCTAAAAATCAAAGAAAAATGTAATATCCCACATAAGATTTGGGACTTTGAAAGTCTCCATGGTGTTTTTCTTCCTGGAGTGTCTTTTTGAAGCCTGCTGTGGAAGTCTGTCTGAAGAAGCATGAAGCAATCTCACTTGCTAAAAGGCCTCCTACTTCACCTCAGAGTATTTCACAACTTATTTCTACTATGAAGAAAAGAGAATTTTAGCATTTATCGGTCTCCCACAGACTCTCCTGCACAGACAGTCCAAACCCATATTGACTCACAGTAAAAGTCTAAGAAAGCAGCACTATTACATAAAATCATTTGAGACCACATTTACAAGAGAATCATAATATGAATCAATTAGGCATTTAGAAAAGAGTTTCATTGGACTTGTGTGCTTATGTAAAGAAAGGTAGAGAACACTTACATAGGAAGATAAGCACACCATGCTGTCTTTTGTTATTGGATGAGTTTTTGGAATGGTGGATTCTGGACTTTAACTTTTTTTCTAACGTCTCAGTACACATATAGGAAAGAGCCCTGCTTATGTGGCCTTGGCGTACAGAAATCAGAAAACTATGGTAGGGATACTGGTTGTTATTTTGTTTTCTTGTACCGTACATAGCTTCTTTCTCCACTAAAACCAGTCATTGTTGAGGCTTCTGTCTCAATTATGATTCATAACCATTTTAATTTCATACCAACATACATATTCACCTCCTCTTAGTACATTCCCAAACCTGGAACTTGAAGATTTCAAACTACCACACTAGGAATATGACCATATCACCTTTTCTCCATTCATAAAAACAATCTTTTTGCTCTTAAAGCACTAACTTACCCCCATCTTTGAAAAAGAAAATGAGTATACCTGGTGTGTTTCTTCATCTGTGACTTTTGATATCAATTTTACACTCTGAAATATAGATGAAAGTGGATCCTACTCATTTGTAGTACTGTTGGTAACAATATGAATAGTGCATTGCCTCCAAAACCATTTTCAAAGTTTTACATATCATATATAGGTCTAGCTAATCCCCAAGGAAACTCCTGATTTGATGGACATGATGATTTCTAAATTTTCTTTTAGTCAACAAAATTATATATATTTTGGGGATACATTATGATTTCTGATATATGTCTACCATGGGGGATATTAGATCAGAATTATTAACAATTTCCTACATTCATAGTAGCACTGAAAATAAGGTTTTTGAAAGTTTTCATTATGAGATGCATCAACATTTATCACAATCACCCTGTGCAATAGAGCAGTGCTGCTAGTATCACCCATCTAACTGAAACTTTCCACCCTCTATTAGCTATCATTTTCCTCACCAGCCACCTCTCCCACAGCATCTGGAAGCCATTATACTCTCTAATTACTGACCCTTGTTGATACTGATTGTATGTGTCAGTGAGATGTGGAGTCTTTATTCCTGTGTCTGGCTTCTTTCACCCATTCTTGGCATACTATTAGCCACCTTAACAGCATATTCCAAGCCGTGAGTAGAGGGTATCTTCATGGACCATGGCTACCATTGTATACTTTGAATTTCAATCCCAAAACCTGAGGTAGAAAGGATGAAGCAACGAGCAGGATAGGTCTCATATGTTTCCCTTTTCTATTGCATAAAAGTTTTTTATTTGCAAAGGATTTACTGAGCTTTAATGTTGCAAAAAATAAAGTAAACGGAAAATTTCATCTACCCTCAGTATGTGAATGCCTTGCTGTGGAGCAATAGTGATGAGCACAGCAACAACAACACTGGATTGAAGTTTATAGAGGGAAGTTTATTTTTGTTTTACTTCAATAATAGGCTATATTTTAGGCCTTTGTTGCTCCATAGATAAAACTGGCTTATGAATAAAATCTTCTCTCAAAAATTAATTTGGTAATCTCCATTTTGTACTACATCTTAAGACTAACATACTGTATTGCATACATAATGCAATGTTTTCACTTGAAGGTTTATTTTTGCTTTAAAAATCAAAAATAAACAAAATTCAAAGAAACAAACTTATTTAGTACTAATTAAATCCTTTGGAGAAATGTTCAGTGCTGAGCTTCTGTGTCTTATTAAATCCCAATAAATATGATGCTATCCTTTCAAATGCTTGCTGTCTTAAATGAACAAACATAGATTGCTCAACAGTACGCTTAGTGCAAATAAAAATTTTCAGGGATTGTAAGATCCTATTACTGAAGATAATACCTACATAACTCATTGAACATGGAGAAGTTGAGATGTTGCCTACACAGAACCTTACTCCCGACTGACTAGTGTTCTTGGTACTAGAAGGTACTCTACACACTAACAAAGAATAAAGATAAACATCAACCTACCTACAAACCCTTGTATCTACAATATTAACCTGCCTGCCAGATACAATAGTGAAATAGTGGTACAAAGGTGGTGGAAATAACCAACCAATATCTGATTGGATTCGAGGTATACTGCATAAGATGGAACCCATTCCTGACCCTGCTGCAGTATCCAAAAATCTGAGACTAGATAGGCCAGGTACCTAGGGGAAATGCAAATACCAATGTCTTGCTAAAGGAATATAGCAATAAAATGACTTCTAATGGCACTCTCCTGTATTTATAGATTAGTGCCTTGGTCAACCATCATCAGAGAAGCTTCCTCTTGTAGTACATGTGAACAAATATAGAGACCCACAGATAGATAACATGCAGAATGACAGAACTTAGGACACTCAATCCTATATGTGATGTATCCATGAAATCCCATGTATTGTATAGTGTTCTTCCTGTATGTTTGCCTTCAAATGAGAAAAGGGTCCCAGAGCTCATTACAGATTGTGGGGAGCTGCCATATCATTGCTGGGAATTGAACTCAAGACCTCTGGAAGAATTGCCAGTGCTCTTACACTGATTTCTAATAGGCAGATATATTTTGATAGGCAGAAGATGAATTGATTGTAAAGAAACTGTCATGGATTCATCTAAATGCTTTTTTATTTTATACAAATTTTAAAAATGTAATTTCAGATCACTTTAGACCACTACATAGAACTCACACCGTTACCCACTAAAGCATCTAGTTGGTCCCATTACTGTTATTGTTTTATTAGGGAAATTATTTATTTGTTCTATTCATGTTCAGTTCACACCTCTTCAAGAATTTGTCTCCTTCTCTTTTACTCCTTCAAATATCTTCCTTCTCTAACCTTATAATTTACAGCTAGGCTAGCCCTTTCTAATACACGGTCAGAAACAACAAGAACAAGGTAAAACAAAATATATAATATTGAAAAAGATGCATTTAAATTTATTATTGTTGTTGTATTGTTATTAAAATTTCATTAAAGACTGGCAACTATCAGTTCCACCTCCCTCACACAGATGTCCACCTGTTCCCCTCCTTACAAATCTCTCTCACACATTCTTGTCTATTCACTTTGCTTTGTGATCCATTAAGATTGAACAGTGCAGTCAGTGTGCATGTGGGATTGGAACTATCCATTAGTACCTTTTGGTCTTACCTCTTATCACTCATTACTAAAAACTTTCACAATTTCCCAGAGTCTACTGGTAACCAGCAGTTTAAAGGGGGAGAGTGGTGCTCTGTGAATCCCTTCCTGATTTTTGAATGATTATGAAGTTAATGACTAACAAAAGTTACACTAGTGTCTGGAATGGTCTTTTGTTTCCCTTAGTCCATTCACTGTCTCTCACACACTTCCCAGCTCCTCTTATGTAATGTTCCTTAAGTCTTAGAGGGGTGGTGTAAGTTACTTGTTTTATGTTCAGCTGATAATGGTTTTCATCTTGTGCAGCCATGAGTCTTCATTTACCACTGTTTATTGTAAGGAGAGGCTTCTCTGATTAAGACTAGGTCCATCTTAAGCTGCGAGTAAACACAGGTATTGAGATGGTAGCTTTCTCTTATGTAGTTTAGTTAACCACCAGAAATGCATTATTTATGTCAAGTTCTCATTTCATTAATACTCTATTGTAAATTCATTTTATGGTTATCTTTACAAGGTTTAATGAACATACGTGGGTTTGCAAAGAAATTATTAAACTAACTTACCAGAATTATTTTAAACATAAATAACCTCGAGACATTTAGACATATTTATTTTCCACTTTAAGTGACGATGATGCCTATACTCACTAGGTTATTAATGGTATTTTGCAATTATATACATTTAATTTCCTCTTCTTTTTCAACCAACTAGCATTCAGACTTGTGTCACTGAATGTCATATTTATCCTCTAATATTTTATTAATGGATGCAGTTATGATATATAAGTTGATTCTCAATTTTGCTTTTGACATGTGTCCTGTTAGGTGTTCCTTTATTTTTATTTTTTTATTTTTTGGTTTAATGAGACAGGGTTTCTCTGTATTGTTTTGGAGGCTGTCGGTCCAGCCTGGGCTCGAACTCACAGAGATCCACCTGCCTCTGCCTCCCGAATGCTGGGATTAAAGGCGGGTGCCACCACCGCCCGGCCTAGGTGTTCCTTTCTTGAAAGTGTCAGTTCCTTCTCTAAATAGTCATGTGTGAAGTAAATCTACTCTAAGTCAATATTAAAAGAATCGTTTCGCACTTAGTATTTATTACCTGTTCCTATACTAAACAGAAAATTCTTTAAAATACATTTGTTTTGTTTAATTTTTTGGTATTTCCACTAAAGTGACTTCATGCACAAGAAGCACCATTAATTTATTTTACAGTAACTTCGTAAGATTTATATAGCTATGTATTGCCATCCTGAATAAAGAGATAGAGTCTAATTTATGCTCTCAGCCTAGATTTACACTGATATTACTAATATCTCCTGTGGAATTAGGATGCTTGGCTGGAATTTCTGAGTCGCTAATTATGCACCTGAGATGTGGATTCTGTCTTTTTGAAGACAGGTTTAATAGGGAAATTAAAATATATACAGGCTTCTGAAACTCTTCCTTAGTTGATATAATGAAAGACAAAACTATAGATAGGTAAAAATATAAATAAATAATCATTTGCACCCGAGAAGAGTACATGTAAGTGAATAAAAGTAGAATAGAAAACAAGATCATAAGATAGTGAGCTAGGTGCCCGCTTAAACGTCTGCTGGCTAGAAGTTGTGTTTCTCTGTATCTAAATAATTGCTTGCTATGTGAGAAAGCAATGTTGTAACAAGACTTTTTGCGGTTAATCAAATTAGAAGTTAGCCTCTCAAACCTCACTCCATATGCACCTTTTGCTGTTTTTTTTAAGAAACTAAAAATAATTGCTGCCAATATTTTTTTGAGTTTCAGCTTATGCAAAATTGCAGACTCAGGCAAATGGAGGAAATAGACTAAGTATCTTACCTCGGGCTTTGAAAAAGTCAATTTCAGGGAGAGTGATTCGGTTAAGAGAAGTCCTGTTAAATTTGTGGAACAGAGTCGACCATCACTGAAGAAAGCACTGGATTGATGACAAATATTACTCTGAGACTACAGGGAGAGGCACAAAACCACACTGAAAAAAAACTATTAAAAGCAAAGGGAAACCAGGACTATAATAATAATGTCGCCCCCCCCCCCACTAAAATACAGCCTAGGTGAAACCATTTTGAAGAAATAAGTGAAATGAACACTTGGATGAGTACTAGTGTTCAGGGTTGTGCAGTACTTTAAAGCCAGTTCTGCTGTCTTTAATACAGGTGTCCAGGTTCTGTCAGCATTTTAGACTCAGTCAGCCTAAAGATGTAGGAACATGAGGGTACGTATAGCAGGTGATAAGGCCAAACCATATTTCTGGGGGGCTCCTGCTATGCATAATTCCAGAGTGAGGAAGAAAAAGAAATGGACTATGCTGGAGATTTTGTGTTTTCTGCTATATATGTGTTTCTCTGTTGATTATACGAGAATGATAAAAATAAGGAATTATATGTATCAAGATGATACAGTTCATGAAACAGCATCAAATGATTAATAACACACATATATGTTCTTATAACATGGTCATGTTCTTGTACTTATATTATACCTGTGCTTATGTATAAATATATTTAACTTTTAGGCCTGCTCTGCCCAGAGAAGTCAGTCCATCAAAATCACAATGACATTGAAGGATTTCACCTTCCTCACAAGCTACAGACAGATATATGTTAGTGGGGATATTCTTTATGAAACTTTATTTTAAATGTAAAAAATATTGCACATCATACACCCAAATCAATCAACCAAAAGACTACACAGTGCTATGATCTTTCAAATACTTAGACTAATCATTCAGAATGGAAGCTGTGAAGATTTACATAGGATTTTATATTTTCACTATTGAATATTTTTATGTATATATCCACCATCACAAATGAAAAGTTCATGGCAGAGTTTAGAACTAGAAAAGCAATTAGCTATTTAGACTCTTTCATAACTTACTCATTGTCTGCATGTCCTCTGTCATCTACTAATACCTAGCCTTTCTTATTATCCTTTCTACATATTATGCTGTACTCACATGTTTACTTGTTCACATAAATATATGCATATTATAGGCTAGATTATGCATATGAGGAACAGTATGGCTACTTTTCTTCTTGAGAGTGAGTGGCCTCTCATAGTATTATTCATTTCAAGTCCATCCATTTTCCTGCAAATTTTGTATCAGTTTTCTTTAGAACTGAATAGTATTCTAATTTACATATATGCAAATTTCATTTTCTATTCATTTTTGCCTCAGGCAGCTTGCAGAAGAATAAAAGTTAGGACATGTGTGACAAGTGGCAATGTCAATCCATGATATTGATGAGCATCTGTTGGTAACAATATTCTTTAAAAATTAGTGAAATGGCAAGTCTTCAGCAAAACTGACCACAGAGTAGAAAAAATTGGCATACTTCTGTCTGGGGAAAAGGGGCAGGAGCCAGCAGCACGGGGCGGGGCTTTGGGAGGAATCCATGGAGTTGGCATAAGCTAGACTTTTCTATCTGAATGGGTTATAGGAAAATAAGCACTCACACACTCTCCTAATAGCTTTCTTCTTTATTGTTTCATGTTCTTTTTATGTTCTTTCTCTGTCCTATATGCTTTATACTTTTTTTCTACAAGTTATATATCCCAACAAAGTTTTTCAAATGATATAGGAATTGCAATGTGGTTAAATTCTGTTTTACAAAAGAATTATTATAATGAATATAGGTAAAGGCATGTTTTGATATCCCTTACATGATTAAATATTTTATGTAATACATGTGAAAAACAAATTATTCCAAGAACCCATATACAGTCATACCTAAGCAGCTTGTTATAGATTAACTGTGCAGGATAGCAAGCTATTCTTGTCAGTTCTTTTACTCGTAGGCTGCATTTTGCAGTTACAAAGAAATGTGCAATTACTTTATTACTTATCTTGAAAAGTAATCTTATGAGGAGTCTTAAAGGAATCACAAACCTAACTTTTATATATAAAAAGAATCATTCATCTCTACTTTAAATCTTTAAGGTACATTTCCATTTACCTCAGAAATGCATATAAGGAAATAATCATTACCTTCAATTATTAAACAAACCTAACAAGGGGAGCTAGCAACGATCATGCTGCTTTATGTTTTCAACCCTGGTACAATGAGTCATACAGCTCAGCTATGTGTCCTTGTGAACTTTAACTTGTTTTCTGGGGTTATTTATCTTTAAACTATTAGCAAGGCATCTGATCTAACTTGAAGTTATTTCGAAGCTTTGTTTTAGCTAATGGTACATGACTGCCTCTTTCATCATTAAGAGAATTAGAGCCAACCTGGCCCCTGAACTCAGGTGCTTGCCTTTTAATTGACCTTCACAGTTCCTAAGGTGGAACACATAGACCTTAGCTGTGAAACATATCCTTGTATTTATTTTTATTCATCGAAACTATGTATAGGCTACATTATTATCATCAAATCAGACAGAACAGATTAGGGAGAGATCATCTTCTTGACAATGCACAGGTTAAAAATGCCCAGTAGAAAGGGATGTTTCCAAGAGATAAGCACACTATATAAGAGGCAGTGGAAATATCCCCACATCCACTTACACCATGCTAGATATTATAGGAAAAAAGTTTTAGCAGAAGCAAAAGATATTCTTCAGTTCTGTGGCCTTGACAAAATGAGGATGGCCCATCAGAGATTTTCCTAATGGTGGGCTGATACCTGAAACTTCAATTGTCACATGATTCTCCTTTGGCATGGCCAATGTACTGAGAAAGATAAAGAGAAGGAGGAAAGTGAAAGACAGGGATTGCAGATGAAACTGAAGGTTTTAAATCATGGGTAAATATATAACTAAATTTTATATAAAAACCTTTAACTTGTAGATAGAGATTGTGGTTTGAAAAATAAGTGTAAATAACAAAAGTTTACTAAAAGCATAGGTAATTTGAGTGAAAAAAGTAATTACCCTCAAAGTGAATAACAAAGATTTACTAAAAAACAGACAATTTGAATCAATAAGAAATCATTATTCTCAAAGCAACACTAAATGACTTTGAAATAGCTTTTTCTACATGAAGCAAATTGCTTCAGATGATAAAATGAGGGAGAAATGTACTGAAGTTATTCTATTCTAAGACAATGAAAACATCACCAGAGTCTAACCTGCCAGGAAGTCTTGATTTAGTTTGATGGCAAAAAGTCAGAAAGATTTGTGCTTTAGGAAGGAGAAATTGAATTCAACTTTATTGAAACATAGGAGGTGTTAAACACTGACTGAGCCATGCTAGCATTGACTTCAGGAGGTAGCATAACAATATGTATTCTCACGGGCAGTTATGACTTAGACACCTACTTAAATGCCCCATTCTCTCCATATTTTAACAGCAAAAGGGAGACATGAGAGATATACCTGCATTGCAAAACTGGTACAAGGCTGAGAGATTATCTGTATTGTAAAGAGGAAGGGAGAAGTTGACACTCTAAAGTTTCTAAAGCATATTCTTAAGAAAATTACAAAGAACAGCTTATACCAATTCTTCTCAAAGTATTCCATGCAATAGAAGCAGAAGGGTTTTTACCAAACTATTTCTACAAGGCTTCAATAACCTTGATGCCCAAGCCACACAAAGACACAACTAAGAAAGAGAATTTCAAACTAATATCCCTCATGAACATTGATGCAAAAAAAAAAACTCAATAAAATACTGGCAAATCAGATCCAAGAACACATCAGAAAACTTATCCACCAGAATCAAGTAGGCTTCATTCCAGGCATGCAGCATTGGTTCAACATATGAAAATCCATCAATGTAATCCACCATATAAACAAGCTGAGAAACAAAAATCATATGATCATCTCATTTGATGCTGAGAAAGCATTTGACAAAATACAACACCCCTTCATGATAAAGGTCTTGGAGAGATCTGGGATAACAGGAACTTACCTTAACATAATAAAAACTATATACAGCAAACCATCAGCCAACATCAAATTAAATGGACAGAAACTCAACGTGATTCCTTTAAGATCAGTAACAACACAAGGCTGTCCACTCTCTCCATACCTCTTCAATATTGTATTTGAAGTTCTAGCTAGAGAAATATGACAACAAAAGAGATCGAGGGGATACAAATTGGAAAGGAAGGGGCCAAAATTTCACTATTTGGAGATGATATGATAATTTGCATAAGTGACCCTAAAAACTCTACTAGGGAACTTATGCAGCTGACAAATACTTTCAGCAAAGTGACAGGATACAAGATCAACTCAAGAAAATCAGTAGCCCTACTATATAAAATGGCTGAGAAAGAAATCAGAGAAACATTGCCCTTTACAATAGCCACAAACAAAACAAAATACCTTGGGGTGATGCTAACCAAACAAGTGAAAGACGTGTATTGCAAGAACTTTGAGTCTTTAAAGAAAGAAATTAAAGAAGACACCAGAAGATGGAAAGATATCACATGCTCTTGGATATGTAGGATCAATGTAGTAAAAATGGCAATTCTGTGCAAGAACTTTGAGTCTTTAAAGAAAGAAATTAAAGAAGACACCAGAAGATGGAAAGATATCACATGCTCTTGGATATGTAGGATCAATGTAGTAAAAATGGCAATTCTGCCAAAGGCAATCTACAGACTCAATGCAATCCCCATCAAAATTCCAGCACAATTCTTCACAGACCTTGAAAGAACAATTCTCAACTTTATATGGAAAATCAAAAAACCCAGGATAGCCAAGACATCCCTGTTCAACAAAGCATCATCTGGAGGCATCACCATTCCTGACTTTAAGCTCTATTATAGAGATATAGTCCTGAAAACAGCTTGGTGTTGTCACAAAAATATACAGGTAGACCAATGGAATCGAATTGATCACTCTGAGATTAATCCACAAACCTATGATCAGCTGATTTTCAACAAAGAAGCTAAATATATACAATGGAAAAAAGATAGCATCTTCAATCAATGATGCTGGCATAACTGGATATTGGCATGTACAAGACTGCAGATAGATCCATGTCTAGCGCCATGCACAAAACTTAAGTCCAAATGGATAAATCCAGCCACACTTAACCTGTTATAAGAAAGAGTGAGAGGCACCCTTGAAAAAAATTGGTACAGGAGACTGCTTCCTGAACGTAACTCCAGTAGCACAGACACTAAGATCAAGAATTAATAAATGGGACCTCCTGAAACTGAGAAGCTTCTGTAAGGCAAAGGATATAGTCAGCAAGACAAAAAGGCAACCCACAGATTGTGAAAAGATATTTACTAACCACACATCTGACAGAGGGTTGATCTCCAAAATTTACAAAGAACTCAATAAGCAAGTCTTCAAAACACCAAAGGATCCAATCAAAATTGGGGTACAGAATTAAACAGGGAATTCTCAGTAGAGGAGTCTAAATTGACTGAGAGACAATTAAGAAAGTGCTCAACATCCCTAGCCATCCAGGAAATGCAAATCAAAACAACTCTGAGATACCATCTCACTCCTGTCAGAATGACTAAAATCAAAAACTCCAAGGACAATTTATACTGGAGACGATATGGAGAAAGGGGAACACTCCTCCACTGCTGGTGGGAGTGCAGACTTGTACAGTCACTTTGGAAATCTGTATGGAGATCCCTCAGGAAAATGGGACTCAGTCTACCACAAGACCCAGCAATTCCACTCTTAGGCATATACCCAAAAGATGCATATTCATACTAGTATATCTGTTCCATAGCAGCATTATTTGTAATTGCAAGAACCTGGAAGCAACCTAGATGCCCCTCAACTGAAGAGTGGATAGAGAAAATGTGGTACATTTACACAATAGAGTACTACTCAGCAGAAAAAAACAATTTTGAAATTTGCAGGCAAACGGATGCCACTAGAAGAAACCATCCTGAGTGAGGTAACCCAGTCACAAAAAGACAAGGATAGTATATACTCACTCGTGTATGGGTTTTAGGCATGAAACAGGGGAGTGCCAGTTTACATTCCCACTGCCAGAGAGTCTGGGAAACAGAACCTTCTTCCAGTGACTGATAAAAGCAGAGGCAGATACCCACAGACAAACACTGAACTGAACTACTGGAATCCAGTGTCACAAAGGGAGAACTGATGGGCAAGAAGTTAAGACTGGGCTGGTTTAGCCCACAGAAACAGTTGGCCTGAACAAGGGGGAGCTCTTGAACCCCAATGGCTGTGTGGAAAGCATGGGACTGACCCAGGCCCCCTGAATGTGGGTGGCAGTGAGAAGGCCTAGGTAATCTATGGGGCCTTAGGTAGTATTTATCCCTAGAGTACAAATAGACTTTGAGTGCCCATCTCACAATGAGGGATGTTCTCTCAGCATGGACTCATGGGGGAGGGCCTAGGACCTGCCCTGGAATAAATGACAGTCACTGGAAATCTACCATGGAGGGCTTCACCTTCCCTGGGGATCAGAGTGGAGATTGGGTGAGGGACTGGGGAACCTGGTAGGCAGGATGGGTGAGGAGGGGAGTGAGAGGGAGCTGGGATTGACATGTGAAACGAGCTGGTTTCTAACTTAAATTTAAAAATCCCCCCAAAAAAGTAAAGAAAAGGGAGGTCAGGGCCTTGGTAGGAGGAAATAAGTCAAATGTTTGATCAAAAGGAGCACCGTGGTAGTCATCTTGGTCAATGACATGCAATATGAGAAAGACATTTTCAGAAAATAAAATACCGGTAAAAAATATAGCACAAGAATTATAAATAAAAGAGCTAATCACTTAAGACTTTCATAAGACATCATAACTTGTTAAATCATACAAAAATAAGGCATCAAAAAATCCTAGTTATAGTCACCTGTGATACCCATGAAGACAGACATATAAATTATATTAGATGTTCTGGAACTTAAAGTTCTCCAAATATTAGATTGATTCATTAGCAATGATCAGTAAACACAAAAATAAAGATCAAGAAACAAAGTTCGCATGTCCACAACAGTGGAGAAAATTTAAAATTGTCATTTCAACTTATTGTACCACACAAAGTCTCCAAAGAAGAAATGGATCATACCTGAAAATAGAAAGGCAAGACTTTTGCCTTTGTAGAACATATTGTCATCCCTCTGGAAACGTCAAGTTTACGTGCACACAGATTTGACCAGAGTAAGAGAAGCTAACAAAATTCCTAGGTACAAAATCAAACCATTCCTAAACCTCAGCAGTGGCTAATAAAGACATTATTTAGATTGATACTCTTAGTAACAGAATCAAAATCAATGTGTAAAGAATAAAATTTAACTATACACTTGTAACACTTTTTATAGAAATTGTGAAATGTCTTTTAAAAACGCACTTAAAAGAACTTTAGTAATTAATAGGTGGTTCATTTTTGTATCTAGAATATATTTCCCAGGCCTGTGAGATGGCTCAATAGGTGAAAATGCCCACTGTAAGCTTTCTAATCTGAGCTTGATGCCTGCGTCCAAATGGCAGAAAAAGAAAACAGACTCCTGCAAGCTGTTCTTTTACTTCTAATAGTGCACACATACACACAAAATAAATAAAATTTAGAGATGAAAAGACAATGTATTTCACTCTAAATTAATAACAAATTACTTTTAAATATAAGATAATACAGTTTCTAAATTTTTCATTAGAAGCAAAAAGAGTAATGATTTGGGAAAGGATCTTGAAAATTAACAAATTGGAGAACTATCCAGATATGGCTATTTATTATAAAATGGTTTTAATTAAAATTCTGTAGTTAACATGAGTCATTTGACAATATGTGATGTTACAGAATTGTATATATGGAAATACATACAGTTATAAACATTTATGAGTTTAAGGCATCATATTCCTCCAATATCTATTTTTCTACTTAAGTAGAGAGAGTCGAATCCTGGAGAAAGCTACCGTTACTCAGTGAGTCCACTTTCATATGCTTCTTTCACTGGGGTATTTTTTTAATGTCCTCACAATCCATTTAGTTTGAGTACTTATTTTAACTTTTTTGAATGAATCATTTCCATATTGTTTTTATAATTATGAACCAGATATATGGCGATCCATACTTATACCAGAATTATTGACTTTATTGTTATTCCCATTTATGTTTAACAGATTCAAACAACCACTCTGAGAAGCAAAGACAAGTCTCTTTAGGGACTTTACTTTTAAAAGCAAAACAACTTTTTATCTTAGTAAGTGAGAGTTGTTTAATTTCTGAATCCTTTTAAAGGTTATTGGATTATTTGCTGGAATACACCCGAGTTAACTTGCCATCTTCAAATAACAACAAAAGGGCTTGTTCTCATTGAAGAGCTTTTGTATGACCTACATGGCATGCAGCTACCCCCAATTATATCTTCTCTATTTAAATGCACACACTTCACTTTTGGAAGCTTCAGGGAAAGATATACTAATGAGATTGTACATGACTAGGCATAAAAGAAAGAACAGATGAAGTCGAGGTGGCAGTATCAGAATTGTGGTACACCGCATTTATCATAGAGAAGAGACAGCAGATCCTGAAGATGAAATGATGACAGAATGAGGCAGGAGCAATGTATGCCTTGATCTGAGCTGAACAGAGACAAAGCCCTCTGGCCTATTATGTGTTTTCAGTGTCCACTCAGCAAACTCGCCTGAGTATCAAACTCCTTTGCATGTCTTGCCCGGGAAGATAGCAGAATCAGGGTTTCAGCATACCATACTGAGCACCTCACTTACAAATACAGTCATTTTAGAGATGTTCTGATCCGGGTTTATAAAGAGTAATTGCTTTTCCTTGTTGACCTCATGGCCTGAGAGCTATGCGTGAGACATAGGACAGCACAAGACAGGCAAGGAGAGACAGAGATGAGGTATGTGTATGAGGTCTCTCTCTGTGTGTGTGTGTGTGTGTGTGTGTGTGTGTGTGTGTGTGTGTGTGCGTGAGAGAGAGAGAGAGAGAGACACAAAGAGGCAACTTGTATGTGATCATTAGTAATAGTGTAGTAGCATAATTTCACTTAAAATCTAAGTGAATATCCAGATGATAAGAAAACCATGTTTTAGCACATTTATGAATATAACTCAAACTAAAATGTCAGTGACTTATTTTAAATTAGAATATTTACAGTTTAATATTAATGTCAGAATGCAGAAAAATAAACATTAATAAAATGGCTGACACACATTGAATGCTTAGTACCTAGGGTCTGTTAGACACTTCATGTGTAATATTCAACTGAAGTTTCACAGAAGCCTTGTTTTTAATGATAAAAAATGGGAGTAGAGAGGGTGGCTTGCCCAGAGCACACAATTACCATGGTGGACTCAGAACTCATCTTCAGAGTCACTCTAATGCTGTGTCTTCAGCCACCACAATCTCCCAAAGCCACAGACAAGAGCTCAATGTGCTGAACAAATGTCAATAGACAATATTCCTTTTTATGAATTGGTTTTATGATCTGTTGTTTTAATAGAAAATCTTCCCAAGATATTATTACTTCAGGAGTACATGAGATAGGTACCAATTTTCTGCTAGTGCTCAGAAACTTTAATTCTTTTTGCCAACTCAATTTAAGAAACTAATTAATACATTTTATGATTTAATGATTGACTCCAAAATGTAGGTGCCTCAGTTTAGTGGCTGGACTGAGGGTACGCAGTTACAATGTTGATGGCTTGCTGGTAGTTTTCTAAGATATATATATAATATATAACATATATTATATATATAAAATCTAAATAGTATAGTCTACTTACATAAAATATACCTTATTATACAGTTTTTATGTGTGTCATGATTAAAACTTTAATAACTCTTATAGCAATAACAGTGAATAAGTGAAATTGTTTCCCTAAAGCTTTGGGAAAAAAACTAAGCTTCCAAATACCATTTGTGTTGTTTACTAAGCAAAATGTATTTTAGATCATTTATATTCAGTATTGTCAGCTGTAAAGTGGCCCAATATTTACTTTAAAAAGGCTGTATTTGGGGATTGTATAACTTGTCCATTTCTTAGTGGGTAATGGGTATTTCATGATCCCCATTTTATGCAAAGCACTGTCTGAGAAGCAATTTTAACAAAGAAAAAAAATCCGTCCACAACAGCTGAAGTATATATATGACATTTAGGTTAGAACACTGAGGTAATTAGTTAACATTATATAAATAGAACACAGATAATGCACTTAATGCCCTTACTTGTGAGTGAATACCACAAACCAAATGCAAAGTATCACTGGTTACTATGATACTGATCACTGTTATATTTTACTGCACATAGAGCCTTCTGTCTCTTCATGCAGTAAATAGGAAGCTATGAGGTAAACAAAACAATGAGGGCTCATTGTTCTATTCTGCAAGTATTTAAATAGAAGTGTTCTAAAAAGGATAAAGATTCCTGAATTTGTGCTTTGATTCAGTTAAAGAGGATGGAGCAGAAACTCCCCAGCAATTGTCTTGGCTCCCTGTTCCCTGGCGTGCCTTCAGAAGCTATGGCCTGCCTCTTCTACTTCAGCAGTGTTGATGACATTGAAAACTCATTAATGAAGCTCCATTCCCCAGGCCCAACAGCAATTTACATTGCATAAATGAAACCAACAGCCTGGAAAAGAGTGCCCTGTGTGAAAAGGCAGCTGCTCTGCTTAGTGGCTCAGCTTGGAGATTAGTTGGTTCTAAGTTTCTGAATTCTCAAAATGAAGGCTCTGGTGTCAATGTTTTTTTTTCAAATGAGATATTTTATTCTTATGCATTACTAATAAGTTTGGGGGGAGGAAGCAGTGAAGAAAGTGAAAAAATAGAAACCCTGCCCCTGGCATCCAAGTCCTAATATGTTCACAAACCACAGTTTCTTTTTTTCCACAAAGCTTCCAAGAAGTGTTTGATTACTACTTTTTTAAAAATTAATTTAAGTTTTATTTTTTATGTGTGTTTCTGTTTTGCCATGGATGTTTGTTTTTAAATTTTAAATAGCTTGTTTTACATGTCAATCTCAGTTCCCTCTCCCTCCCCTCCTCCTGCACTCCCCATCCCCCCCAACCTCCCACCCTATTGCCAATTCCTTCCACATAGGGGATATCTAGAGTCTGTCCAGGCACTCTCCTAAGAGTCCAGGCTGAGAGAGCATCCCTCTTTGTGCTGTGGGTACACGATGTCTGTTTGTATTCCAGGGATAAACACTGATCCACTGCTCAGGGCCCCATAGGTTGCCCAGGCCTTCTCGCTGACACTCACATTCAGGGGCCCAGATCAGTCCCATGCATGGATGTTGAAGAGCAGTCAGTCCTCTTAACAACTGAGCCATCTCTCCAGCCCCAACTGCTACTTTTTTTTTTCCAGTTTAAATTTAGATAAGAAACGAGGTTGCTTCACAAGTCAGTTCCAGGTCCCTCTCCCATTCCCTCCCCTCCTCCCGTGCCCTCCCCCAACCCCCCCCCGTTATCCCCTCATTCCCCCAGGGAGGGTGAGGCCCTCCATGGGGGTGTCCATAGTCTGTCATTTCATATAGGGCAGGGCCTAGACCCTTCCCCAAGAGTTCAGGGTGAGAGTGCACCTCACATTGTTCTATGGGAGTCCAAAGTCCGTGTGTATACTTGGGATGGGTACTGATCTGCTGCCCAAGGCTCAATAGATTCCCTAGGCCTCCTCATTGACACCCATATTCAGGGGGTATTGATCAGTCCCATGCTGGATTCCCATGCTGATGCCTGGGATTCAAGAGTTAACCTTTGTCTAGTCAGCTGTTTCTGGGGGTTAAACCAGCCCAGTCTTAATCCCTTTGATCACCAGTCCTCCCTCTCTGTTACTGGCTTTCTTGAGTTCAGCTCAGTACTTAACCAAGGGAGTCTGCCTCTTCTTCGATCAGCCACTAAATGAAGTTTCTGTTTCCCAGACTCTCTGGCCATAGGATTGTAGGCTGGCACTCCCCAGATCTATGTCTATAATCCATATATGAGAGAGTACATGCCATGTTTCTCTTTTTGTGACTGGGTTACCTCACTCAGGATGGTTTCTTCTAGTGTCATCCATTTGCCTGCGAATCTCATGATTCCATTATTTTTTTCTGCTGAATAGTACTCCATTGTGTAGATGTACCACATTTTCTCTATCCACTCTTCGGGTGAGGGACATCTAGGTTGCTTCCAAGTTCTGGCTATTACAAATAAAGCTGCTATGAACATAGTGGAACAGACATCTTTGTTGTATGAATGGGCATCTTTTGGATATATGCCTAAGAGTGGAGTTGCTGGGTCTACTTTTTAATGGATATTTAGGGGTTAGTTTCATTTCTGTGGACACACAAGTTCCTATGTAGGAACTACATTTTCATGTAACTCAAAACGTTTACCCATTGATCGAGAGTGCATCGCAAAATGGGTTTTTATTGTCTTAAGTAACGAAATACTCTAAAGAGCAGCAGCTCACCTCTGCAAACCTCAACTTCAACTTCCTGAAATTCTGAACCAGCATCTGCCTAGCCATTTCATCCCTGCCTCTCCAGATAATTATTTGCCTTACGGCAACCCACTTTCAGGATCCCCTCTTCCCACTACACCTCCAGTCCCCTGATGTGACCAGGATCTCCTGAGATCATTCCTGAAGCAGAAACACTCCCACGTAATATGAAGTCAGACAAATTTGGACATCTAATTTCTCAATGGAAACTCTAAAAGCCAGAAGGGCCTGGCAAGAGAAGTTCTACAACTCCAAGAAACAGAGACTAATAGATCTGTATGAGTTTGAGGTCAGTCTGTTCTGCATAGTGAGTTCCAGGACATCCAGAGCTAAAAATCTGATGAGATGGTTAGATAGATAGATAGATAGATAGATAGATAGATAGATAGATAGATAGATAGATAGGTATGTAGTTAGGTAGGTAGGTAGTCAGGCAGGCAGGCAGACAGACAGATTGATCTTTTAAGATCTAGAGACGGAGGGTGACAGCAAGGAAATAATGCCTTCAGATACAACAAGACTGAAGCACATATGAATTTCCAGAAAATATAGGCAGTAGGCATGTATGCTGTACTTAAGCATCAACTCACCTTCCCCATGTACACTGAAATATTTGGCAAAAGACATTAGTTCTAATACCCAACTACTAAGCTATCTCTAATTGACAACTGCTCACAAAGGAACAATTAGTTTTTCCAAGGATGTCTCACTGGGTACGCAATCTATACTTAAGGGCAAGCCCCATGCCGAGCAATCATTGGCCAACACAAAATGAACTCAAAGGTATTTTGGAGATATTTTTGTCTCATTTTGTTTTCTTCGTTTGATTTTTTGTATAGTATGGTTTCTGCTTTTGTGTTTTTATGGGTTTCCTCTGTGTGAGTGTGAGTGTGTATATGTGTGTGCATGCTTACGTGTTTCTCTTGTATTTTCTTGTTTATTTGTTTGTTAGTTTGTTTCTTTTATTCTTGTTTGTTTGCAATTTCTACTTGCCTGTTTGTTTTCTTAAGCAAGAGACATGGAGCTTGAAAGATGGGCAGTTGGGGAGAATTTTGGATGCGATGAAGGAGGGGAAACTGATCAAAAAGCTTTCTTTATACTTAGGAAAAGAGACTATTCATGGACCATTTTCCATGTGATATATATTTAACAAATTCCAAAACTTGTGAACTAAAGGCCAAGTTCTTACTCAAATGGAAACGTATCTCAAAAAGGGATAACAATATTTAAAAATCATATAAAATTATACTTACATATCACTGACTTTTATAAATGCTAAGGTCATGTTTGTTCTATAAAATTAAGTGAATGTGCCAAACTAAGGAAGAGTAATACATGCCAAAGGTGTAAAATACAGGTGTAGTACCAATAGCCTTTTACATATGTGCACTTGAGCATTTAACAATTCAGGGTGCAGATGACTATTCCGTTATTTTATATAAAGGAATAGCTATTTAAGTGTATGCAAGTTAATTGAAATGCATGAATTTTGGATTTAGAAAGGTTCATGTTTGAGTGACTACATCAATCTCAGAGCTAATTTGCAAGGTCTATACAATGAAGCACTTTTTATTTAAATAATGAAAATGAAACCACACTAAGAGATACCTTGAATGGAAATTACTGATGGGACATTGACACATAATATATGCTAAAAGAATACCATAATTATGAGTTCATGTTTTATGCTCTTTGAAGGAAGACAATTATTATGTACTGTGAATATGTCAGAAGTATGTAGGCCAAGAATGAGAACTATAATCTTAGGCAAGCATGGTGTTACAGAGGATGAACCAAAAATTTTTAAAAGTAGTCATTATTATGTTAATTAAGTTGACTCTGTGGATGTTAGTCACACATCATTTAAAACTATGTATTAAAAAGTTGGACTGCAGCATTCCCAGGCAAAAACATTGACTTATGACAACTTAAATGATTTTGTAGAATTAATGACAGTAGAATTAAAATTGTATTTATCATTTTGAAATTGCGAAGGTAACCACCAGGTGGCGCACCATGAATTGAGTCTGTGATAGTCCACAGAAAATTGATTAAGTGTGTCAAATTAAGGAAAGTAGTGTACTCTTTTTCTGAGTATGTTTAACTAATTTCTTTGTAATAGTTAATGAATTTTTAAAATAATAAATTTCTATTAAAGATGAAATACAAATGAATTGAGTAGCATGCGATTTTGTTTTGTTTTGTTTTTCTTTTCATTTTTTGAGTAAGAGTTTCATTTTGTAGCTCTGCCTGTCCTGATACTCACCTTATAGACCCCAAGCTAGTCCCAGACTCACATAAATGTGCCTGCCTCTTTCTCTAGCGTGCTAGGATTCAAGGAGTGTGCCAATACTCCCAGCTTGACTAGCTTAAGATTTCTGGTAAGATGAATTTTAAAAATAGTTACAGTTTAGTGTGTGTGTGTGTGTGTGTGTGTGTGTGTGTGTGTGTGTGTGTGTGTGTGCTGTAAGTGCAGTGCAATGCTGTGATGTGAGTGCAGAGGTCAGAGGACAACTTGTAGAGTTTGATTCTTCCCTTCCAATATGTGGGTCCCAGGGATCTAACTAAGGTCATCAGTATTAAGGGAGATCATCTTCAGTGGAAGAATTTTAAATTCAAGGACATTTTATTTAAGTAACTTTACAGTTTACTAAGGACCATGTTGCAATAATATATTGTCAATATATGTGACTATAATTGAAATTGAAAACTTAGAAAAAATGAGTCCTATTAGCCTACTTGTCATTGACAACTTATCTAATCCTTGTTTTCATTTGTTTGTTTGTTTGTGTCTTTCACCCCAGTACCTGAAACTAAAAAAGGTGAAAAGATCTCCAAACCAGGTAAGGTTACTGGTTGTCACTTGTGTAGGAATAGATGGTCTTTTAGATAAAGGATGGTTTATAATCAAGGCAAAGTAAAGCTGTGAGCCTTCCCAGATAAACAAAAATAGAAGTCTACCTTCCAGGTATATTTAAAGTTTACAAGCAATAAGATAAAACCGAACTATTTTTTTAAATAAAACCTATGCTATTTGGAGATGGTTATTGAGTATGGCCATTAAATCAACAAGAACCATTACCAACCACTTCTTCTTCTTTATACACATTTAAACTATTTAAGAACTCATTAACTATAAGAAAAAAAATCATTAATTTTAACTCATGCTCACAGATCTGTGATATGCTTAACATGGGGGGATATTTTGCATTAAAAACAATTTTGCAGATAAGAGAAAAATAAAAAATAAACATGAATAACATTTTAATAAAATATAATCAACCAGTAAATTAATGAGAACAGAGAGCACACTCGGAGACACTACCATATGTCTGCAATTGTGTTGATAATTACAAAATTTACAAACATGTGAGAAGACGGTATTTTCTTTCAAAAAGTTATAATCATGAACCACTTCAACCTGGGTACAATATTAGTGAAGAGTTTTTAGGATGGTAGATAATGGAAGCATTCCAATAGTGTGTCATCATCAGTAAAATCCTCATGGAAGTGGTGTGTTTAAACTCCAGTTTTGCAATACATAAGAGTCTCTGTGATAGGAAATTTATTACAGCAATGGTGGAGACACTGTTGACTTCATGTTGGAAAGACATTTACTTGACTGTCTTTGCCACTTGTTATGGATGCAATTTAATAATGACTTACTGCTTCTAAAGTTCAATTTCCTTATCGTTTTCATGAAAATTGTCATACTCACCCATGAAGCAAGAGAGATGTTGCTTGCCACTTGAGTTAACTTCAATATGCCGTAGATGTATTTAGAAGGGAGCCTAGAATCAAGGTTGAGTCTCATATTGATTGGAGACCTGAGTCAATGAGATGAATGGAAAATGGAAAGAGTGCAGGAATGAGATGCAATCACATAAAAAGTGTTCTTGAAATCCAGACCTGGGGCTGAGGACCCAAAACAAAATTGGGATCCTTGAGGACCTGAGTAAGGAGCAATGGTATTGAGAATTATAACAGCACACAGAGTAACATCATGTAGAACTATTTTTAATTGTGGACTTGAGCACAAATTATTTATAATAATGAAAATAACCACAATGGAAGTTTGATATAGGCATGATATTAAGATATTTCTGATAAATTATTTATTCTTTAGTTAAGGTCTTTATTGCTGTGAAGAGATACCATGACCACAGCAAATCTTATACAAGAAAACATTTAATTGGGGCTGGCTTACAGTTCAGAGGTTTAGTCCATTATCATCATGACAGGAAGCATGGTGGCATGCAGCCAGACATAGTGCTGGAGAGTAGCTAAGAATTCTACACCTGAATCAGCAGACGACAGCAAGAGAGAGTGACTCTGGCATCAGAAACTCCAAAGCCCGGTGTCAGTGACACACTTCCTCCAACAAGATTACTCCTACTCCAATAAGTCACACCTCTAATAACGCCAGTCTCTGGTAATGCATTCAAATCTATGAGCTTATGGGGGCCATTCCTATTTAACCAACCACAACTTTCAAAATGAATTACAACAATGACTCATGTTCAGTATGGAAAGATTCCTTAAGAATCATTCATTCTTGGAACCCATTGAAAATGACTAATGATAATTTGTCATATATTCCTCTAGGAATATGAATGAAGACATGTTCAGAACAACATTATTCTCCTTGTATTATGCTATTGTTGTTTCTGTCATTAGGAAGATAATTCCTGATCAAAGAATAGATGCACATGACTGTAGTATTTTTATAGCTTCAAGGTCTCAAGCATGAGATGCTTCAGCAGGTGTCAATTATACAAGTTGCAATCGTGAAATGGAAGAAGGCATGACATCTGCATAGAGGGAATCTTCAGACCCTGGAAAATGAGTCATAATGGCTTTGAATGCTTGGACTATATCCATGAGTGAAGAGGTTTGGAGTAGAAGACAGGAGAAAACAAAAGCATTATTTTAAAACAATGAAAATGGAAAGAGAAAAGACCTAGAAAGGGCTGCTTTTGGAAAAGTAAACAATGTGGAAAGGAAGCAGAAAGGGCCTTAGTAGGAAACCAGGCAATAAATAGTTCTGGGGTCCCAAAGCGTAACAGAGACATTTTCAAGATAGAGTCGAAATGCCAACAGTTAGAACCAAGGTCTCTCTCATAAAGGTGAAGAGGCAAGATGACAGAAAAACAATGGCTATTATACTGACGAATAAAGCTGTCATCCCATGACCTTTGAGAAGATGCTTTTAGAAGGGTGGTGGGAGCAGAAACCTGACTACAGGAGTTAACAGGGGATTTCATCCTTTGTAACTGAATCAGAGCAGGGCAGCTCTGTGTAGCCACTTTATAAATCAGGGAAACAGTGAGATACCTACACAGGAAAAATTTGAAATATTGCATATTTTCTTTAGGAGGGTTAATCTCAAGAAGAGGAGAAGCAATAAGTCCACAGAGAACAATATTAATTAGAGGTAGTGTTGGGGTCTATACTAGAAGTGAAGAGAAATATTTTAATTAAGAGAAGAAAAATTTCCCCTGAGCTTGGGGGACATAATGAAAGAATAGTTTAATCTGGAAGAGTGCATATGAGGATTAATAATGAAGAGTGTGTAAGAGTGTGTATGTTTGGTGCTCTTTTCTTCTAAAATATTTGTGATGGTTACCAACGTGTTTATAACAAAATCTAAGATAGTATTGTTTCTCAATATAGCAACAACTCTGGAAACCATCAGATAATATTTTCCAACTTCCTTATTAATTAAACTGCCTTTCTTAAGAAAATTAAACTATTTATGCCACAGTAATTGAAAATAAATCAAGTACAAAAGATGACCAAATTTCTAACACTGGTGAAACAGTAATATGAGTTGTTTTCATATAGTCGACTGATAGTAAATGTGAGTATATGTATTTTATAAGGTAATTTATAAATAATTAATTGTTACATTCGAGAGAGATTCACAGCAACTGAAAATAATAAACTATTAAAAAGACATTTTAAATTCTGCATCTTGTGAAGCTCTTTTAGTATTGGACACTTGCTAACTGCAAATGATATGGGCAAATATTAGTAAAGGGTACAAAAATTCAGTTGTACAAGATGAGTTTTGGAATCAAAAGCTCAACATAACAAATTTTATGGATATGTCTGGATACACATCACATCCACACATTGAAAAATTAATTACCTGTGTGACATATCAAGAGGTAGCATATTTAGAGATATCTGATGTTAGTATCCTCAAAAAGAGATCTCAGAGATCTACCTTGTTCCTTATGTTACCAGAATACATAACAGAAATCCAATCAGATACTTAATGTACCAGTCAATGAGCCCCTTGAACTGGGGCTTACATCCCAGCTTTCAAAATGTAAAAAATACAATTTTGTTTTTTATAAGGCATGCAGTATGGTGTTTTAGAACAGCCAAAACAGAGTAAGGCAATGACTAGAGTCAATAAAAGCAAAATATATATACTTAAACTTTTTCAAGAGATTCTAACTTAGGTATTATTAACTTAATACTTAAGAGTACTAGCTTATTATTACAAAAACAACCCCACAGGAATTCCATATATGAGGTGATATATATGTAAATTAGTTTGATTTTGGGTAAGCATTTCACAATTTATACACACACCAACATCAACACATTACAATCTATGTCATATATACATATATATGTATATATATACATACATATACATACAACATATGTATACACAATTGTTTTCTTGTGAAAGCAAAATGTTGGAATCAAAGTAGGAAAATTTTTCACAAAGGGCTTTGCCACAATAGGAAGCGACTATATATTTATTAAGAAAATAATATTCATATGAAAACTCATGTTCTATAATCACATACACAAGTTCTGTATGCAACTCACCTTGCTTAAAATCAAAAGCAGCATTTCTTCTGTTTTCCTTTTCTTTTGTTCTTTATTTCTGCAAATGACAATCAGCATTCACTATCAGTTGCACTGATTTAAACTTCTCCGAGTCCCTTTACCCTTCCTTCTTTTCAAACTCACCATTCATGTAGGTACCACAATCTGCATTGTCCACAATGTCTACCAGTTTGTTTTCTACTCATTCTTTTTCTTGACTATGCCTCTGACTCTTGTCTGAGAACACATATAAAGCCATTAACTAATCATTCTTGTGTTTATTGCTTAAAGTTCTACCACCAATCTGCCAGTTTCCTTTGCAAAATGGTGTCTGCCATGAACAAAAAGAATGATATCATGAGCAAGATACTAGGTTACTATGCTCTATGACTACCTCATTACATCTCCTCAAACATGCTTCCTCTTATATTTACACACACATGCATACACACACACACACACAGAGAGAGGAGGGGAACAGAGAGACAGAATGATGTGATTTTATAAACAGACAACAGCAATCAAAAATAAAATAAAACACAATTGTATGGAGAATGTTCAGGTTTTGTGAACACACAACACACACACACACACACACACACACACAATACAAGTTGCTCATAAACTATATCCAAAGAAGGAGATGTAAGTCATCTCAAAACAAGAATAATTATTTTTTTGCTTATTTTTAAATACTGCATTTTAATTATGTTTCTCCCTTCCCTTCCAAACTTGCCTCCAAACTCTCCCACATATTCTTCCTTGATCTTTTTCTGATTCAAGGATGCATGTATGTATTTGTATATACAAATATACTCCTAAATATAACCTGCTGAGTCCATATAATGGTCTTGTTTCTATGTTTTCAGCGATAATTGTAGGCATCAGGAAACCCATTCGTGTGCTCTTCCCTGGGGAGGGTCACCTCTCCCACTCCCAGCTTCACTGAATTGCCTCTAGTTCTGTGTGATGGGTTGAAGCCTCCTGGGCTTTTCCTCTTGTAGTTTGGTATCTTTGTTGGCATTCTACTTGTTTCATTCACGTTTGGACAGTATTGCTGATGAGACTTAGCCAGTGTGTTTTTTTTATGTAAAGAGAAGACACAATCTCACAGCAAAGTCCCTGATCCTCTGGAATTTACAATCTCGCTGCCCCTTTTACTGCAAGGTTCACTGAATCTTAGGTATGGGAGAATTAGATAGTGGTATCTACTGGGATTGGGCTCCACAATTCTGCATATTGATTGGTTGCAGTTTTTGTAGGCTTCCCCATTTGTTCCAATCAGAAGTTTCCTTGAAAAAAGCTGAAGTCTACACTTACTTGTTCCCACAGGAAATAAGGACAGATGTTTATAGATTGTTGTTAGGGATTATGTTGGTTTATTAAATTAGTGGTTGCTGATTGCCCCCCCCAATACCGTGACCACACTAGCACCAGTTTGTTAGCTTGATTTCTAGTGCCAGGAATGGTATTCCTCATGTTGGGCAGGTATTAAGTCCAATAAGAGAGTCAATGGTTACTTCCAAGGTATGTGTGCCATTACCCCACCCCTATGGTTATTATGCCATGCTTATCGTTGATGTGGTTCATAGGCATCATAGCTGGGTAGAACCGTTTGTTGTCTCTTTCCTTAGGAAGTTTTGCATGGCTCCATCTGGTATAGTGATATATTATTTATGATTTATTAAAACTTGCCTAAAGATTCAGAAAGCAAAGTTAGCCACAAGCTATAAAAGCCAGGCACACAACCTTAATCCCACAATCTAGAAGCTAGGAGGTGGTGGTCCATATCTTTAATCCTAGGACTCAGGATTAAAAGACAGATGGATATCAGTGAATCCAAGGCCACCCAGATCTATACAAGAGTGAATTAGTCTAAAAGAAGCTTATAGTTTACAACTTTAATCCCAACATTACGGAAGTATATAAGACAGAAGCAAGGTCTCAGCGAGGCATTCATTCTCCAGCCATGCTGAGAATAAGTTACAGTCTGAGGCTTGATGAGAGCTTGTGGAAACAGGATTAGCCCATTCATCTTGAGGTAGAGGTAGGAAGCTAGTGACCGGCTGCTTTGCTTTTCTGAACTTCAGCTTGAAGTCAGAACTCCAGTATCATTGTTGGGTCATTCATTATTTCATGTTACAATCTGGTACTATGAACACTAGTCCTCAGGGAGGGGACATTCAAGTCAGTTATAGTTTAAGGACCCCGGAAATATTTATGTATTACATGGTGTGTTCAGCTTTAGGGATTTACCTTCTGCCTCTGGGCAGTGGGTAGACAAGGGCAACAACAACAGGTAGTATGTTTTGGGAGGCTCTTAGACAACCCTGTCCAACAGCTCAAAGGAAGGCTTCAAAACATGAGTAACTTTTAGCCACAGAAGTTCCAGAGAGTACACAAGATCTAGCTAGTGATGGAAAACAGTAGGGCAAATCAGGAATCACAAAGATTTCTGCATTGCTAAGCATCAAATCTGAAGTACAAAACAGGAGTGGATAATGCTAGCAACCCATGGCAGTGCAGTCAGCTCCAGGTACCCAAGGGTTGTGCCCTTTTTCTTAAATGAAAGGGGAAGAATCAAATGCAGGTAAGAACACTAAGATTAAATTTAAATCATATTTTGAATTTGCTCCTTTTATTGGCACATAGAATTTAGAAATGAAACTAATACCAATGGATTAAGGAAATAACATTCTGAATAAACATGCTGTTGTTGTATTGTTACCTAGAGGTATTGGAACATTTTTATAGATCATTTGTAGGATAGAAAGTAAGAGATTATAGACACAATACAAATGTTTCTAAAGTCCATGTATAGAGGAAAGTACTAACAAAAATCTAAGATAACCCCTAGAATTCTGTGTTCAGACAATTTGTGGACATTAATGTCATATAGCCTGATCCGAATTTACAAAAGAAATGATAGATCAAGGAAATGAAAATCACCATGTCATGCACATTTGGAGTGTTTAATCCTACACATTTCAAGTGTTCACTATGTGTGATGTTCGATGCATAAAAACAGACACAAAAGCTCTATCCTTCTATATTATAATCCATCTGTGTAGAGAAGAGAGAAGTTTTACAGCACATGTTTCTCAGGCATGTTACACCAGGCATGTTTATCAAGAAGGTTTGGAAAGAATACAGTGATAGCTCTGGATATCTCAGCCTGGATATGCTTGCTAAGATTACAAGACATCCTTAAGTTCTCACAGAGCATGTGCAGAGGGAAAGGAGCAGGGACTGAGTGAATAACCATGAAGGGCATTGTGATTTCGGGAATGGACAGAGGAGAAGTGGACCATGAAAGCACTTTAAATATATAAGGAAGAAAAACAAGGCAAAATGAAGAATGTCTTAAACGTTAGAGATATTGATTTGAATCCTGGAGGAAGTAATTTTTTTTAAATTTTATTTTCAGTTTAAATTTAGATAAGAAACAAGGTTACTTCACAAGTCAGTTCCAGGTCCCTCTCCCTTTCCCGCTCCTCCTCCCATGCCCTCCCCCCAACCCCCCATTATCCCCTCATTTCCACAGGGAGGGTGAGGCCCTCCATGGAGGTGTCCATAGTCTGTCATTTCATATAGGGCAGTAATTTTAAGATGTTAAATGTAGCAGAAAGTGACTGCTAGATAATCACTGCAATGTACTCATTGGAATGCAAAAAATAGAGCCATTCATAGCCTTAAGAGCAAATTCTTGGTGCTTGATAAAAGGAATCAAATTACCAGAGTTTGAGATATCACTTCAAACACTGAATGAAGAAAATACTGAAGAAAAACGTATTTTTCTACACATTAAAATATACTCTTACAAATTTTCCAGTGCAAGAAAGATGAAGAGTAGACATTTCCTTAGGAAACATGGTGGAAGTAGGCTGAAGTAAAAGAGGTTGTGGCTTCAGGTGGTTTGCAATTAATCCAATGAGAAATAAACACAGTACTTTTCAACTTTGTAAGGCTAGAGTTTCATTAAAAGTCAATGATGTCACTTTACTTGTTAAACATTTACTTAGGTCCTGATCCCGTTAGGACATTTTATGGTTCAGCTAGAATTATGAACTACTAGCTTCATTGTGAAAAGGATAGAGTGTTCTACAGTATAAGTTAGCTGATTTTTGGATTTTGCATTTCAAAGAATCCTAGAATCCTAGATTTTTTAGTTAAATTAGAAATAAGCTTGTTTTACATGTCAATCCCAATTCCCTCTCCCTCCCCTCCTCCCCTGCCCCCCTACTAATCCCTATCCCATAACCCCTTTCTGCTCCTCAGGGAAGGTAAGGCCTTCCATGGGGATATTCAAAGTCTGTTATATCATTTAGAGTAGGGCCTAGAGTCTCCCACTTGTGTCTAGGTGTCTAGGCTAAGAGAGTATCCATCTATGTGGAGTAGGCTCCCAAAGTCCATTCCTGTTCTAGGAATAAATACTGATCCATTACAGAGACCCCATAGATGGTCCAGACCTCCAAACAAATATCCATGTTCCTGGGGTCTGAAATAGTTCTATGCTGGTTTCCCAGCTGTCAGTCTGGGGTCCATGAGCTCTCCCTTGTTCGGGTCAGCTGTTTCTGTGGGTCTCTCCAGCCTGGTCTTTACTCCTTTGCTCATCACTCCTCCATCTCTACAACTAGATTCCAGGAGTTCAGTTCAGTGTTTAACTGTGAGTATCTGTTTCTGCTTCTATCAGCTACTGGATGAAGGCTCTAGGATGGCATATAAGGTAGTCATCAATCTCGTTATCGGGGAAGGGCATTTAAGGTAGCCTCTCCATTGCTTAGATTGTTAGTTGGGGTCATCATGTACATCATTGAATATTTCCCTAGTGCCAGATTTCTCTTTAAACTTATAATGACTCCCTCTATTATGGCATCTCTTTTCTTGCTCTCCTCTATTCTTTCCATGACTCAGTCTTCCTGCTTCCTCATGTCCTTCTCTCCCCTTCTCTTCTCCCCTTCTCTTTCTCCTAACTCCCTCTCCCTTCCTCTTATGCTCCTAATTTGTTCAGGAGATCTTGCCCATTTCCCTTTCCCTGGAGAATCCTAGTTTTAATTACTGGTGAATGGTATATTTTGGAGGTTAAGTAAATTTGATGAAGGTTCTTATGTCAAATAACCTATCCAGGCTATCAGGTAGTCATAAAGAAGTAGATTGATTTTCATTTAAGTAAAATTTCCCAAATCATTGTGCTGTGCTTCATCTTTTAATATAAACACAGTGTCAAGTTGAACCCATTGTGATTTAGGTAGGCAGATGAACAATATACTTTTTTATAACAATTTAATTTGTAAAACATGATGGCAATATCTATTAAAAATACCTAAAGAGGAACACTGGAGCAATAATTACATAGTTACAACTAAAATCCCTCAAGATAAATGTACAATAAATTCATATTTAAGAATTGCAATTTTAATTTTTCTGTGATATTAGCTTATGAAAATTAGAAAGAGGTCAACTCCTTTACACAATACATGAAAAATAATTTCCCCATTTTCAACTCAGTTTAAAAGCTGGCTAAGTATGGTGTAGTGGAGTTCTTTCAGCATGGTGAAAGTAAACTAAGCAGGCTTTGTAACTTGCCGTTTAAAAAGCTGAAAAAGAAACACAGCTTTGTAGACACACTACTTGCCAAAAAATCATTTCTATTCCAAAGGTTGCTGTTTCCAGGCCAGTTTCTGTGTTACTGAGAGACATTAATTTTTTTAAGAATCAAATTTTATATCTTTATAATTTTAGATATCTGGGTCAATTCAAAATAAACATATTTTCCCTTTCATATTCTCGTCTACTTCACATTTTCAAATGGTTTGCATGATATCTGGAGTTGATATTCTTTTTGTAAGCTCTTTGAAAATGATGAGTACAACATGAAATGCCAACCAAATATCTTCTCTCTGTAACTGAGACTAAGCTGTTGAGAAATAAGTATGAGAGGCTGATAGTTTTAGAATAGTAGAGTGCTTAGAAAGAACTAAGTGTTGGTAGTTCTTGCTGGAGATGTAGATGAGTATAAGAGTAACTACAGTGTTCCACCAGTGCTGAGTCTTGCTGGAGATGTAGATGAGTATGTGAATAATTGCAGTGTAATGTCAATTCCAAGACTTGGTGGAGATGTTGGTGAGATATGAATAACTATGGTGTTATACCAATGCTAATCCTTGTCTATATTTTTATAAATGGTTTGGGCACCTTTGGTTAATCGCTACTCTATAAATTTCCTCAAATTTATTACATTTAATCCTTATTTAAATAAATTATTTACTACCAATTATTTTTAGGTCATTTCAGTTCTTTGAAGAATAAATAAAATGATCCATAGTGTCCTCACAACTGATTTGAGACAAAGGATTAGGTCACATCTAAGACTATAAAAACAGGATGAGTAATGACTAAAGTATTACATATATTTATTATGAGACAGTACAGTCTTAAGAAATTAAGCCAAACAACAGGCATCTAGACAATGTGGCACAATGATATACTGTGAAAAGAAAAAGACATCACATTACAGGCTTTAGTTAAAAGATTTTATACTGTTATCCTACCGTTCTGTCCAATATTAATGCTTTTAGAAACAGCAAACCCATGAATACATTTTCAATTGTTATTTCTATATACCATAACAGGAAGTGAAAATACATTTATAAATTATTTTAATTTTTACTGTATACATATATGCATATACATGTATGTTCATAAATATAACCTTTTTAGTCTGTGGGATTACATAAATGAATGTTTCAGAGATGACCATTTGGCACTGGGCTATAGTTAGTGAAAACAAGAGGCTGTGAATTTGAAGCAGAGAAAAGAGGGGTATATGGAAGGATTTGGAAGGAGGAAAGGGAAGAGAGAAATATTGCCATTAAAACATAACCTCAAAAATAAAAGCATAAAAGAAGTCAGTTCTAGGCTAGATGTGGTGTTGCATGCATTTAATTCCAATACTTGAGAGCAGAGGCAAGTGAATTTCTGTGAGCTCAAGGCCAGACTGAGCTACAAATTAATAATAATAGTAGTAATGATAAATAATAATGATTCCATTCTACTTAATGAAAGCTATTCTTATCACATGCATCTTGGGATATAAGGAACATTTTTCAAAGAATTAATTATCATTTTCCTTGATTTCTATTAATAATGAATAAAACTATTCCTACTAATAACACAGTTTCATACTAATTCTCTAAAAGTGCTTTTCTGATTTTAAATTAATGATAATTTATTATTTCAACGCAGTAACATTTGAAAATCTAGTAGATTTTACAAATAAAGTTTTCAGCATATGAGAATACTTTCATAGGGAAGTTTAAATACAGCATTGTCCAAATTCACATATAAATCAAAAAGTGTGTTTTCTTTAAGCATAGCAGATATTTTATCATGTATTGTCATTTATACTTTCTATTTATGCTCCCTTTATTATAGTGATGTTTTTAAAATATTGGAGAATATTAAAATAAAAATAAGCTAGTTTAAAAGTGCCTTCCAGGAGAATGGGATGGGGATTTGGTGGGGGAAATGGGAGGATGGAAGGGAGAGGGAACTGGGATTGATATGTAAAATAAGATTGTTTCTAATTTGAATGAAAGAAAATCTAGGGAAAAATTTTTAAAAAGTGCCTTCCAGTAAGATATAATAAGATTCTAAATTGATTGAAGCATGGATTGCTCATTCAATATATATGGTGTTCAATTTAGGTATCAATCTTCAAGCCTATTTAAATTATAGAGTGCCTGCTAGATAGCTTTTTTCAGGCAAGATGAATACCACAGTAGAGCCAGCTTCTGCTCTGTTTTTAAGTGCTCTAGGCCTAGATCTGAACAGAAACATTCTTTTTACAAACAAGGTATGTTAATATGCCCTTCTGCTAAATAAGCTTCCACATCAGAAAATCTATCAGGAACCGATGAAGTAGATTTCCTAAACAGCAATAAACCTGGGAGGAATTAGTGTGCAGCTCTTCCTGTTGGTTTTTATCTGACTGTGTCTCAGTAGTAGGCAGCACTTTCTTTAGCTTCAAATTAATGCAGTTTTAAAGTTTATACAATCCATATACTTTCCCTTTAATTGTAAATATTTATTAATTCTTAACAGACAAATAATAATTATACATGTTCACATGGTTTAATGTAATCTTTGGGTGTTTGTGTAAAATCTTAAGTTAATTACTGTATTTTTCCCTCCCCAACCTAGTCTATATTATGTAGAACATTATTACATTTGTTTCTCTGTACTGCACTGTTTGCTTTGCACAATATCTTCAGGTTCCAACTATATGCTCATAAAAAATAATTTTCTCCTTTTTAAAGCCTCACCCTCCCTGGGGAGCAGAAGGTGGATAGGATGGGGGGTTGGTGGGAGGCATATGAGGATGGGGGGGAGAGGGAACTGGGATTGATATGTAAAATAAGATTATTTCTAATTTAAATAAAAATCTAGGGAAAAACTCTTTATATTATTCTACTGTATTCATGTGCCAAGTTTTCTTTATTTGATTGCATTTCAAGATTATTGTGTATAATGTTGAAATAAACAGGAATAGATTGAATTCCTTTAATTTATAGGGATATCTACCCAAAAAGGGGTCACCATAATAGGCTAAATTATGTTTAGGCTTTTGACTAATTTTCCTATTACTTCCAAAATGTCTTTACTAACTTACATGGTGACTGTTAAGGACTGAAGGTGATCCCCTTTCTTTATATCCTCCCTAGCTAGTCAGTATTCAGGTTTTTAATGGCATCATTTTAACAGGCATGGGTGATATCTCATTGTTGTATTTATTAGCATTTCCTGATGGTTAGAGACAGCATTTTTTCACACATATTTGACCATTTGTATCCCTTCTTTGAAAATATTGTTTCAAACCTTTTGCTTACTTTTAAATCAGATAGATTTTCCTTGGCACTGGGTCATTTGTATTCCATATAAATATTGGATATAATATCAATCCCTTTAAAGTTTATCCCAAAAGTATTTTATCCCAATCTATAGTTTGTCTATGAACTAGAACCAGAGGAAAAACTTAATTCTTTTCTCTGTATAAATGTTTTAAAATTTTATTCTTTGTTGCTGCCTAGCCCAGTTGTCATCAGAGAGGTTCCATCCAGAAACTGATGGAAACTGATGCAGAGACCCCATTCTTAACATGAGAGCAGAGCCACAGGAATCCTGGGGGGGAAGGGAGAGGAAGAATTGTAGCAGACAGAGGTTTCAAGGACAACACAGGAAAACAGACAGAATCAACTAACCAGGGTTCATAGGGGCTCACAGAGACTGAACAAGACAATCAGGAGCCTGCATAGATGTGAACAAGGTCCTCTGCATATATGTTGTGATTATGCAGTTTGCTATTCTTGTGGGGTAGAGGGCTGTCTCTTTTGATGGCTTTTACGATGCTCTTCTTCATATGGGACTGCCTTATCCAGCCTTAATAGAAGGGTAGGTGCTTAATTTTGATGAAACTTGATATGCCATGTTTTTTTGATATCCATCAGAGGCCTGCCCTTTTCTGAATAGAAATGGAGAGGTGGAAAGGTGGAGGGCAGAGGGAAGAGTGGGAAGGGACTGGAGAGAAGGCAGGGCAAACTGTGATCAAGATATAAAAATAAATAAAGGGAAGAAAAGAAGAAGAACGAGAAATTTATTCTTTGAATTGTGAAAATACACACACACACACACACACACACGTGCACGCGCATATATGGAAATAGGATAATTTCCAGCCCACATTTCTCTCCTCCAACTCCCACAGTTCCCTTGCAATACATTCCTCTCCCAGCTGTACGTCCTCTTAGTTTTATAAAAATAACTCATTAAATCCAATTGATGTTGGCTTTTTGTGCAGAGGTATGGAACCATTAGTTGTTGCAGTGTCAATCTTCCACTAATGTTCTCTCTTCCCTGGCAAGTGTCAACTGCCAATAGATGCTATTTTTGGGATGTAGCCTTCTATCCGTTGTGTGTGCCTACTGTATCAAGTCAAAAACTTTGCCATTTGATCCCACTATGAGAATTTTCTTAGTATGTAAATGTAGACCCCTTATACTTTTGTGGCCCTAATTTCATGTTATGACTTATAATTTGTATGTCTAATATGAAATATTTTTGATTCATAACTGTTTACTTTTTACTTAATTACTTGTATGTGACTTTAATGATTATAGTGGGGATAGAAAGAGAAGTATTGCATTGACATTCTATTTACATTAACTGAGACTACAAAATAAAATATAAACTTGAAATTATTAAAATGAATAAAAACGCAAACATGTATATCTTTATATTGTCACTCATTAGAAATTACTTTTATGATTGAATAAATTGCTACCTACTTGAAAAAAACTCAAAGTTACTGTGCTTTCTGTTGTAAAAATAATTCTGGTTATACAAATTTAATTGTATAACACATAATCTCTAGACTTCAACAATAATATCTGATAGAATATTATTGCCTTTGATCTTGAAAAGCTTCCCCTAAATTTAAGAAATCTTATTTTTTAATTACTAATTTATATTCCAATAAATTAAGAGTATTTCTCTGGCTCTTAATTAAGCTTTGCTTGCTTAGATATCAATAAACAATTAGGAGACATAATTGTGAAAAATAGCTATGATTGTGTGCTAAATTAGTGCTGCGAGCCAGTACAACCATCGTTCTTGAACAGTGTATATCAAGCTTCAATGTGTATTGAATAAACTTGGAAGTTTTTTTGTTAAAATGTGTTTGCTTATTTTATTTCTGAATTTATATATTTTTACATGAGTACTACATTCGCGTCATTTCCATCTCCAGTTCTCCTGCCTCCAGCTTCCATTCCTACTCCCATCCATTCCCTCTTGTTGCTATGACCTCTTATTATTATAATTATATATATGGGACATAGATGATATAGACATAGATATATGTAGAAATATAGGTATAGATATAGGTGTGTGTGTGTAAATATATCTTATCGAGTCCATATAGTGGGTCTTAAGCTGTATCTGTTGATTACCCTTGAAATGTAAGTCCTACAGTTGCATCCTTATACATAACAGAAAGACAATCACTATTATATTATTTGTGGATTCTAACTCCAAATCCTTTTGTGAGTATAGGATCTGTAATAGTCACAGAAACCAGGAAAGCAAAAAGAACCAGGATAGGGATAATTGGAGTTGTAGTAAGGGGAGTAATAGGAACCGAGTGCTGTGACTGCAGAAATGAGAAATGCTGGATGGTACCTTACCTAGCAAAGGACGGGGATGTTAAAGGTAAACTGAAAAGGAAAGATAGAGAGATAAAGTACACCAAGGACAATTGGAAAATACAAAGAGAAACAATTTTAACTAAAATACACATAACATATATGTGTGTATATTTATATATTTAAATCATTTAAATTAGGTTATGTTATTTGAGGTGATAATGCTCCATTCAAGAGCCATAGACTGTTTAACACGAACTCTGGTGGTAGACACCTCATTTAAGTTGTTGGTCAGGGGACAACATGAGACGCCCTAAACAATGCAGGCTATTGCCATTTTCTTTGGTTGCCTCCCAGGCTGGAAAGGAAAACACAATTTCTGGAGACAAACCCTATTTAAGACACAACACTTGGAGAATTGAACTGGAACTGACATGGAGCACCCTCACCCCTGCCACCCAGAGCTAGTTCTGATAACACCCAAAGGTGCTAAGAAAACTGACAAGGTAGAAAAGAAATTAAATTTCCTCCTCAGCTGTAAAGCCAACAAAACACAGCAATGGCAAAGAAGTTTTAATTTATATGCTCTCCTTCAAATGTGTTCCTATTGCTGGAGAACTACTTACTTACACACAGACTTTTTCCTCCAGCAAACATTTTACACGTTCCCTTTACATTGTTGCCTAAACCTTAACCTTATCTAGTGCATCCCTTAGAGGGTGTGGTGTATGTGTGTGTGTGTGAGTGTGTGTGTGTGTGTATGTGTGTCCATGCGTCCAAAACTCAGTAATATATGGATAACTTTTTTTCACCTGTGGCTATTCTTAGATTTTTAGAATCAAACAATATTATTGAAACTGATTATGTGAGATAACTGAATCTTGGCTGTAAACAGTACATCTGATATCTACCATTTACTGGTGAGATTCTATCGTGAGGTCATCTTTGTTCTCTTTCTATATACTCTGACCATTGGTTAGCAACAAATTACAAATGCACAGCCATATATACATATCAAGACACAGTATATGAAGACCCTGCACAAATGCTTTTAATACCCCTTTGGAATAACTGGTTGCAATCTAAGTGGTCCTCAGAGTCATTTGAGAAAGCTTCTAAATGACAAACTTGGGGTCCACCTCAAAGTTTCTGACTGAGCAGATATGGGAGAGGACAGTTTCCTACACAACGGTGTTGTAAAATTTATAAGATTCCCCTCCTATTATATTAAGCCGTTATCTCTTATTTAACTATGATTTACTTATTTAATGATACTTTCTATAAGATTTCTTAAGCAATTCTTCCAGAGAAAAAAATCTCCACATGTTTTATATGTATAGCAGTATGTTATATTCAAGAGTTTTTCAAGTCTGTAGTTGTATTATAATTGCCTAAATTGTCGTAAAACTTAAGTGTACTACCCCAAAATTTTGGAGATACGAATTTTCTTTTTTACTTTAAATAAAGTAAAAATAATTATGATTATGGTAAATATATTTCTGAATATTTCACTTTCTACTTGTACATGGAACTTTTCCTTTTTATTTAAATTCAAATTTTAAACAATTCAATAAAAGAGAAGCCTTGGGCACTGCAGAATAGCTTCTGTATTTATCATATTGAAGATGATTAGAAGTCAAGATCAACATGGAAATTGCTTCATTAATAATTTAATATATTCCTCTAAAGTATATTTTATTAAAACTATAGATGTATGGAACATAATGACCTAAAACCTGACAGTGCAGACTACCTGAACTTCTATAGAAGTTTTATAATTCCTGAACTATCTGCTTAACCTGTAATAAATGTATCTGTACTCAGTAAGAGTTTCCAAGTCAGCAGATAACACAGTAGTTCTAATAAAATGTTAAAAACTTTGAATTCTTCATCTGGCAGAAGGATGGGTTGAAATTAATGGGTGTCAAAATCAAATGGTGTGTGCTCTTTTTTTTTAACTTTTATATGCAAAGTTAACACTGCACAAGAATTGATAAACATGCTAATTTTATTAATGGATGTAATCACACTGAAAGTTTAATAATTTAAATAAGTCATCAATTAGCATCTTTATCATAAGCAATAAATAAAAATGTTATAGTAGCTCAAAAAAGAATAGCTGAAATCTATGTTGTTTGACTTTTATTTTAAAATATATCTGCATTCTATGATATTGACTAACAATAATTCATAAGCATTACATGACTGAAATCTCTACTTTTTTCAATGTTTCCTAGGCAAAGATGCAAAGTCCAAACCACCACGTATGTTATGTGCATGTCCAATGAGTGAATAAATTGGTAAATGCATGCTTTACATGTCTACTTGAGACCATTTTAAATATTTTGTTGAGAGCTCATTGCCTAACTTTTGTCTAGGTGCTGTGCATATAATTCAACTATATTTCTTACACTACACTATGCTGAAATTTTCCTTTATCCTTTATTCTTTCTTAACTATAAACACAGCCTTCCTTGAAACTGTCATTAAAAGTTTTAGCTTATAATTCCATACTTTTTCCTCAAAGTAATTCTTGTTTGATTGGGAAAAAAGGTCTTTGTGTTTGGTTGGGAAGAAAAGGCCTTTTGTTATCATAACTACAAGGAAAATATCACTGATTAAAGTATAATTGCTGCTATATAAAAGACATGCATGTGCAGAAAAGAGATCGACACCATCGTGTAATCATTATCACTTACATTTTTAGAGCCACAAGTGAAAAAAGAAGAGAAGATAGGTATGTATTTTCATATAAATTTCATGCCTGCATTCCATATCTATAATGATAGCATATCTTTTTGAAATATTATGGGAAGCTAGATTTTCAAGTATAAACAAAACCCTGGTCAGTGGTGGTCTCTGTCTAATCCTTCCCTCCTGAACTTATTCCTTCCACCACTTCTCAGTCTCTCAAAAAATTGCTATCCTACTCACATCAATCAATCAATCAATCAGTTAATTAATCAAACAAACAGCAAGTCTTTATGGACAAGATTATTATGTTGCTTATTGTAAAGAGAACCTGGCATTTTGACTTTGTTACAGTCATGGGGAATCCATTTATACACCAAAAATGTACTTTGAGAATTATAAAGACATAATATTTACTCACTGAGGGAAAAATAAAATAACAAAGCTTTTTGTAACTGGTCTAATATATCAACCTCCAGAAAAATCATGTTTGTATACATATAAACACTACAAGAAGTTTCTATTTTACAAAGAAGGCAACCGACTCATTGCCTTGACTCTTACTAACCCATAACTTTTCTCTAAATTTCAGAAGTACAGACTTCCTAGCAGATATATATCTATCTTCATACTTCCCTTTCTAGTCTCCTGAGTTAGATGGACAATTCTATAACTGGTAGTATGCATCAGAAACAATTTCAAAAGAACACAAATCTCCTGATTGTGAAAACAGCTAAAATTTTGATTCATGGCTGTTGAATACATTTGTGCCATAAAACTGAGGTCAGTAAGATACCACAAACTGGAAGACTTTAAAAATGAATGTTTTTTCCTTCAATTACTAGAGTCTACAAATTCAAAATCAATGACTTGGTTAAGCCTTGTATTTTTTTAAACCCACAGAGAAGAAGCCATCTTTGCCTTTTTTAACTGCTAAGGCTTACCAGCATTCTTTCTGTCTTTCTTGCATACAGCCTACTGTAGCTTCGTCTCCATGGTTACATGGTCATAGTTTCCATGAGCATTTTTGTCTCAGTAGCTTTACTCTTAAGAACTCCAGTCACTCCACTATTGCTTAGCTTGCCAATTGGTGTTATCCCTTTAGATCACTCGAGGTCACTCTGGTGCCTGATCTGTCTTCTATCCTATGATTCCCTCTTCCCCCTATTCTACCCCCACCCACTCAACTTCCTGTTCCCCCATGACCAACTTTCTTCCTCTTCACCCCCTCTCTTCTTCCCAGCTCCCACTCCCTCCCACCCCTCGCCGTGTTCCCCATCTATTCAGAGGATCTTATCTCAATCCTCTTCTCTTGGGTACTATGCATATATGCATATCTTTTAGGTTCTTTCCTGTTTCCTAGACTCTCTATCAGTGGAAGTGCAGACTGCCACTATCCTGATCCATGTCTAAAATCCATATATGAGTGAGTACATACCATGTTAGTCTTTTTGCGACTGGGTTACCTCACTCAGGATGGTTTCTTCCAGTGCTATCCATTTACCTGCGAGTTTCAAGATTCCATTGTTTTTTTCTGCTGAGTAATACTCCATTGTGCAAATGTACCACATTTTCTCTATCCACTCTTCAGTTGAGGGGCATCTAGGTTGCTTCCAGTTTATGGCTAAGAGGTGTTCCTTGTAGGAGGGAGGAGCTTTATATACAGGTTTACAGCACAGTGGAAAAACCCCAGGTAGAAGAGATAGTTGTTTTCCTCCTGCTAGATGTTGATGTCAGAGGGTCAAGGCCAGGGCAGTAAGCCAGGACTAGAAAACAGAAAGCACTTGGACTGGAAAACAAGTTGCCCTTGTAGGCTGACCAGCAACTCACAGAAACCCCATGGGGCTGGGGCCCAACACAGGGGCAAACACACAATCACTGAACTGAATCCAAGGAACCCAGTGACAGAGAGAGAGGAGTGATGAGCAAATTGGCAAAGAATGGGCTGGCAAAACCAGCAGAGACAGCTGATCTGAACAGGGGAGAGCTCTTGGCCCCCAGACAGTGGGGAGGCCAGCATGGGACTGATCTGGACCCCCCAAATGTGAGTGTCAGTGAGAAGGCCTGGGCAACCTATGGGGCCCTGAGCTGTGGATCAGTGTCTATCCCTGGTATACAAACTGTCTTCATGTGCCTATAGCACAAAGAAAGATGCTCTCTCAGCCTGGACTCTTAGGAGAGTGCCTTGGCCCTACCAAGAGTAAAATGACAGACTCTAGATATCCCCTATGTGGAAGGATTTGGCAATAGGGTGGGAGGAAGGGGGGAAGGGGAGTGCGGGAAGAGGGGAGGGAGAGGGAACTGGGATTGACATGTAAAACAAGCTATTTAAAATTAAAATAAAAAATGATAGAAAACTAAAAAAAAAAAAAAAGAAGAGGCCAGCACCACTGAGGTGACATCTTCTCAGAAGTGTTTCCTGAGAGCACACAGAAGCTGTGTTCCAGAGGCAGCCAAGGTTGTACCTCGGGCTGGCAGCTAACCTTGGTCATAAAAAAAAAAAAAAAGATTAAAAGTTTGTCAACAACAATTAGTTGGTGCTGTTGGTTTTCCTGCAGTACACATTTGGTAATTTTTTTCGCAGTTTAAGACATTCCTACTTTGATGTAGAGATTATAAATTATTGTATTTATATTTAAAAATTTATTATAGAATATCCTCATAAACTCATTCATCAGTTTTTGCGGTTGAATTCCTTTCATACGCATTGCACTTTTTTGTTACAGCAAAAAGTAAAATTTAACACATCATTCTTAATTAAAAGTTTCTACTCTTTTGTTTGGTTTTGTGTAACACGTTTTACTCCTGTAAATCATTCTAAAGATTGGTCTCATACCCAGAGATCTGCCAGCCTCTGCCTCACATATGTTAGAAATAAACCGTGTGCAATGAAAACTTACAATTTTCTCTTCAATGAGGCCCTTCTGAAGGCAGTTACTGCCATTATTCTCATGTCTTCCTTTTTATTTTTATTATTCCTTTGTATTTTAAGTTTTAATTTTCTTTAAATTCCCAGGGTATCACTTTACATGGCTGTCCTCATTTTTCTCTTCTGCTTATCTAATGCTGTAAATTTCTTACTGTAATTTCAATTGCTTTGCATAATTTTAATTATGTAAATATTTATTATTAAGTGGAAACACTTTTGAGCCATCATGGAGTCTGTTCTTTCAAGCATGTTTATAATCCACTGTGCTACTTAACTTCTGAACAGTGAAATTTTATTGTTGTCCTTCTGCTTTTAGCACAGAAGTTACTGGTTATTGTACCATATGTTATTTATTTCTGCAATTCTGTGATTTTCCATTAAATATATGGTTAAAAAAAAGAACTCCAGTCACAGTGGATGAAGAACCTACCTACATGTCTATTGTGACATCTTTACCAATTACATCTGTAAGAAGCATATTACAAATAGAATAACATTCTGAGAACCTGCAGATAAGGACTTGGACATACGTTTTGGAGTACATAACTTATTCCATTCAAGTCCATCCTTTATCTCACCAAAATTCATGTCTTTCTTATGTACAAAATACACTGATAGCACACCTACATTGTCAAATATGAATTACTGGATCATCCTATTAATTCTACCTGTTAATTTCATTTTACAATTCTAGATGTTGATGTCATTCTCTAAGAGATCTACATCAGCTTTGGTTGGAAAAAATGTGATTAAAAATGTTCTCTACCTGTGGGTCCATAATGAATTATCTGTTTACAAATACACATTCTCTTTCAAGTGGAAAAGTTAGAAGTAAAACTAAGAATGTGATGGGTAAACAAGTTCTCCATCCTGGCTAATTTCAAATCTTGAGAATATTCTGTTTCTCTTCTCTGTCTTCTGGGCTTGATGGGATGGTGGTTATGCTTCATCACTCCTCCTCCTGCAGAAGAAAGGCTCCATCCTGTTTAGTCATTTCTTCATTTGATATTTTCTCTGTTCCTTAGGAGTGTTTTCTAATTTAAAATTCTCAATAGCTTGATTCATGTCCACTTTCGATCCATAATGATTCAATAAAGACAGAATCCTCCATGGCCATCTGAACCATTTTTCTTTTATTTTCTGTAGAAGTGACTGGTTGGATCAAGCTGTTTTATGCATAATTTCAAACTTTTGTTGAGCTACAGTTAACTCTGTCTCTGGTATTATTATAGATTGGATGAAAATTTCCTAAATCACTGTGGCATTTATTTTTCACTAATGGTCCTAATTGTATTTCACATTCTATTATAAGGAACAAATAGATTATCAGTCTACACAGTTCTTCAGCATTTTCTTAGAAATATTCTGATAATAGAACTGAAGTTATTTGCTTATAATTTTGGCCTTTAAATCTATAGAAGAACATGATTCCACTAGGTGCTCGGCCTTTCAACAAATACACTCTTTTCTCCAGAGACCAAGATTCATCTCATTCTTTGTCCTCCAGTGTCCAATAATGTGTCACATTTCCTAATGAGGAAAAGCAACAAAGCCTTCTTAAGCATCCCTGTTACAAAGAGCCTGTTGTTTAAATGCACAGTAGTGCATAAACTTTGGTTTGAATATCATCCTTTTTCAAAACCCATGTGTGACCAATGCAACAGGACGAGGAGATACGCCACAAACTGGTAGTTAGACTGTGATGGTTCCTGTTTCCAGAATAAGATCATTGCTGTTATGGAAGTATTTTCACGTGCATCCTTCCTTTTTCTACCTGCTACCTTCTGTCCTGTGGTGCCACAGCACTCTTTCTATCCAGAGGATGCAGCACCAAGATACTATCTTAGAACTAGGGACCGCAGGTGCTAGCAATTAGCTCTTGTCTTGAACTTCACTACCTAAGGTACTGCGAAGAGTAGGGTTTTTTTCCCATATAAATCATCCACTGTATGTTTTCTGCTATTCCAGAAAAAAAACAGAGACAGAAATGCAGATTTTTGTAAGGATCTCTGTGAGGTCCAAGTTAGGAAGCCAGAAAATGAGGAGGGTCAAGGGAGACTAGGAGGATGAAGATACTACAAGGATTCATATGCAGAGGTGTCATGCTTTATTCACAGGAACACTAGTAGATCTGAAACTATTTAACTCTCCTGAGAACAGTCTTCAGTGTCAGTGCTTATGCAAATTGTAATCTCTTCAAGGGAATCCAGATTCCTTTCAAGTATTTCAAAAATTTTCCAGTATCTCTCCACTATGTAATCTAGAGTATACTTCTGTATTTGTATTTGTTACAGTAGTATTCCACAGCCTAATAAAATCTGAGTTTCTATGAATGAAATAAGGTACTTTAAACTATGTCTTAGAGCAACATGTGTGGTCCACCACCACAACTCTGCAGGTTGAACAGCATCCCTTTTCCAAGTTTAGCTGAAATGTCTTCCTTGCTTCTTCTAACTTTCAGTGGTTACCAGAAATTCATATATTCCTTGGGATTTAAACTCATCACTTTAATCTCTTCCACCATTGTCACATGTCCATCTTCTCCCTCTCTGTCTCCTATGAGGAGCCACTCTATCCTAACAAGGTCTCATCTTGTCTTAATTAATTACATTTGCATTAACACAATTTACAAATAATTTTGTAGATACTGATGCTGATGACTACCTATCTTTAGGGGGATACATCCACACCTTAATAGCTTATGACTAAATTCCAAAATTAAACAGATATCAATTAGATCTATTTCAGACATTCTCTTTCAATTTTGTTGTTGAAATAATTTATCTTATGCTATTTTGGAGCTGTTTCTTATTTTAATTTTCAGTTTGAAACTAAGAAGACAATTTAGGATTAAATCAACTCCCAAGAACCTGTTCAACCGAGGCAAATTTTTAAACAACAGTTTAATAACAGACAAGTGCATAGTGAGTTTCTATCTACTGTATTCAATAATCCTTCCTTAACAAAGCACCATGAATCTGGATTAATCATTAGCAAAATTATTTACTGAGTATTGAGATAATCAAATACAAATTATTTGCAGTGACAAATTTGTGCTTTAGTTTATTCTCTTGAGATAATTTTTTTTCTGTTTTATTCCCTGCATTCAGAGTTGCAAGTTATAAAGGAAACAAAACCAGGTAACAATATTTTAAATAGTATCAGAATTCATACTTCTTTCAGGCTGAAACTGAAAATACCACTGGCTACCAACAAAATTTCCAAATTCTTGCTTGTGATTACCCCCCTTATATTGTCCAATAATGTTTCATGGTAATCAGTGAAATGCATATTTCTATTTGGCTGGGTATATCTAGAATATGACTTTATACCAGTGGTTCTCAACCTTCCTAATGCTACAACCCGCTCATACCGAGCTTCATGTTGTGGTGATCGCCAGACTTAAAATTATTTCATTATTACTTTGTAACAGCAATTTACTGTTATATACTATGTTATAAATCATAATGTAAATATCTGACATGCAAGTAGCTGATATGTGACCCCCTCCAAAGGTGTCACAACCCACTGGTTGAGAATCACTGCTTTACACATAACTTAGAAATAGCTCCAGGATTTAGAATTTACTCTGAGTGTTTTGAAATCAAGTATAATTATGTCAGTTTTGTTGCTTTATTTCTATCATTAATTAGCAGTGTCACGAATTCACAAAATCATGAACTCTTTGAGTATGCGGAAAGCAATGGTTAGAATTCAGGAGGATGCTTGTTTAGTATGACTGGGCACTGCACTGTTACTTATCATTATGGAAGCATACAACATGGCAATTGCTATCCTTATATAATACTTTCGGAGATGATTCAAAGGGCTAAATTCATACAATTACTTTTTCAATATTTTCAAACTAACAAATGTTATAGCTAAAATTCTATGCAATGTCTAACTTTTTTCAAGATCCCCTCCTGAGTATTTCTATTAAGAGATCATCCCAGACTAACTGTGTCATTTTATTAACAGTTAATGTTAACCTAAAAAGAGGATGAATTCTTTTAGTTTATACTGTCATGATTAAGTCCTTGTTGTGGTACCAACTAGCTGCTGACCTGAGGCTGGTTTACAGAAGTCCTCAGTTTCTGTGGAAGCCATTTCTTCATTATGAGAAATGATATAGCAAAACCTTTACTTATTAACTAATCTAAGAATCCAAATCTAGATTCTTGTACAGCATTGCCATGCCCATTCACTCCTCACTAGAATTTACCCAGCAGATAATCATAACTTGTGCATGGATGCTCTTGTAAATAATATATTTGCATGCATCAGAGTTTTATGATTTATTTTCCGAATTTTTGTTTACTGGAGGCAAGTATATTTTACCAGACATTGGCATGAATTTTAAAATTGCATTTATTTCTTTAGAGAGAGGGGGGATGTATACTCATGTCAAGGTGATCAAATTGAGGGCAGAGGATAACTATTGGGAGCTGACTCACTCCTTCCATCTTGGGGGTTCTTGGGAGGAAGCTTGGCCACACATTAAGTTTGGTGGCAAGCCCACACACCTGTGGAACTTTATCACTGGGCCAGGATTAAAATTAAAGAGCCTTTTAAAGCTAGTTACAGCTAATACCATTTAAAACATTATATTTGTCAGGTAATTTATTAACTTCTTCTCCTTTCAGCACCATCTGACAAAGTCCAAATACGCAGTATGTATATCAGCTTCTTCAGCAATGCTCATATATAATCTTTTTAAAGAGTATTTTCCATTTCCAAAATTGTAAAGTTTAATCTTTGCTTCTACATTTATGCTTTGCAAAAGCCTGTGATTTGAAAATTGCAGGTGTTATGTAAATAAAGTTTTGCGTGTATGAATTGTTTGTCAAAAACAATTCCTTTAGGTCTTTGACATGAAATGGAATGGCACAGACGTTTAAAAATATTTTCTCCCCATTGGAACAATCATTATTTTCAATTTTATAAATCACTGGCCTAAGTCATAGAGCATATTCCTGTGAACTATACTAGAGAACTTCAAAGCACCCTAAATATCTTCTTATTACTTTCAGAGCAGCATGATTCCAGATCAGAGCCAGCTGTTCCTCACGGCAAAGCAGGTATTTTCCAAGCAGAATTGCTGTATTCAATTGTCCCCTATTGCTCTGTATATAAAAAGGAAGATAACTGAATCAGATCAGAAGTCACCTGTGGTAACTCAGGTCTTGAGAAATCAGCTTCTAAAGAGCATTTCCCATCCTAGTCATCATCCCTCTATCCGTTAAACTGAGAGTTTAACAGTAGGATCAAATCGACAGCCTGTCTCCCCTGCCCAGCATACCTGGGCTTGTTACAAAGAGCATCCCAGTCAGCACCCAGGTAAATGGACTCTACATGTGGACTTGTCTTTTCCCACCCTGGACAAGACAGTCTTCTAAAAGGTGTGCTTTAGATTGCCACCTATCAACTTAGACTTCCCAAGTTCCAAGAATGTTGAGGAAATTTCCCCATTTACTCCTGATTCCTCAGCTCCCTCCTTCTCTTCCATTCTGGTTTCAGGGATGGGGGTGAGGGCGAAATAGAAGTGAAACAATGTAAATTGATGAGAAAGAAAGAGACAGATCTTACTGAGGCAACTTAGTAGCTAGATTTTCCCAGGTTTTTATTTAATCACTGATTCGGTACAAAATTGGTTTTCAGCTTTTTCAGGCCTCAGTTACTGCCTACAAGTATTCCTATTCACCCTAGATTCCCAGGAAGTGCTACTCAGTTCTGTGAATGTAGTTAGTCCGATGCTTTGAGAAGTTTAAAACATTTTTTGTTTAAACAAAACTTAGGAAATAATTTGCTTGCATTCTTTTTTATTTTTAATTTTTCAAGATAGGATTTCTTAGGGCTGGAGATATGGCTCAGAGGTTAAGAGCACTGACTGATCTTCCAGAGGTCTTGCGTTCAATTCTAAGCAACCACATGGTGCTCACAGCCATCTATAATGAGATCTGGTGTCCTCTTCTGGCATGCAGACAGACATGAAGACAGGATGTTGTAGTCATAATAAATAAATAAATCTTTAAAAAAATGATAAGGTGCCGGGTGCACACCTTTAATCCCAGAACTCGGGAGGCAGAGGCAGGCGGATCTCTGTGAGTTCGAGGCTGGGCTGGACCGACAGCCTCCAAAACAACACAGAGAAACTTTGTCTCGTAAAAACCAAAAAATAAAAATAAAAATAAAAAGATAAGGTTTCTCTGTGTAGCTTTTGGATCCTGTGGTAGAACTAACTCTGTAGACCAGGTTGGCCTTGAACTCACAGAGATCCGCCTGCCTCTGCCTCCCTAATGTTGGGATTACGTGAAGCAAGCTTGTTTCTAACTTAAATAAAAAATAAATATAAATAAATAAAGGTGTGCACCACCACCACCTGATTAATATATAGGAAAATTCTTGTGTGATGGATTTGAGTCCATTTTATTTGATTCATCAGTAGTTTTAAAGTATTACTTTCCACAGAGTGTGACCTCATATGCATATGCCTGTAATCTCTATACTTGGTAGCTGGAAATAAGTAGTTCAAAGGCATCCTCAGCTACTTAGCCAGTTTTAAAGACAGTCTATTCTATATGAGACCATGCCCTCCTTTACATATATGCATATATACAAGACCCAAATACTATAAAACACAAGAGGAGTAAAATGAAGGCAAGCATGCGGAGAGATTGAAATGGCAACCACATTGACAGAAATAAAACAACAAAATAAAACAACAAAAATAGAATATCATAATTAAAGTCTATAATGAAACATTATTTTTAAATATTCTTAAGTATATACCATATATACTTAAGGTGAAATACATAGAAAGTATATGCAAAGCACGTTATTTTCTCGCTACAATTCTAACTATAGTAAAATCTTCATATCCTTCAACTTCTTTTGTTCAGTGAAACTGTTTACATATGATATTTAACCAGTCAGCTCACTCCAAACAATGATACAGCTGGAGTTCAATTCTGTATGAATTATTGGAATCATCACGTAGTTTTGAGAAAAACGTTTTTTTAGGGTATTGCCTGCACAAGGAAGGTCAGAACTGATCTTCCTACTGTAATACAGTAATGAAAGGAGCTCATTATTTTATAGCAATACCTCTACATATGTAAGTACTGTTAAATCAGTCAAGAAGTAGGAAAAGGTTAGTATGTACAGGATGGGAGATGATTTAAATTTGCAAAAATTCACTGAGGGAGCTATGAAGGATATCACTATTGGGACATTTCTCCTTGTGGTTTCATTCAACCTAAAAGAACTTGTAGTTTGCTGTTTTATTGAAAATCAAGCTTTTTAATTTTGTTATATAAGCAAACAAAATATGACTATTCAAATGTATAATTGTTTTCTATTGCTTTGTTGGAAATATCTGCGTGTATTAATATTTTCTTCTATCACAGAACAAAAAGTTCTCAAGCAGGTCAAAGCTATTATAGCAGAAAAGACAGGTAAAGAAATTCCTTTTTAATCTTCTTATCTAGATCAGTTTTGTATATAGATATGTATAAATGTGCAATGAAGTTAGTACAATGCTTAAGTTTTAGAAATTTAATTAAAATATAATCACACCTTCTTTCCCTGTCCTTCTTTTTATGTCTCCTATGCCCCATGGCCTTTTTTTTTCTTTATTATTGTTACACACATATGTACATATGCATAAATAGGTCAATACAACCTGCTAGTTCCATTAAATGTTGCTTATTTAGGGATGACAACTTGATATTGATAACCAATGCAGGCTCGTCCCTAACAGAGACTAATTCTCCTTCTGTCAGCATTCATTAATTGTTTGTAGTTCCTTAGTCAAGGATCTCCCCCCCCTTAAATGTTAGCATGTTTAATGTTTGTCATTTTCGGTTCTTGTTTGGTATGAATTTTCATAGATGAATCAAGTATTTTTAAAGCCCTAAATTGTAAAATTCTCAGTTAATCTGAATAATTTCAAAATAATAAATTTTCACTGAAGGTAGTAGAAACTGAAGTGACTTAATGTCGTTTTTTAGAGTGTGACTAGCAAAATTGTATATAACTTGTTAGGAAATCCACTTAAAAATTAATTATCATGTATTCTAATCACGTTTTCAAATCACGTTTTTCTCAAATCTTCAAATTGCCGAAATCTGTATCAGTCAGATTATCAACAAGTAAACATGTTTAGTATACAAGTCAGATGACCTGAACTTAATTCCCCAATTACATAAGAGAGTTGACTCCCGAAAGTTGTCCTCTGATCTCCACAATGCACATACCTGCTCACTATCATTCATCTATCAATCATCTGTGTGCCTGTCTGTCTGTCTATCTATCATCAATCTGTCATCTGTCTATTTGCCCATCTACCATCTATCTATCTAACTACCTATCATCTATCTATCTACTATCTACTATCTTCATTTCTATCTATCTGTCTTTGTGTATATGCATGTGTGGGAGACAGAGTCTGTGTGTGCATGTGTAAGTGAGATACACAGAGAAGCAAAATCAGATACATACAACAATAATAAATGACATTTTAAAAATAAAACAAAATTGCAGAATTCGATGCTTCGTCCTGCTTATAAATTAGCTCACATGATTCCTTTAATTCCTCAGACAGTTGTATGGTTTTATATATTTAGAGGTTTGTCCTAAGGACTGATCATTAGAACGTGTCCCCATTATTTCAGGTGTGGAAAAGGGATTCACACTCTTTCTGTTTGGGGGACTTTCCCAAGAAGACAAACAAAGCTTTTGAGTCTTGTTCTGAACCGATGTCCTGAACCCCCTACTCTCTTTCCTTTGAATTATAGAAGAAATCTCATCACATTGACACTGAGCCACATTTTATTTCACATAATTGTTGTAAAACAAATCATCTATGAAGCATTCTTTCCTTTGAACTGAGATGATGAGATAGAAGGATTCAAATATTTCATGGACGAAAACAGAACTCAAGGAAAAAGAACTCATATAAAATATAGGCTATCCTGAGGCTACTTCCCATCATTAAATACAGCCATTCTTCTGTTTCTTCTTACCATTGAGTAAAATTGAGTAAATTTAAAACACCAGTAAATGTTGCTTTAATTTTCATAGTGCACGTTAAGACATCCTCCAAGCCCGGAATGTCTCAGTCTATTGTGGATACTTAAGGATATAAAAAACTAATTTGACTTATTTGCTTTCCAAATACAGAGATTACTACACATGTTTGTGCATTTCATATATTTAGTCAGTTTTCACTAAGCAATATGAAAAATTATATTTGCTATTTTAACATAATAGTTCTCAGAAAAAAACAGATTTGCTTTAAGCTGAGAAAATAATGCAAGCTAAGAACAAATATACATGGGTATGAATGAAATATTTTCCCTGTGGCTAATACTCATCAGTATGCTGACTACATAGCTTCAGTCTCCAAAGTGAAGCTCTAAACCAGCAAATAAAATAGCCCACTAACTTCAGTCTTAACAATTAGCTTACTTTTTTGGTTTTTAGCATAGACTATAACTAAAGTTCTGTATAAGTGATAAATTAGTGTTGTTTTATGTTTTTGATTTAACTTCCTTATTATTCTCTATTAGTCAATGATTCATGTTTGTATGGAAAAAATGTCTGAAAGGTCTAAAAGTATTATTAATATTAAACAAGTAAGTCCATACAGGTAATCAAACACTGAAACAAGAAGTAGGCTTTTAAAAAGTCATGTAAATTTACAAAGCGAATAGCAAGGGAAATTAAATGAGTAATTTCACAAATAACTATACTTAATAAATTTTATATTTTAAGCTGATTACTGTTTTAGCATTAGGAAATCAAAAATTTACAAGAATTTTGCCACATATGTACTCAAATAGTAAGATTTCCTTGAGTTGACCTTCAGAGATCATTTCCTTATGCACATATTGCAATGATGGATATTCTAACAGATGTTTTTGCAGTTCAGGCAGTTGTCAATATTTACCCATGTTCACACAAGTAGTAAATAATTAAGTCTAACGTTGTGTCACAATTATTATTCTGCTTCTCAGGGAGATGCCTTTGTAAAATACAATCCAAGATTAATACATGGCATTTTTAACCACTGAGTAAAAATGAAATAAAAAGTTCCAAAGATGCCATGTTGGGCTGGGCGGTGGTGGCACATGTCTTTAATCCTAGCACTCGGGAGGCAGAGGCAGGCGGATCTCTGTGAGTTTGAGGCCCGGGCTGGACCGACAGCCTCCAAAACAATACAGAGAAACCCTGTCTCATAAAACAAAACAAACAAAAAGAAGCCATGTTGGTGACCCAGTAGATGAGGTATGGATAGGTTTGTGGAGCCTAATTAGAATACAAAAGTACCCTAGCACTCTTGACACATTTTGGATTGTGTGTGTGTGTGTGTGTGTGTGTGTTCATTGTCACTTTACTTTTGTGCAGTTGTTCTTCTCCCTATACTTTATATTGGAATATTGACTTCTACATATTATTTTCTGTGAGAATATAACATAACACTTAGGTTTATGGGACTCTCTTTTTGAAAGGCATCAAATTTAGCTTGTAATTTATTTTCATGTGGTGTAGGTTCTCACATATTTCTTACATTTTTGTCGTCAGCCTATCCTTTAACTGCTGAGCCATCTCTCCAGCCCGGTTCTCACATATTTCTATCTTCTTCAATGGCTGGTACATGATGTTGGAAAAGAATATCAGTAACTAAAGAGAAATGTTTCAGGTCAAGAGTGAAAGAAAGGAGAAACATACTGGGGACACCCCTAGAGTAACTTTGGAGATCACTAGTGTGGTCTGCTCTAGCTTTTGCTCAGCTTCCAAATATTTGCACTTCCCTTTAAGATATTGCACCACCCGGGATTTCAAAATTCTGTGTTTGGTGGAAGGAAATTTTACTCTGAATATTTTCACACGGTTTTGAAAGGTGTGTGCTGCTCACAAATTTTGTTTCCATTTGCAACATCCTGGAACTAGTTGAGATTAAGCAGTTGAGATCTGAAGGTCAGAGTGATGCGTAGGGATATGAAATGTAGTACACTCTAGTGTAAGGAGCATCTATACTGCATTTTAAACAAGACAAGAGTCCATGTCCAGAATTAAATTCTTTCTGACATGGAAAGAAAGAAAGCTGAAGACAGAAACGTCAGGGGAGTAAAACACTGGCTGAGGTAAAAGACCGACAGATGCTACAAAAAAATGATGACCTTCACTAACAAAACAGCTTCTTCAGATTGCTCTCTTACACATGTTGCTTCTCCTTCCTTTTAAGCCACAGGCCATCAAGAGACTGATTACCCTGACAATATCTTTCAGGTGTCCCTTGACAATGGATATAGCCCCGTTTATAATAAATTCTTGACAGTAGCGTTTCTGTGTTACAAGTTGCATGAATTTAGATATATGCTTCTTGCACATGTGAGGGCCATCTGCGAACATGAAATGTGATACTCTTTGCTCATCTCCTGTGAATTTTTATTTTCCCCTCTAGAAAAAGGTGAACCCCAAGAAAAAGAGCTTCAGTCTATAAAAACAGGTATCTTTGGCCTTTTGGTTAACATGCTGTCTTTGTTCACCATGTTTATTAAATATGAGCATTAAAAATGAAATAGGCTCTTTTTGTTTTGTTTATCAGTACTTTTTAGTTTTGGGTTTTAGATTATAACTGTCTCACCTGACAGTAGAGCTATGGTATTATAGGTAATCAAAAATATCTACATAATACAGAGAAGTTCCAATTTATAACAGCAAAATAGGACATATAAAGAGTTAATCATATATGTAGCATATATGATGGATATTTTTCAGTTACACTTTTTTTCCTTTTAGATAAGCCTACGCCATCTCCAAGTAAGTATATCATTTGGAACTTTAAGGATATGGGTATGTGAGATGACTCATTGGGTATTAGTACTTGTTAAACATTCCTGGTGACATAAGCTCCATCCCCTGGACCCGGTTAAAGGAGGACAGAAAAAAACTTAATTCACAATGTTGTCATCCTCTGACCTCCATCTATGTGCACACACTTACATGCTTGTACTCATGTATGCATTTTTACATACTAATAATACACAAGTTTTAGAAAGAATATTCAGTTATGAGAATTTAATTTTAAAATGTCCAGAAGTGGTAAATTAAATATAAAAAATGGGTTTCTCAATATAAATACTATTATTTACTTATATATCAGACTGTCACTGATGAAAGATAAATTTTATGTTCTATTTATTAACACCAGAGTATGTGTGCCTTTGGTTAGGCCTAAATCACCGTATTAGGATATATGGGGAATGCTTAAAATGTTTTTCTTCACAATGCCTATGTAGCTGACACATTTTTCTTCATTGAGGGATACCAGTGAATAAAGCAAATAGTTGTGGAACTGAAGGGATGTTTCAGAAGATAATGATAGTGACTGTTCTTCCATAGAACCCAGGTTCTATTCTCAGCACCCACATGGTGGATCAAAACATATGTAACTCCAGTTCCTGACAATCCAATGCCCTGTTCTGGCCTCCAAGAGCACCAGGCATGCATTCAGTGCATATACATATATGCAATCAAAACATTTGCACATATAAAATAAAACTTAATAAATCTTTATAAACTCACAAGTTATTTCATTTCTCTTTTCCCTCCTCTTTGTCATGGTTTATTCAATAAACACAGTGTGAAGATTCTTTCAATGTTAGTGTGAAAGTCACAATGTGGGTCAAGAAAATTCATAATTCAATAATGCTAGAACTTTTCCTCAATTATCTTCAACTAATGTATTACCCTTTATTTTCAGTTCTTAAATACTTGAAGCATTGGCTTTAATAATTAAAATAATGTCTTGATGTTTCAAATAATAATAAAAAGACATTGCAAATAATAAAAATTCTTGCTTTTTAAAAATCCAAATTTTATTTAGGAATAAAAATATGCAAATTGAATAAAGAGTATCTAGAGGTTGATTTTTCTTTAAAAAAGTTTATTTGTTGAGAATTTCACACATATAATATGATCATATTCATTTTGAATTTCTTCTCTCCCAACTTTACTTTTCTTTCTTTTCATTGAACTCTTCCTCCTTCTCCTCTTCCTTCTTCACCTTCTTCTTTTTTCTTTTATTTTATTGAAAATGGATTTATTTTAATATAATATATTATAATGGCAGATTCCCCTTCCCAACTCCTCTTAGAACTGCCCTACCTCTCCACCCATCCAAATCAACTCCCTCTATCTTTCATAAGAAAACAAGCTAGCATTCAAATCTCCCCCTTATCCAGTTAGCTGTCTTTGTGGGTTTCACCATCTTGGTCTTCACCCCTTTGCTTATCACTCCTCCATCTCTGTCACTGGGTTCCAGGAGTTCAGCTCAGTGTTTATCTGTGGGTATCTGTCTCTGCTTCCATCAGTCTCAGTGAGGAAGCCACAGAAATCATGGGAGCCTTGGGTAGTAGATCAGTGTTTATCATGGTTTATGAATGATTTGGGAGCCCATTCCAAATAGAGGGATGCTTTCTCAGCCTAGACACATGGGGAAGGGCCTAGGTCCTGACCTGGATGAAATGACAGACTTTGGAGATTCACCCAAGTACGGCCTCACCCTCCCAGGGGAATGATGTGGGAATTGGGTGGAGGGCTGGTGGAGGGACAAGGGAGGAGGGGTGGGAGAGGGATCTGGGATTGACATGTGAAGCATTCATGTTTCTAATTTAAATAAAAAATAAAAAAGAAAACAAGCTAGCATCTAAATAAAATAAAATTAAAAGCAAAGTGGAAATAAGACAAAACAAACAAACAGAAAAAAGAGCCAAAGGAAAGCCCCAAGAAACACACATACAGACTCAAAGACATTTGTGTCCCTTACAAAAATCTGATAAAAATGAATAAAAAGCATTATATAAAAGCAAAGGAACTGTAAATTTTTTTTTTTAAATTTCAGTCAAATCATTCTAGACACATAAACAAAACAAAACCAACCAACCAAACAAGCAAACAAAAATCTCAAAAAATAACATTGAGCTCATCTTGCATTGGCCATCTACTGCTGGGCATAGGGCCTACTCCTAAGTGTGGTTTGTATTCTCAGTGAGACTTCCTTGAAAAAAACTAATTTTTTGTTTGTGGGTGGTTATCAATTGGACATAGCTTCTAGGTAAGGGATGGGAGCTTATGTCTATTTTTCTTCTCAGTACTGGGACCCAATCTGGCTCAGACCTGTGAATGCTGTCAGAGTCTCTTGAGTTAAGATGTGTATTAGTGCTGTTGCATGCAGAAGGTCTTTTTTTCTTTTGTGGCCTTCATCCTCTCTGGATCTTACAGTCAATATAATCCTCTTCTGCGTTATATCCAGAGCCTGTAGAGAAGGGAATCAATGAGGATATCCCATTTAGTAATGAGTGTTACAAAGTCTCTCACTATGTGCACTGTTCAGTTGTGAGTCTCTGTATTTGTACCAAGTACTTCAGGAGGAAGCATCTCTAATGATGGCTGAGCAAGAATATGCCCTAAGATATAGAAGAATGCTTTTAGGAGTCATTGTGTAGCTATCTTCGAATCCTGTTAGTCTATGTCTTTTTGTTGGAGAATTGAGAGCACCAATGTTGAGCGTTATCAATGAGCAGGTTTTTTTTTCTTAATCCCTGTTATTATGTTGTTGTGGTATGTTTTCTCTGTCTTTTGATTTGTTGATCTGAGATGATTTTCGTTTTCTTTGGTGTAGTTAACCTCCTAAGGTTGATGTTTTCATTCTAGAGCCTTCTATACAACCAGACTTGTGTATGGTGCTTAAATTTTGTTTTTAATACAAAATGACTTTTTCTGTCACTTGTGATTGAAAGCTGTGCTGGATCTAGTAGTCTGGGTTGCCTGGTAGGGACTTCTCTGTCCTTGTCAGTTGTGGCCATTGGATATCCCAGGTTGGTTAGAAAGTATTTCTAGGTATTAGAGTTAATGTGGGTTCTGAAATGATCCACAGGGAGGAGGAAAGCTGGTTCTGAATAGGGATAAAGCAGAATCCCCAGGTAATGGAAACAGAGAGGAAAGAGAGATTTCTGCAAATGATCTGCTATGGGGCTGAAAAATAAGATTGGGGAATTGTGGACAGAGGACAGGAATGAAAGTGACGATCACCTACCTGATTTCCATGCTTGCTGGTCAATGAGTTCCCAGGTAGATAATGCCCCTGGGTACTGGAGTCTATCACAAACAGATGGTGTGAGGAGGAATGTTGGCTCCATGCAAGGTTCACATGAATCCCCAGGGAATGGAGGCATAAAGGGAGCTCATTTAAAAATTTTAAATGCCAAGAACTAACTGCCTTCTTAACAACATTGTAACGTTATATAAAAATACAACTACAGTTTCCTCTGAAGAGTTCCAGCATCAACCTTGAACATTATCTACTGCCCTTACAATGGAGGAAATTGTTTGCATATTTAGTTTATATCATCACCACTGATATAAAGAGTATTACTATAAAAGGGTTCTAAGCTAAAAGAGAACACATGCCATATGAAAATACTATTCTGTTTATGAAATTATTATTATCAACTTTTTATAGTCATTATTAAAAATATTTTGCTTCTTCTTAAACTATCGAAGTACCTCCCAGAATTTTACAGATGACTGATGGCTAAATATATGTTTTCTATAAATTCACGTTTAAGAGGTATGTTTTTATAGTTTGAAAGATTTATTTTTGGTAAATATTGATCTTTTCATATAATTTTAAAGATAAGAAATCTTGCTGAGTAACATTTAGAATGTTATTAGTCTGTGAATTAACTGAAGGAGAAAAGACAGACTGTTTAAGAAGTGTTACAGCTAAAGGTAAATGTCATTGTGTATCACTAGGAGCTAAGTCAGTTGCTGCTATAGCTTTGTCCGTTTTTCATAACCCCCCTTCATTCCCATGGCACAGCATCTTATATATAGGAATTTAATAAAAGTTAATGGATAATGCATGTTTTATGAGATCAAGTTAAACATAGATTCAACAAAGTTTGAAGGTTTATATTATAATTTTATATGGTTTACAATTTATATGTATCATATTGGATGGTTTTTAATAGCTTTATACCATAAATCCATTTTCAAGGTAGATGTCGCATCACATTTTAGAAGTACTGATTATCAAGACATGTCTCTGTCCTTTTGAGGATTTTGTCTATTTTTATTTAATAATAATATCTGAAAATAATATTCAATTACCTACTGAAATAAACATTATTCTCTTCTATTTTTTATGTTTTTAACAATTTTCTTTAAAGAGGGGTCATCAGAAGTCGCAGACTCAGGTAAATATTTCGTCTCTGAAATGAAATAATATTAAATTATAGAAAGCAGTTGAAACAAAACCTGGGTTTTTCTTTAACATAAAGTCACCCAAGTACTCAAATTCTCAGTGTTCTTCCTCATCTGCAGACAAACACAAACTTCCCAAACCCACTTGTAAAGTAAATTAAAAACATACTTCAAATTTCCACCATACATTTAGTTTTCCCTCATTATTTCTGGCTCTTGTCTAAAACACATACTAAAGAATATCATCAGTCAGTCAACACTATGGTTTGCTAATCTACTTCCACAATCTATTTAGCCATCCCAATGACTTTTTCATTGTTTGCTTTCATTAGTTTGAGAAATTGCTACACAATGGAAAAGTCTTAATTATCTACAGCAATCATGAAAATTTAGATTATTTTTTCCGTTTCTATTTTTTCTTTCTCTTTATAATGTCATAGTCTTGCTCTTCAAAATGCATAAGATAAAACACAGGGGCATTGTACATACAGGTAGCTAAATATAAGTAGCATACTTCTTTTCACACATAGAATGTCCCTACTCATCTTCAAATGGCACATCCCTCATCACCCTCCTCTTCACATGGGCTCGCATCTCATCTTCAACTGTCAAAGAGTTATGAAAACATCATGTTTCATAAGTTGATTATTGACTGTTGCTGTTTTTCTCCCTAGGGAAAAAGAAAGTTGAAAAATATCAAAAGGAAAGTAAAGGTAAACTTAGGAAATTTATATGTTTATTTCTCAAATTATGAAAATGCTGGCACTGATGTTATTGAATATATCAGAATTTTAATCCGATATTCAAAGGGTATAGGCTTTATAAACTTATAATTAAGAATCAAAGGAATAGAAATTTAGATCGTGAAGCAAATTTTACCTGCTATTGATAAACAAACTCCATACATATGACTTTTGAATTGTGGACATTGATGAGTCAAAATTCACTACTGAACTTCAAGATGTATGAGTTAAAGATTTATTTAATATATCTATTTTTACTGAAGAACACTAAAAATATATATATATTATCAGGAAAAGATAAAAATAAGCCAAAACTTTGAAGTTGAACTCATTTGACTTATATTTTATTTATCATTAAATTAAATTTAATGTATTCATTTTAAAGGTATTGATTTGATTAAAAGAAATCATTGATGAACATGCATCGATGTCATTGTCAAAATATTAGAAAATGAAAGATAAGTTTTTGAAATTAAGCAGTTGTTTGTCACTGGTGGAAAATATGAAAACTGTATGAGTTCTTATCCCTTAAACTTAGGTTTATATTAGTAAGCTATCTCATATCATACAGTCAGGTTTGGTTTTAGTGTAATCATCTGGAAGACTTACAGAGGCAGTAATTATTTAAGAAATATATATCAGACCAATAGGAAAGCATGACTGCCAATAATAAAAATTAAAAATTTGGTTTATTTAAATTTGAGTGCTCAAGGTGACCTGTTTTCCACAAATACTAATCCTCTAAATCATTGCATTGCTACTGTATCTCTCACTGTAACAGCAGAATAATCATCTTTTTATCACTTATTCTAATTAGATATTAGCTCAATATAAAACAAAAATTGTTGAAAAATTTCCTGAGAAACTAGTTATAACACTGCAGTTATTCTAATGTCCTAAATTTAATATTTAAAATGAGGCAAACATTTAATGCAAAGTTACTTTAAAGCTTCATATTTTAATATACAGTTTCCACAGGACAAGAAAATCTTCAGGTGCACAATGTGACTAAAGGTAAACTTGAACTTTATGAATATTCATGTTCACTGTTGCTGTGGGAATTAATATGGTACTCAGAAGTATTATTAGTAACACTTTTGTTAATATGCCTTTCTGCTAATTCTAAAAAAGAAAGAGAACAGACAGGAAGATAATATTTCAACAAAAAGTTAGGAAGTATGAAGGAATATTATCAGTTCATATATTCAGTGAAATATTTTATTCATGCTAGAGAGAAAACTATTACGAGAAAAACTTTAGCTTCATGAATACTATCAAAGTTTATATATTTATGGTAGTTTAAAACAATTTTTTGTGACTAGAGAAAATTAGCATCATGCATGTCTGCTATTTATAAATTCTTTTAAAACTAATTTAACCTAGCAATTAACTGAAAAATTCCAGCATGAAAATGACAGATCATTGCTCTTTAAAATAAAGTTATGTACTTGGGTGATACTATCACAAAACTATAAATACACCTTATTAATTAATTATACAGTAGAGGTGACACAATTTTAGGCCATTCCAGCCAGAACAGTTGAAAAGCACAACCAAAGCCAATCTTTTTCTTTGTAATAAACAGGTAGAACCTTGCTGAGAGGAAGGCAAGCCCTGGTTTCTATCAGGTCTCTTTGTTTCTTGTTGTAGCACGTGCATTCAAAAGGCAGGATGTCCCTAGATATATTTTGCCATGCAGTTATTAATAATTGAGACAGTACCATGACGTTCAGTAGAGAAGTGCTAATTCTCAAAGCACAGCACCAAGTCACCACCAGTTGATAAAGTATTACTTGTCCCTTGTTTAAGGGACAGTTCATTGTTTCTTGGTTTCCACTTGGGTCCTTTGTCCTTAATCATGTTAGATTTTTAAAGTAGAAGAATTATTAGAGAAGAATTTTAAGTTGTTTAGGTTTGTGATTTTTCTGTTTAAGGCATGCAGCTATAGTAAACCACAAAACACAAGCCTCCCAATTTAAACTATTTTCTTTAAAAATTTTCATTTCTGTTAATTCACGATCCTTAATTCTATAGTAAAAACTGTAGAGATCCCAAATTATATAACTATAATGCAGATCTTATTGAAATTGTATTTTGAATCTGATAATTTAAATTTAGTAACTGGTGGTAGAAGGAAGATACAACATATCTCCCTTTCTGATAAAATAGCCTATCTTCTGTGTATTTCATGCTATAAACATACAGTTAATGAGATGCACTACTCCAAATAATCATCACTCACTGAAAAGAAAAAGGAAAAAATCCAATTTGCTTGATGCATTTATAGTTATTAGTTTCTTTATGTAATTGGCAGTTACTTGTCTTTATTCATCTTTAAAAGGGAAATAATTCTCAATATATTTTATGTAGCTTAGAAATTGTAATGTGTGTACATAAACTATATCATGCAAAGCAATTTTATTCAAGTTATCTATAATTACAGTTGAACCAAAATAATTTGAACAGGTCCTTCTGATTTCAGCAAGAGTGTTTAAAAATCTAAATTGCTTGACAGTTGAGATTAAGAATGGCTCTTTTGATAGCATGCATATCTTCATCAATGAAAGAGACTGCACTATTCAAAGAAACATTTTCACAGGCAATGGAAAGCTGTATTTGTTCATTGACTCTTAATCAGTAGGAAAGAGACTTAAAGCTATTAGATATATTTATATTGTCTGTTGACACGTGGTACGAATCCCTTGCTTTATTATCTTAGTAAATCGAAGTGTATATTCTCTTTTCAGCTGAAAAACCTGCAAAAATACCAAGTAAGTACTGTTTGTGTTGGCGATAAATTTTTTTGGTACATATATGTGGCTCTAGTATACTTAGGAAAAAAATCATCACATTTGGGGCATAAGATGAGGCAGGGTACCATAGCAGTGGGAACAAGGGATTGAAGAGTTTCCTCAGGGGCATCTGAGATGCAGGGAAGTGGAGAGAGAAGACCGTGGGCAAGGCATGCTGCTGACAGTCACAGCATCAGTGAAATACCTCCTCCAGTTCAGTCCTAAATGGTAATAATCCAGTTCAGTACACACTCATCTCCTGGAAGCTAAAGAAGTCCTGCATAAATGTCAGTTACATGAATGTTGGCAGTGTGTGTAGAAAATTCCCACCATAGCTGTGTTCTGCACCCTGGAAAGTTCACAGCCTGAAGACTGCTCCTCATTTTTTATTATTTTTTAACATTTCTAAAATTTAAATTAGAAACAAGCTTGCTTCACATGTCAATCCCAGCTCCCTCTCCCTCCCCTCTCCCCCCTTTTGCCCTCCCATAAGCCCCCACCCAATATCCACTCCACTCTCCAAGGAGGGTGAGGCCCATCATTTGGGGTCTCCAAAGTCTGTCATATCATCCAGGGCAGGACCTAGGCCCTCCCCCATGTGTTCAGGCTGAGACAGAATCCCTACACATGGAATAGGCTCCCAAAGTCCATCTGGAACTGCTGCTCTTCAGATAGCACTCCTACTGAGATTAGCCAAGCCTGCCTTCCTGTTCAGATAAATATATATATATATATATATATATATATATATATATATATAATAGCTCTGTCTCCTTGTTTGTCTGTGTGCAATCACCCTGCCTCCATGTTGAGTATAATACACACATTGAGTTTTTTGGGCATCCTAAGTATATATGAACTTACTATAAACAAATTTTTTAAATATTTTGGAATTAATTGAAATAATCATATTTTTCCCCATGGTCCCATATTTAAGAAAAACAAATCTTTGAAAATTAGGATTATCATAACATAAGTACATTACAGCTATATATGTAATTTTTAATTTTGAAGAGTATTTAGCAATCTTTTAAAACATAAATGAAATTATTTTGATATTATTTTTGATCCAACATATATGTATATCATTTAAAACTATATAGGTTCATATCTTCTTAAGTACAATTTTAAAGTTGTCTGAGATTTTATACTTACAACACATTTACATTAGTAAAGTCCACATTTCAATTCCTCCCACACTGTGTAGTTAATGACTGTTACAAGGATGAAGCAGGTCTAAATATTTATTGATTATTTATCCAATATCTCATTACAGAAGAGAACATTAAAATTAATTAAGAAATATAACTTGCCAAGTCTGCCATTCAAAAGTTGTTTGATTGAAAGTATTAAACCTCATATAGTCTTCAGTAATTTAAAAAGGAGAGTTATTATAAGTCTAATGAATTATCTTTTGAATGGAAGAACAAGATTTATTGCAGAACCTACAGAAGAGCCCTAGCAAACTACACTGTTCCACATTCTTTCTCTACCACCCCTAAAGCTAAGGATCACAAGAGCAGTTCCATGGAGGAAGTAGTACTCTTAGGGATTCTCAGGGTATGAAAGACTGGAGGAAATGATAAAACTGGGAGATTAATGAAGTTGAATACACTAAATGTAGCTTGCAACAAACAATGACCACTGCTTCCCTCAAACTGCTTGGCATTATTTAAGTTGTTGGAGGGAATAGGGGTGGGGTTGTTTTCAGTGTGATATTTTTTATGTTTGTTATCATTTACTTTTCTCTTGCTAATGGAGGCTTATGAAATAATTGTAATAATTATCTGCATTTCTTGTCTGCTGATTGGATGGGGTTCTCTAACAAGAGATTAGGTAATTTTCTTTTTCTGTTGTGTTTCAATGAGTATGATGATTATCCATGGTGTTGAAGACAAGGGAAGTAATATTGTCAGATAAGAAAGGCCTAGTTTCCCTCTATGTGGAGTAGGCACCCAAAGTCCATTCATATACTAGGGATAAATACTCAGCCTACACACACGGGGGAGGGTCTAGGCCCAGCTTCAAATGATATTACAGACTTTGAAGATTTCCCATTGAAGGCCTCACCCTCCCTGGGGAAGCAGAAAGGAAATGGGCTAGGGGGTCAATGGGAGACAGGAGAGGAGGAGAGGTAGAAGAAACTGGGATTGACATGTAAAGCAAGCTTGTTTCTGATTTAAATTTAAAAAATCAGGAAAAAAAAGAAAAGCATAGTTTGAGAGAAAACAGACTGTGTTGTAGTGCTTATTCAGTGTGGATACCTGAAGACCTCCCAGGGGGCTATGTTCTCACATATCAGGGCTTCCCTGATAGGATAGCAGAGATTCTGAGAGAGGCAACAATACAGTTAACACTACAGAGTGGAATGTTCCATTCTTCAATCAGGACTATTGATTAAACAGCATATGTTCTGTGGTTTAATTTTTTGTTAAGGATTTAAAATTAAGATTTTCTTACATAAATACAGTAGGTACAGAATTTCCTTCTATATTAGATTAGGATGAATCATTCAGCTGTCAATAGTTCCAAGTTATCTAAGAAGTTACCTTGAAGTGTTAAATGAGATTTGGGTATAATTAAGGATTCCACCATATAAATGTTATTTTTTCTTGAATTTATATCTTTGGTATACATAGGTCTGTAAATGTTCCTCTGAAGTGGCTGTCCATTAAACATTTCTTCTTAAAAGAATATAATTAACTATAACAAATATGTAGTATTTGACATTAATAAAAATCACTAATAATTTTATGCACATTCCTATGTTAAAATTTTCCAATAGCTTCATGAATCCAGAATATTCTAAGGGGAATTTAATTCATGATTGAAGGAATATGTCATTTGTCAAATAATAGTCTTACTGTTACTGACTCATTCAATAGGAAGTAGCAATTGATTCACACACACAAATACCTAATTTCCTTAACTTCTTCAGCACAGAAAATACACTCTAAGCCCTATTTTTTTTAAATGAATGAATTTGTGGTCTTTTCTGAGGTAATAAAAAAATCTATCCTGAAAGATGCTTAAGAGTTAGTTCACTTATAAAATTAATTAACGTTATAAGAGATTAAGTTGCTGAGAGAATTACCTTGCAGTTAATTAATGAAAGCATATCAAACTTTTAACTTTTAAAGAAGTGAATTAATTTTACCACTGTACAACACATGCCAGTCACATTTCTTGTGCTCCAAAGAAAATGTAATGATCTTATTAATTAAGATGTAGTTGTAAGGCAAGTCTAGGTGTACTGTTAACTCTACTTAATTGCATTTGTGAAATTCTTGCCAATGTATGCTGAACTAGTCAGTTTAAAATCTGGCCAAAGTCCAAACAAGGTATATATTATCTGAAAACCTAAGTGACTATTAAATCTCAACCCCTGGTTTGTTAAAAGTCCTGGGGAGGCAGGAGTGAGTCATCCAGGTACTGTCATAATAAGATTTAAAGTATGCTTGCCTTTGTATCATTTCAGTCAGTGATATCAGGACTTGTTTAAATCACAAGGAAAAACAGGTCCTTTTTATTCATAAAATAATCCCTCATGACATCAATATGTAGGAAAGGAGTAAGCAAATGAAGATTGAAGAGGTATCACTGTTCTTTGTTTTTGCTATTTATGTTAGCCCTTTATCAAGATGGAAAAAAACCCCTCCATTATAGCCCTCCTTGGATTATTTTTCAATCATGAAGTGATGGTATTGGACTTTGATAAATAATATTTTCTGAATCTATTAGCATAGTGATTGTATAAGTCAGTAATTGAGTTTTTGATGCTAAACCAAACTTGAACTTCTAGAATACTTCCTGCTTGGCTGTTGAATAGACTTTATATATTGATGGTTTCAGTTTGCTAGTGAGAGATTTTACATCCCAATTTAAAAGAGTATAGTAGTCCATGGGTATATTTTTCTAAGGTATGTTGTTTTGGGTTTGATTTCAGAGTGAGACTGCCTTATAGAATGAGTGAACTATATATGCTCCCTTACATATTTTTGGAAGACTGCAAAGAATTCTTTAAAATATTCTATAGACTTAACCAGTGTTGTCATCTGGGACATGGGTTTTAGTTTGCCAGCATCCTGTTTATTATTAATATATTGTCAATACAATCATTTTACTGATTAAGAATCTGTTGTGTCTATTCTCCCTCAATCAGCTTTGATATGCCTTTCCAAGAAATGCTAATTTTTAGAAGATTTTTAATTTTTGCTTTTTATCAACCATGTTTTATCTTATATACAGCAATATAATGTCATATTAACCAACAGTATAGAAGAATTATTTGATATAATTTTTAAAAGAAGAAAAAAGAGACAATTTTCATGTTGCAAAAAACTCCAGAACAATTGTCATTTTTAAAAATAATTTTTCTGGGCATTGGTGGTGCAAGCTTTAAACGCAACACTCGGGAGACAAAGGCAGATGAATCTCTGAATTGGAGGTCAACCTGATCTACAGAGAAAGTTCTAGGACAGCTAGGGCTAGACAGAGTAACCATGCCTCAGAAAACAAAAAAGCATAAAGAATTTCATTTTAACTGACTTATCATGTGTAGAGTGAAGTCTTCCCACCAGCCTGGTTCCAGAGCCACATCAGTCTCAAATGAAAACACAAGAGGCTATATTAATTATGACACCGTTGGCCGTTTGCTTGGTTTCTTACTGGCTATCTCTGACTTAAGTATTTACTCCATAATTGTTAATCTAAGTATTTCTCTTACTGGAGAAAGGGGTCTGGACCTCTTATTCCTATGGCAGCTAAACATTGACTCCTCTGCCTCTCTTTCCCAGAATCCTCCTTGACTCCTAGTCCCACCTATCTTGCTTCCCTATTGGCCAACAGTGCTTTATTGACATATACATGGGACTTCCCCATCAATCATGCACAAATTTTTATATTCCTTGGTATATCTTTTATTGCTGTTGGGTAGTATTACTGTTCTTGTTCTCACAACTCCTTATAATCATTTGATTTTTATGTCTTCTTGACCAAGATTGCAAACAAATATAAATAATTGGAGTGGTTCTGTTTCTAAACATATTTTATTTTGTAAAGTATGGCATGCATAATATAGCACAAAAGCACACACTGTAACCAGCAGTGTGCTTTCTACTTTGCCACATTTCATGAGTTTTTTTCAGAGACAAGGACAAACAGAACATCATTTTGGGGGTCTCTGGCTTATTTTTATCATTTTAGGTTATAATTTGCCTTTCTAACTTTGCATGTGTTTGTGAACATAGGGAACATGCCATAGGTTAGAGGTTGCATTCTGAGAGTTCTGTTTAATTTATGCTTCTTAGGTTAGGTTCCCATGTGTTTCTGTACAGTCATAATTCATTCCTTACAGAATTATTCTAATTTAAAAGATGTTGTATGTTAATTTTGCTTTTTTAAAATTAATATCTTCTCTAAATCAAATTTTATTTTTTCCTTTTTAAATGTGTTGTTCTATTTTGCGGCCTCTGCCATTATGGCTAAGGTCTACCTTATTTCTCTTACTTACAAACTTTTAAATTTTAGTCTGTACATTTAAATCATCATACATTTTCTAACAATCTCTTAAAACATACAAATCAAATAACATCTGGTCATTTATATGGTAATTGTGTTCTGCCCTTGTAATCCTTAAAAACCCTAACATATTGACTTAATCTATATTCTCTTTGAGTCACTATATGTCTATACTTATGCCAGTTTAACTGTTTCCAATGTTCTAATGTGTCTGCCTTCCAGTGGCATCTTCTTTAGAATTGCCTTCAGCAACATCGTTTGGGAGCCCCTCAGCTTTCATTTAACAGCAATTGTTCTGTGTCATCCTACAATTAGCCTTTTATTATGGTTAGGGTAGATGAAGTAGAGAAAGACACAAGGTCTTGCTATTAGTTAAGGATGATCTCCAACTGACAAGTCTTTTCTACCAGCTTTCCAAGTGATGGGATTGTGGATGATTTCTACTATTCCCAGCCAGAAAGCCTGTTGTCCTTGAGCACAGAGCAACATAAATTGGGTCTCTCCTTGCATGTTGGGAGAAGCTTTCAATCTATTATTCCATTGTATTTCTATTCTTTTTTTAGGGTAGGAAAATTCTGTGGCCAATTTAAGTGTCCTTTCTCTCTGTGAGGCTATCATTTCTCTATGCCTTTACTACACTTTCACTACAATTCTCTGGGAAGGGTAAATGATTAAATATATAACATATGTGTTTACATATCAGAAAAATAATTTGTACTTTTTAGTAGTATATGAATCAGTGCTGGGGAACAACTTGTTATAATGCTCAGTGTGCAGAAAACGTGATCCAATCTCCAACACGACATGAACATTTTGTGGTGCTGCACTTAGGAGATAGAGGCAGGAGAATTAGAAGTTCAAGGCTAGCCTCACCTATATAGTAATTTCAAGATCAGTTTTTCATATAAATATACACATATGAGACTATCACAAAGGAATTAATACCTATTAGATATGACAAAACAATTAAAATTAATTTAAATTTTTTGAAATAAAATACTTCAACAGTAAGTGCCAAAGAGCATGTGTAAGCAACCATTTAATATAAGAAAATATTTAACATCATTAGCCATTAATAAATGCAGGTTAATCCACTATTATGTAACATTCCCATACACTGGAATCACTAAAAATTTTTAATGCTAAAAACTAAACAAGAACAGAGATTTTTTTAGCAACCAGAACTCTAAAAATTGCTGTTGGTGTTTAAAATGGTACAGACATCATAGAAACTGCCTTAGTATTTTTTTAATAACATCAGGTTTGCATTGAAAGCCCACCATTCACCTCCCTGGAGGGCTAAAGGGATGAAAACTCATTTTCATACAAAAGACTGTGCATAAATATTTATACAACTAGCCTCAATAGTGGAGTGGATACATAGATGACCTTAGGTACAACTACATGATCTAATATTTATATATTTTTGGTTTTATGAGACAGGGTTTCTCTGTATTGTTTTGGAGGCTGTCAGTCCAGCCCAGCCTCGAACTCACAGCGATCCTCCTGCCTCTGCCTCCGGAGTGCTGGGATTAAAGACGTGCACCACCACTGCCTGGCTACATGATCTAATAGTACAAAGGATTTTGTGCTAAAATCCAAGCCCATGTACTGTAATGTCATTATAAAAATAAACTAAAATCCCACACGACTAACAGAACATCATTTTGGGGATACCTGGCTTATTTTTCTCATTTCAGGTTATAATTTGTCTTTCTTTTTTCTCCTCAATATTTGTTTTTATTTAAATTAGAAACATGAATACTTCACATGTCAATCCCAGCTCCCTCTCCCATCCCTCCTCCCTTGTCCCTTCACCATCACCCCTCCAGCCCCCCAGCCCAATCCCCACATCATACTCCAGGGAGGGTGAGGCCCTCTTTTGGGGGGATCTCCAGAGTCTGTCATTTCATCCAGGGGAGGACCTAGGTCCTTCCCCATGTGTCAAGGCAGAAAGAGAGCATCCCTCTATTTGGAATGGGCTCCCAAATTTCATTCGTACTCCATGGTAAACACTGATATACTACCCAAGGCCCCAGAGATTTCTGAGGCCTCCTCACTGACACTACATTCATGGAGTCTGGATCAGTTCCCTGTTAGCCTCTCAGCCATCAGTCTGGGGTTCAAGTACTCCCCTTTGTTCGGTCAGCTGTCTTTGTGGGTTTCACCAGCACGGTCTTGTCCCCTTTGCTCATCACTCCTCCATCTATGTCACTGGGTTCCAGGAGTTCAGTTCAGTGTTTAGCTGTGGGTATCTGTCTCTGCTTCCATCAGTCACTGGATGAAGGTTCTAGGATGGCATATAAGGTAGTCATCAACCTTATCATCAAGAAGGGGCTATTAATGTAGTCTCTTCTCTTAGTTTGCTTTTCTAGCTTTGCAGATGTTTGTAAACATAGGGAACATGCCACAGGTTAGAGATTGTTTCCTCTCATTTTTCTTGTTGGTCATTCTCTCAATTGACCTGCCTCCCACACTTTTACTGCAAGCTAAAGAATTTCTTATCATTGATGAGACCTCATCATGGAAATGAGCTACAGCTGGTTAACTCCCAGAAGTCAGAGGTTCCTGCTGGCTTTCAAGGTGGCTTACTGTGCTTTCTTACTGAAAGTGAGCAAAGCTTTCTGCCCTCTTCAGCAGATAAACCCAAAGCAGCATCATTTACTCACTGTTTGTGAGTTTCTATTCTACACGTTGACAGTCCTGATTGCCTCAATTCCTCCTTCACAGTTTTTATTCACTCCAGGTTTTAGCCATTGTTTCCATCCAAGGGTGTTGTGGGTCCATCTAAAATTGTTATATGAATATGCTGGGTATTTGTTTATTTTACCCATGTCCTTGAAATACATAGAGAAGATTTAAATTCTGTGTTAGTGCTATTTCCTATTTTCATTGCCCTATTCTATCTTTAAAGAGCACCTCAGCCACCATTCACTATACTGAAGCTTAATTTGTGAGTTTTAACTGGTAATGAACTTGTGTATCCTGTGCAACATAAGGACACACCTCTTCCAGCTGAGGTCTTGTGTACTTTGAGTTCAGAACCTCTATAAAATGCCCCTTTCTTTTGTGGTTTAATTTAGTATATGAACTCTTGGGTATGCAAGTGAGCATTTCACCCACACTACTGACTATTTTTTATTGTCCTCAAGTCTGATATTAACTCAGTATTAATATGCACTTATCTAAGTTAAAAGGAGGAGCATAATCTGTCTTAGTTATATAACTAAAAAGATAGAGCCCCTGATTATAGAATCCTAAATTTCAGTAATTGCAGGAGGTTAACTATTGAAGCAAAATGTTTAAAAATTAGTGATATCAAGATATTTTGATATAAAGAAATTGACATTGAATTTCTACAAATTGTTTTATGGGACAGTGGCTGCTGATACTAGAGGGGGCTCAGGCTTAGAAATCTTCACATAAAAGCTGTATAAATTTAGAAAAATTAATATTTCTGGGCTACTGTAATCTAACTTAATATTTTTGGAGTTTGGTTAAAATTTGAATTGCAATATTTAGTCTATGACATTTGGGAAGATCAGCTAACTACAATAGTAATGTATATAAGTGGTGTTGGGTGCTTAATGATGGTCATTGACCATTGACTTAGGTGTGTGGGTATGAGGATTATGGTATTGACCTGCTTCTTCCCCATCCAGATTATACTTTCAGTATCAATGTAGATGATGAAATGAATTACTAAGAAAAATAGACATTTCCTGCCTTTTATGTTCGATTTGGAAACCATCTCAACTTTTGGAGCAAATGTAACTGGATTCACTTTGTTTCTGAAGTTGACAACAGAACAGTCGCTTTTGACTGAAGTCTTCTGTTTACTGGCTGCATGAATATCATTCTGAACACTTCTTTCCTCTTTGCTGACACTGAGAAATTCTATGTAAAGTGCATTTGGTGAGATGTTTGCCACTATTCCTTAATAGTCTTTGGGTCACAGCAGTATGACCTCATTCGTTTACGGGTGATGTTAAGTTGTTCTGACATTGCCCTAAAGACAGTAATCTCACGCTAAGAGTGACAGCGTGGATACTCTGAAAGGACTACATTTGTTTATTCAACACCCTTGGCTTCACTGTGTCATGTGTGTAAAATTCCAAATGTGGGATATCTCTGCATACTTTATTATTCCCTGGAGCCAAGCTCAAGAATGCTGTGTCCATTGTTCATTGTAGCAGTTAATTTTCTTTCAATCTCATGACCATTTTCAATAAGAGAATGTATTACCTCTCTTACCTGAGGGCTAAAGATAGACTATCTGCTAACTCTTTCTTTGAACAATGGTGGATGCATTGGACTTCTTGGGAAAATATAAACTCACAGAATATAATATTGTATTAACCTGCTGATACACAATTCAGAAAGTAAGTTGAAAAATAATTTGAATATATTGGATGTCTCTAGAACTGCAAAGCTATGTATTCAATTTAATGAAACGAGAGGACTGAGAAAGAATACAAAACTCCAGGCTAAATTTCCTTTGTGTTTGTGCCTAAGGGTCCCAGATGTTTAATAATGAGTATCTCTTGGCACTGCAACTATCCAAACAGATTTCTAGCAGAGAAAAGATGCAGTAACTGTGAGGGTACCAAATGCATGCATTATTTAGGTAGATTTTGTTTATTTATTGTGTTTGCTAAGAGCATGCAGAGCTGTCTGAACATCTCAGAGGAAAATTATATATTTTTAAATATGCGATGGGTAATCATGATTGCCAATTTGACTATATTAGAAGTGCCTAGAGATTAGTAGAACGTGTATCTGCGTATTTCTGTGAATTCATTTAGAGGATCTGAATTTATTGTACCTATTTTTAAATAGTCCCTTTTCTTTTTGACAAGTTATATTTTATTATCTCTTTTTTTATAATACATTGCCTATCTTACAAAAATCAAGTTTGGTATTTGAAGTAGCATTACTCAACGTGTGCTCAACAGATCTTTGGAGTCACTTAACTCTTTCAAGTGACATATAACTCAAGCCCTTATTGGGCAAGCATGAGAAACTAAGCTTGGATCCCCAGTACCCACATAAAAGATGGACTTGGTAGCATGTTTCTGTGCTCTATATCGCCTATTATGAGTTGTATGTCAGAGACCTTTCATTCATCAGGTAACCTTGTTGGCATGCACAGCAGCCAACAAGAGACTCTGTCCTGTCCCAGTGTACAACCTCCTAATTGTGAACATATGGGATCTTCAGTTTCTCTTTTTCATCAACTTCACAGAACCTAAGCTGTTCTGCCTCCATCATGATTCTTTGCATCACATCTTCTTTTTCCTTCTCTGTGAAAACAAGCAGGTCAATAGGAAAACAAACAAACCAGAAATAAAGCTAACAACTGATGGGAAAAAAGGAAAACGCAAAGGACAACACACACACACACACACACACACACACACACACACACACACACTACACAAAACCCATAAAAACACAAACTAGAAAATCATAGTAGATAAGCAAAAGAAGGTAAAAAAATACTTTAACAAAGCATTACAAAGCAAATCCAAAAACACAATTTATGTTCATTTATGTGTTGACCCTCTAGTACTGGGCATGAGTTCGCTCTTAAGTGTGAATTCTGTACCCAGTGAGACTCCATTGGATAAATGGAGGTTCATGGTTGCTTTCTTTCTCAGAGCTTAGACCCCATCTGAACCAGACTTTTGTATGTCCTGTATATGCTGCTGAACTCTCTGGAATTTGTGTGTGTGTCCATGCTTGTGTCTGGAACTCACTGTTTCATTGGTGTTTCCCATTTCCCTTGGCTCTTACAATTTTTCTACCTCCTCTTCCATACAGTTCCCGAAGTGGTAATGAGAGGGGTTTGATGAAGACCTCCCACTTGTTATTGAGTGTACCAAGGTCTCTCACTCTTGGGACAGTGTCAAGTTGAAGATTAAGGGTTGAGGGCTGGTGAGATGGCTTAGTAGTTAAAGGGTAGTTACTGCTCTTACAGAGGAACAGAATTAAACAACTCATAAACACTTTTAACTTCAGCTTCAAGAGATCTGACATCCTCGAAAGCAGTGGTTCTCAATCTATTGGTTACAACCCCTTTGTGAGTTGGCTGACCCTTTAACATTCATTACAATTCATAACATTAGCAAAATTACAGTTATGAAATAACTTCATAATCTTATAGCAAGGTAATCCCCACAACACAAAGAAAACATGGCAGCATTAGAGGTACTGTCCTCACATGTACACACCCACACACAAACAAACATATACCCATAGTTAAAATAATACAATTAAATGCTTTAAACATATAGTTAATCCTAGGGAAAAGAACTGCTTTTGAGAATCAGTATCTTAGTTTTTGGTATGTTGTAACCTACAAATTGTTTATTTACGTTTTTATGGATAAAGCCCTTGTATCATTTTGCTTTTGTGCAGAAATTTGATGTAAGTGTTCAGATTCCTAAAGGAAGATCTTTTCCCTCATTTAGATAGTGTGACATCATATTCAAAAGATGCATTCTATGTTATATACAAACATCATGCCACCAATTATAGATCTCTTTTATTTATAGCTATTGATCAGTTAGGTTAAGATTTTGGCCAATTCATCTGTATTTAATTGAGCTGAGCCAATATTTAAATGAACTTCAAAACAGGATAATTCAAAATTTAATCACAATCTATGAAAATGGCGCTAGTAATTTTGTTTTGTTCTCTAATTTGTTTTGTTGCATAATAATGTTTCTCCTTGAAGGTCACATTTCTTTTCTATTAGGAAAAAATTCAAATACTGACATATTTCACCCCTGTTCCATTTATTAGTTATAATATATTATATATGTACATATATAATATAGTAAATAAAACATTTAAAAGTACTAAGAGATTGCAATGAAAATCAAAGAATTGCTCCTGTATATAGTGTGAATATTGTCTCTGATTTAAAATTACTCCCACATGATTCCAGTAATCAGAATGTATAAAGGACAAAATAATTTTCAAAATATAACTGAGTTTCTGTTTATGTCTTTGAAGATTTTTTTGTGTGTGTCTTTGAGTTTTAACTAAAGTTTAATGTCTTTTTTCTCCAGTTTCATTGAGGTATAATTGGTAAAGAAAAATTGCAATTTTTAAGGTGTACAATGTGAACAATTTAAGGTGTACAATTTAATATGCATATAAGTCAAGATATAATTATGATGAAGAAGCTAATAACCATATTAATTGCCTCAGTTAACTTTTGTAGCAAGAATTTTACATTAAAATGTCTTCTTACAGAATTCTGTGATTGTGTGTGTGTGATGTGTTTTTGTGTGTACCTATGTGTGTGTAGGTCCTTGCAGGTGTTTGCACACACATGTTGAAGATATGGGTCCATTTTAGATGTTTTATTCCATATTTTCCCATATGGGCTTTTGAGGCAGGATCGTTTACTAATCCTGATGCTCCTTATTTGGACTAGTTCTCAGAAAGCTCCAGGGACATCCACAGGGTCAGGATTATAGATGTGTGCCACCACACCTGATCTTTTATGTTGATTTAGAGTGTCCAAACCCAAATTCTCATGTTTCTTTTTCTCTAAATTCTTGTTGTTTGACAGTATTTGATAATTGTCATTCTGACCTGTGATGCGATGTCTTATAATGATTTTTATTTCACTTCATGACAATTAATGAGATTGATCATATTTTAATGTTCCTGTTTATATTGTGCATCTATTTTTAATATCTTAATTGAACTATTTTTTTCTCTCCAGGGATATGACTTACTTGCACGTTTTTAGATATTAATCTCTTATCAATTATATGGCTTGCAAATATTTTATCTCATTTAAATTGTGTTTTTTACTCTCTGAATTACCTCCCTTGTGGCTTAGAATGTTTTGATGTGACGTGTTCCGTACTTTGAAGTGATATTTCCCTCTGCTTTTGAAGCAGCTCAGTGTCACCCCCTCTACACCCATTTCCCAAGTCAGAATGCTTGAAGTGGAAACTGCTTTTAGATTACTGACCTGTAACTCGTCAAAATCTTTAGTAAAATAGTTTCCCTTGAGGAAAAAATCATTTAAACTGTGATTTACTTTTCATTTCTGTTCTCTAGAAGATTCCAAAGACTCACCAGCCTCAAAGAGAGACAAAGGTGAGCCTGTTACCTTTTGCTCATTTATATATTTTCTCTCAAGGATTCAATGCTTTGCTGTTTGTTTTAGGTTAATCTATTGGTGCAATTATTGGAATTTTAAGCAACATTTATGAGGTTGAATTATTATTTAATAATTTTGTATTTTTATGAATTATGCATCCCATGACATTTTGAAAAAAGACTACTGGACATATTAAAAAGTATTTATCAGGTGCATTTTTGACTAATCTCCAGAAATATCATTTAAAGATGATCATATTTAAAGTTAATTTCATCAAGTAGGGGAAACCTATTGTATCCTCATGAGTTACTCTTAATTAAGAAAAAAGTCACCTATAGTAAAGCCCTCTCATAAAGGAAGAAAAAAACAAGGAAGCAAGAAACGGAAGATAGGATCTGGAAAACCACACACACACACACACACACACACACACACACACACACACACACACACATTGAGAAGAGAAAGAAAAACCCTTTCATATTAGCACCCATCCCCTATAACCTTTTCCACTCTCTTGTTCTGATGACCATACATTAGAGTTCTCCAGACAATACATGCTTGGGATTTTTTAAAATGTATTTTAAATGATTGCTTTAATTTCCAAACATTAATTGGCATGTGATGTATTATCTGTATAAACAAGGGTTCTATGGACTCTTCAACCTTTCCTTAATATTAGAAAGATCCATTTGATAACACTATTGTAAAGAATCTAAACAATAATGGAGAGGCTGCCTTAATTGCTCTACCCCTATAATGAGAATGAACACTGCCTTAAATGTTATCATAGAGCCTTCATCCAGTAGCTGATGGAAGCAGAAGTAGATATTCACAGCTAAGCTAATATTTAAATAAACTTTAAAACAGTTCACTTCAAAATTTTATTACAAATTATAGAAATGCTGTTAGTAATTTTGCTTTGTTTTCCATTTTGTTCTTTTACATAATAATGTTTCTCATTGAAGATCACATTTCTTTTCTATCAGAGAAAATTCAAACACTGACCTGTCTTACCCCTTTTCCTTTAATTAGTTAAAATATGGTATGCAAACTCTGAGTAAATAAAACATTTAAAAGCACTAAGAGATTGTAATGAAAATCAAAATATTGTGTTCGTGTTGTCTCTGATTTAAAATTACTTCCGCATAATTCCATATGTGCTAGTAGGTCAGAATATATAAGACAAAGTGATTTTCAAAATATTTGAGTTTCAATTCAAAATTAGGGTCATTTTTCCTAGTTTCATTAATATATAATTGGTAAAAACAAATTGAACATTTTAAGTTGTACAATCTGATGATTTAATATACTTATGATCCTCTGGCTTCCGCACCCTCAGGGCCAGGATTACAGCTGTGTATCATGCCATGCTATGTTTGCTCTGGGATCCAGACCCAAGCTTTATACTTCAAGCACTTAACCCACTAAGCCAGTATTAAGGCGCTGTCTTTGAAAATTTTGTGCACATGATGAGCCAGATATGTCCTGGACATGTATCCTCTAGTGAAGTTGCTGAATATTATACAGCAGATACATTTTTCACGATTTTGTGAAACTCCATAATTTTTCTCTGGTGACTAGACCAATTTAATTCCCAACCAAGAAAATGAGAAAGCTTCTTTTTCTCTAAATACTTGGTATTACTTGACATTATTTGATAATGACCTTTTGGCATGTGATGTCTTATAATGATTTTTATTTTATTTCCATGACAATTATTTTTATATTCATCTGAATCATGTTTATTTATATATTCACTTAATTATTTTATTTTTAAATATGTGTATTTATTTATTTTACACTACCCTTCAAGTGATCTTTCATGTTCCAATCCCCACCTGTCTCTGGTCCACCCAGGAAATCTTTTCTAATTCCCCTTCCCAGGGAGATCTGAGTGCCCCCCACCTTGAGCCATCCATGTTACTAGCCTCTCTGGGTTTGTGAATTTTAACAGGGTTATTGATCTTATCTTTGTGGATCTTTGGATCATGAGTATACTGTCTTTTTCTCTCTGGACATATTATTTACACATTTTTATATATTAATCTTCTATCAGCTATATGGTTTGCAAATATTTTATTTCATTTCATAAATTGTATTTTTTACTCTCCTAGGTATTTGCTTTGTTGCTTAGACATATTTTGATGTGATGTATCCCATACTTTGATGGGATGTGTCCTGTATTTTGATAATGAAGTGTGCCGTACTTTGATGAGATGTGCGTCATGTACTTTGTCCCTATGCTTTTGGAAGCAGCTCAGTGCTGCTCCCAATACACCCATTTCCCAAGTCAGAATGCTTGAACTAGAAGCTGCATTTAGATTATGGACCTGTCACTTGTTAAAATCTTTAAGAAGAGTATTTTCCCTTGAGCAACAAAAAACATTTAAACTGTGATTTACTTTTCATCTTTGTATTCTAGAAGATTCCAAAGACTTACCAGTTTCAAAAAAAGACAAAGGTGAGTCTGTTACCTTTGTTCATTTGCACATTTTCTCTCAAGGATGTAATGCTTTGTTGTTTGTTGTTCATTTGTTTTAGTTTAATGTTTTTGATCTTTTGTTACAAGTATCAACATTTATGTGGCAGACTTATTTGTAATAATTCTGTATTTTTATAAAATATGCATTTCCTTGCATATTGAAGAAGAGCTAGATGGACATTATTTAAAAGTAACAATCATGTATTGTGTAACCTACGGAAATATTCTTTAAATGCATCATGTTTATTGATAACAAAATCATCACTTTATTGAGTGCAAAAATATTACGTTGTCAAAAATTTCCCTTAATTAAGAAAAAAGTCACCTATAGCAAAAGCCTTCTCATAAAGGGAAAAACAACTAGGAAGGAAGAAAAGAGAAGACCTAGAAAAGACACACACACACACACACACACACACACACACACACACACACACACACACGAAGTGCATGCACTCAGAAAAAACTTGCTATCTCCAGATCAAACATTTCCAAATGTTTTTACCTGGAAAGTGAGAGTTGGAACTAGTTTGCTGAGTGTCATTGTTTGTTGAATGGCTCCTAGCTTCTGAATTCAAACTGCTACAACACAGTCATTTTCTGTTCTACTTATAATATATTCTGTGAATAGCAAAATTTTCCAAAAATTCTTCTTTCTATGAAGTATGTGTTTGTATCTGGTCCTGGACTTCATTAAAATGTGAAAAGCACTGCTTTGAGAAAAGGCACTGTATGATAAATGGGTACCCAAGTCTTGCAAAAATAAATTCTATATTTAAGCATGTATTAAGGTGTATTCTGAAAAATGTATAAAACTGCTGTGAATGGCAATTGATTCTGTGATTTATGATACAGGTATTCCTTTTAAAACTATACTTAGACCTACAATACATTCTGTCAATTCCAATACTGAATATATATTCAAAGGAGACAAATTATTATCACACAATTATACCTGCACTTCCATATTGATTACAGCACTATTTACATAGCTACTGTATAGAATGAACAAAATGCCTGTTTGTGAATAAAACGTAGAGGAATTATGGCATGTATATACAATGGGTTATTATTCAGTCAAAACCAAACCCAACCAAACAAAAATACACACAATCTGTTGTCTGCAGCAAAATGGATGGGTCTGATGGACATTGTTTTAAGTGAAATATGAAAACTGCCACATTCCATTACTCATTTTTAAAAAATAGAACCCAGTTGCATACAGGAACAGAATGAAGCAGTTGTGATAAACAGGAGACAGCAGAAGAGAAGTAACAAACGAGTTAACTAAAGAAAAACAAAACCCAAAATGGAAGAATTATGCTTTCCCATTGTGCACTGGAGTAGTGATTGTTTAAAACAGCCCACAGGACATTTTGAAATACTAAATGAAAAACACACTCTCCAGTACACAAGAATGACTGACCTCCAAAAAGTCAGAATTATTTCTGTAGATGCTACCTTTACTACTTAATACCTGACTGTGAAGAAATGAATGTTTGCCATTCATCAGCACCCCACACCAAAAGGGCCAGCCTTCCTGTTTGTAAAATTGTCAAAAGGATGTTTCTATACTTAGGTATTCATTTTTATAAGGAAAGTCTAAATTGAATCTAAATAAAAACCTTGAGTGTGTAAGGAGGGTAATTTCTGCAACTAAAATACAGGGAAAGTGTATAAAAGACTAAAGCCATGTGCTTGCTGTATATATCTGCATGTATTAATACTTACATATTAAATTTTCTCCACTAGAAGTAACTGCTGATGCACCTTCCCCAAAGAAGCAAAAAAGTAAGTTTAAAATTAAATTAAAAAAGCAACTAACTCCTCCAATAATACAGACACTACTTAGAAGTTTGAATGTAGAGTCTCCCAAGAACAGCAATTGAAAAAAAAAAAGATTTTTAACAATGGGTTGAAGAATAACCTTAAGATGAACCATGTATATCTCAAAGAGAATCTTGTCATTTTTGTGTCAGGAAAGAGGTGCAAGGTTGAAGTAACTCCAAGTAATGATTGAAATGGCATTCATTGCAAACCATTCTTCACAATTCTGATCCTGGGCTTTCTAGCTCAATCTTGCTTATACGTGAGCTCCTGTCTGCTGTATGACAGATCAGTAGAAATGAGGTGCTGAAATTCTTTAAACTAAGTTTTTAAAAACGTAGAAATAGGTTTTTAGAAATTCAATTTCTTGGAAATTCACTCCCAAGATTCAAAGCTCCTTTTGACATTCCTGGATACCTGGTAAGCTGTTAACAGCCACTCTCTGAGATCCTTGATTCTGGAATGCAATTACTATTCACGTGCAGATCCAAAACTCAATGTTCAAAATTCTCATTATCCCAGTGCTTCCAAATTAAACATTTTGTTCAGATGGGAAAGCAACATATCATGGATCCACATAAATATTAAATAAAGCCTTCACCAGCCAAACTAGAACCAGTAATTTATAATAGATCCAATGAGGTCATCAGGAATAATGCTTTAAAGTAAAGAACTGAACATTTATCTGAGAAAAGAATTACTATAGGATTTGCATGGCTTTCTCCATGCCTTCTGTAGGAATTTGCTGAAGTGATTTATTAATTGAGAGGTTTGGATATGCTGGGAGTGTTGTTGGTGTCACTGACTTAACTGCAACATATAAAAGAGGATTACTAGGAGGCTTTATACAATCAGATTGTGAGAAACACAATAATATAAGCTGTCTTGATGTGATAATTTCAGTTACCATAGCAAAATTCATGAAATTTAATTATGATCCAAGCTACCACACCCTCCCAACTGATAAACTATTGTTAATAATTTTCAACTAAATTGCATCAATAGTTGAAATCTCTTATTTCATAAAGAAGCATTAAAAGACAATTCAATAAATAGATGTGTCCTCACTAATTTTCTTTTTATCTTGTCTGTGTTAGAAACTGGGTGAACATGCAAGTAATGTCTCTGTATTGTTTCTCACAATTGAGTGTGAATCTAAATTATCTCAACATAAGAAGAAATGTAATCAAAAGTATCCAGGCAAGGTTTCTACTACCAGTACTCTAGATGCTGAGACATGGTTATGATTGCCTTGAGTTCAAACCATTCTGGGACACATACTAAGTAACCCAGAATAGCCATTGTTACAGAGAAAAACTTTTCCTCAAAGACAAAGCAATATAAAATTAAATTAAAATTAAATGCATTATTGTCCAATCTTTTTCAGTACAGATTTCCAGTCATGGAATTTATTATCTCAAAACAGTTTTACCATATTTATCCTAACACAGTAGCTGTATGTCCTAGTCTTCATGAGTCTTTAATGTAGGCTCTAAAATTTTTAGAACTATTAGTATTTTAATCAATAGAATTTACAACTCCAGTTATATGCATATGCCAGGACAGCACCTGCATCTGCAAATTTCAAATGAAATAGACCTATCATGAAGAGGCTCTTGAATTTTAACGCCAGAGCTGTTATTTTGCACTGACTCGAACAGCTTTTTTTGTTACTTCATCTAATTCAAGCTCACTGCTATCATCATCTCCACAGATTTAGATAAAGAGTATTTGTGCCACCAAAGTAGAACAAAACAGAAAGCAGGTTAATTTCTGAAAACCTGGTTACTGCAGCCAGGTAAACTCTAATCACTAGTCTTAGGATACCCTTAATATGACTCATGCCTATAACCTCAGAGCTTGGGAGGCTGAAACAAAAGAAATCTGGTGAAGCCAACCTAACAGGTATTACTACTTCTTTCAGGTTCTTTCCCCCAATGCTTCATTTCATTCATATGAAATTAATCATCTTTCCTATCTCCTACACATCACTTCTTTTGGTTGGCCTTTTCATCCGTGGCCATCTGAAAAATGTCTGTAATTGTTTGCAGTAATACACATGGACAGATTAGAAAATAGTGGAGGGTCAGTAAGTTTGTCTGTGATTACAGGAGAGGTGTTCTATCTCAACACAGCTGCCTCTAGGGAGACCTGGTTTAACATCCAGAGCTCAGGTTCTGTACACTCTTCACATAATATTTGCACTGCACTCCTTAAAAACCAATGTATTAATTAGGTGGAGGTGAGGATAGGCATCGTGTGTGTGGGTGTAAGAAGACACTCTATCAGGAGTTGATTCTTCATTTCCATTATATGGGTGCTGGGGCTTGAGCTTAGTCCAGATTCACAGCAAACATCTTTAACCCAGAGTCATCTTGCTGGCCCTGTTCTGTATTCGTTTATCCTCCTTGTGTTCCTCTATGCTTGAATCGTCTGCATTAGAACATTGACAGAATAAGAAAACTGGCTGTCTCTGTAGATCTCACACCTTCAGAGTTAAGATAAATGAAACAATTCACACACACACACACACACACACACACACACACACACACACACACACACACACTATGCTGGTTCATTTACTTTTCTCAATATCCCCGTCATGATTTCCGTTGTTTTGATTTTATGCTTGAAGAACCCAAGGCATAACTAAGTTTAGTTATGTCCAGTAGCTCTCTGACTATAGTTAGGGACTAATCTACTGTGCTGCAGTGCCTCAGTGTGCCTGCTTTGTTGCTGCCCAAGTCAAACTTGTAACAAAAATCATGCTCTCTTCCTTAGATCCTATCAGTTTCTTTCAATGCGTCTACTTGGATGGATACAATGGCTATGGATTTCAGTTTCCTGTCACTCCTGCCCAGCGTCCTGAAGAGAACTCTGGCAAACCCAACTCCCCAGGACAGAAGCAGCAAGGACAATAGACACTCATGCATGACCCTGACAACTGCATTAATGTGATGAAAATGGATACTCCTCTTTAGTCCATGGTGGCACACCCAATGAAACTATCCAATGTGGAGATTTCTTTGAAAACATCCTTCTGCCTGTCATAGATAGATGGCATGGACAAAGGGGTTGACTAATAAGCAAATGTGTTGGAGGGTCTAATGCTCAAGAATTTTCATGTGTGTCTGTTGCTGTGGGTGGAGTATTTACATTCAGTTGTTAATATTCACTGAAAGGTTACATTGAAGTTTATTTCGTACTGGTCTTTTAAATGTAATTGGCCAATTACAAAATGAAATTTCTGGTTTCAGGTAGATAATTTTTAAATTGGTAGCATACTATGCTCTAGGCTTAAATAGTACAGAAATATATATAAAAGTTGGTCTTCTGCCTCATGTGAGTAAACTCAGTTTACCCAAAGACCTATGTATATCATTACATTCATGTCTGTTTCTAGTTCAGTTGTGGCAAGGTTCTATAATAGGTATGACTCACACCAGGGTGTTGTAAGTCCCTTGTCATATTCTTAAATCTCAAAGTATCAGATAGACAGGACATGACAAAGAACAAATGCTTGATGAATCTTATTTATGAGGTTTGTCTTTGCCAGTTAAGACATTCTCTCCTGTAGAACTACACTTGCAGTTAAGCATGTCTGATAAATTTTTGTTTAATATGCAAGTGAAGGAGATAAGAAATTTTCACTTCTCTAGATTGTTCTCCAGTGAAAACATCAGCTGGGTGAATGTTTAGATCAATCAACAATCGTGGGTGACCGAGTCAAACACAGTTTATGTGTCAATACATTCTTTCTGTGAAATTAAATGTTTTCTTTTTCAAATGGAAACAATACAAATGATGTAAAAAGTTCAAGTGAGACATTTTGGTCCTAGATATACTCATAAAATGTCTTACTTTCTTTTGACTGACTGGATATAAACGCCAGTTAAATGGATGGCAGTTTTTAACTTACTAGTCCATGTGTCTCTATAAATAACTGTTGAGAGTGTTCATCTTCATGATGATACAAATACTCAATTTTAATGAACTTTTCTTATAAACTCTACAAAATATGTCTGTAATTTTTCATCACATTTCCAGTTGCAGCTAAACTTACAGGAAATGACCTGAAATATCATTACTGGCACTATCATTAGCTCAGCATTGGCTGAGCTACTCAGTAAGTGAACTAACCCTGTGACTGGTTTTCAAACAATGCAACCAACTACACTTCTTGAAATCCAAGATATCAGTCAGTTTTATCACTCTTTTGGTAAGGCGTGGATCTTATACTTAGCATTAATGCTGAAATGTCAGCAATTTTTGTAAAAAAGGCAGTTTTAATCAGATGCTGATGGACTTAATTCACACCAAAAAGCCAACACTACAATGAACTAGATTAATGGAACCACTTGGAGGGGAAGGGAGATCTGGAAATACATAATTTCAGATCTGAGCAGATGTACCACCTTCCAAAGCTCCTTCATTCAGTAACTCAAGTTTACAAGGATGACAGTGGATAAATGGCTCTCCTTAGATGTGATTTCACCTATTCAATTTCCTGAGTCAAGAAACAGAGAGCAAATGTGACAGTTGTTTTACAATTCATAAGACAGGATAGATTATCCGCTATGATATTATCATTCAGAGACTATGTCCTAAGCACTTAGTCTTTCTAATCTTTGTCAGGTACGTACTATATTGTGTAACAAAATACAGCAATAGTCTCTACCTAGTGCTATTATGGCACAGTAAATGACTTGGAATAATTGCTAAATGGGCTGGGGCTGTATCTTCACTAGTGAAGGAGAATCATCAAAACAAACAAGCCAATACTTCACAGAACTACTGTGTCTTAATATAGATATGTTTGAAAATATATTCTGAAATTATGATTTTGGAGATGACACTAATTTTATCTCCATGGGTTTTTAAATATCATCATCTATTTTCTTTATGAAACGAATTGATAAAAATTAACAGATGTTGTTGTAATTGTAGATTTAGAGAAACCAATTATGATGCAATTAACATTAACAATAATTGTTAAAGTTTGCCTGAAATTTTAATGATGGCTATAATTTGAAAATGTCATTTCAACTATCATCTGTTTCTATCTTTACATCAATAAAATATTTCTGGCCCTTTTGGGTTTAATGGTTTGTATTTTTCAAAGAAAAAAACATGGTTCTCTAATTCTCCATTTTAAAATTTCCTTGATGGTTTATGCTTTGATGGTCAGAATTTGTGTCTGTTAAATTGTCTAGTGGGTGTGAGTCACCATCCCCAGCCCTGCACACTCCCATCTTTCACTCCATTTTGATATTTGATTTTGATATTTGATACAGAAAATAAGAACACCTTTTTAGCCCATTTTTCTTATTTCTCTACAGTTACATGTATTCTGTGAATCATAATTCAAATGTAGCAAAAGTAATTTTGTGTGTTTTTCTCATGAAAAGAACATTCTGTGGACTCATTATGATATATTCTTGTCTAAACTCTTAAGGGAAATATTTCAGAACTGTTAATGCATATTTAAGAAATCTGTCTATTTCATTGAGTAATCTTTCTGAATAAAAAAGCAAGAAGAATAACAAATATTGCTGGAAGAAAATTAAAAATTCATCAAGCCCAGCTGACATCTTCAGAAAATGAAAATACTCCAAGAGACAAAAAGGACGTTTCTAAACAGATCAATGTGAGAAATGTGTTCAGTAACTAATCATATCTAATTTCTATTTTATTAATGGTGAATGGAATTAAAGGAGAGCGCAGCCTTCATAATAATTGCTTCAGAGAGGAAGCGATACCTGTGGATATGCCTTAAGTTACTGGAAATTTCACAGCTAGGTCTTGAACCTTCTCTAACTCTCAAATGCCCTTGACTAGGTCTTAGGGTAGTCTTTAAATGTGTATTATTTTTAAATTATATTTGCATTATCTGTGCAATACACCTGTGTGAAGTAGTGTAATGGTTAGTACAGATACTGAGACCAGAATAGGACTTTAGAGTCCCTTAAGGTTAGTTATAGGATGCTGAGTGCTGCCCATTGCAGATGCTGGATACTAAACGTTGGTCTTCTGGAAGAGCACCAAGTGCAATTAATTGTTGAACCATCTCTCTGGCCCCTTGGTGTTTCATAACACCCTCCAAATCTATATTAAGAATTATAATACATATTTAATCTTCTATGGAAAGACTGACTTTCTTCTGCTCAAAAGCTGAGGAATGTCTGCCATGTGCATTTGTCATCATCAACTGAAGCAAAGAGAATGAATCTTAGAGGGCTTAGGTAAACCAGGCAGTGTTTGCATATGCCTGTAATCCTAGCACTCAGGAAGCAGAGTCAGGAAAATTTCTAAGTTTGAGGCCAGCCTGGTCTACAGAGCAAGTTCCAGGACAGCCAGGGCTCCACAGAGAAAGCTTATCTTGATTTATACACAGGAACACAGACACACAGACACACAGGCACACGCATGCACGCACACACACACACACACACACACACGCACACACACACGATAAGGGAACTCCTTATTAGAAAGACAACTTCAATGTGAACTCATATCATTTGTAGTCTGTCCATATCTGTCTTGAGCTATGTGACCCCCCATGAAGTATCCTTGTGTAACTCAAATTTCTTTTTGTTATTTGAAGATGTATTGAGACATGGGAACCCAGAAAAACTTTCCAAGAACTCTTCTTGATGAATTCTTTTCAATGTTATGTCAGTGTTCTCCTGTTTCTTACTCCTCATTAGTCATACATAAGACATTCCGATATTCCTGTAGGTATTTTTCTTTGTGCACACAATAAAGAGCTGTAGTTCCCGCAAGCTATTTAACTATATAAAATATCATTAGTCACATCATTCAAAAGCCCCAATAATTGCCTAAAATCAAAAGGAAGTAATAAGTCTGTTTAAATTGGTTACAGTTTCTCCAACGATACCAAAGATACAACCTAAAATTAAATGTCTATATATTATAAAATGCAATTGAGATATAGAGAAAAGCTCAGAATGAATTAAGTGAATCATTCCTAATTCACAGCTATGAGTCATACCTGCCCCAGTGGATAGAACATGTTTACAAAATGTTGAGATCCAAGAGGGAAATTCCAGGTTCTTGTATGGCCCCACCTGGCCTTCAAGACTTGATATCACCAATCCCTTTAGCTATGAGCCTGTGTCAATAACTACTGACATGAATCAAGTCATTACTGCTATTTAGCTTTCTAATCAGCATATCCGGAGCTTACTTACATAGTTTATTCACGTACCAGTAGATTTTCTCATGCCATTGAGTAGATGTGCCAGGTATCTCTGATTTGAGATCAAACTGCTGAGGCAAAAAAACCCTCCTGCGCAGAGGGCCTCTTACTCTGATGCTAGGACCAACATGAGTCATGATCAGCTCTGCTCCTCTGTTCTTCAAATGAATATAAAAGTCCCTAAATAACAAGAACCTTCTCTGTCTCCTATTGAGAAAGCACCTGGTCCAGTAATGTTATTGTTCAGACTGTTCAGCTTCTAGTTTTGGTATTCAACAATCCAGATGTTCCCTGCACTGGAAACCTAGTGTGGCTAAACAGCATGAACCAAAGTATCAAGTGAAAATGAGAACTTTTAGAGCCAAGCACAAAGGTGGGAACATTGCCACTGGCAAACACAATTTTGCTTTTCAAAAGAATCACTGTTTTGTGTCTTGTTCTTGAAGTGAATATAAACCAATGACAATAGACTATCCTTCACCCCACTCAGTCAGCACTCTGCATAAAAAGGTGAGATGGAACATGGACTCGCATACCCCAAAGTCACTGACATAAACTCTGGACTAAGTGACAGGTCTCAAAGGATTCCAGCCATCTGTTTAATGGGTTAGTGTTGAAATAAATGCAAGTTATAGAATCTCTAAACCTGTAACATTGTATTTTCCCTGTTTCTGTCTCTCTCTCACACACAGAGACAAATGTAAACCATCTATGTATGTTTAATGTAAAGAGGGATATAGTTGATATAGAAACTGTACTCTTTACATAGAAGACAATGCTTTGTATAAGTTTATGCAAACTTAAGGGGGGGCAGTGCAACTAGTAAACAGATCATTTTCATCTTGTGATATTTATATTTCAAAGACTATTTTGAGTACATTCACTGGTTTAAAAACAAAATGGTTTTAGAAGTGAAGAGTAAGCATACTCTCTTCCTGTTCTTGCTGTGTCCATCCCTGTTCATCCCTTCAAATCCTACAAGGAGTCCTGATTGTCATTGTACGTTTTTGTTTTACACTGTTACACAGAAAGCAAGTGTACTCTTACTTTTTTCTTACTAAAACATCATTTACCTCCCTTTCTGAACAACATGGACTAGATCACGTGTCTGTACCAGTTCTCTACAAAGCTTCATTTTCAGTTTCAGGAAAAAGGCACAGAATGCTCTCCTGCCCACAGTAACTTGCAAGTATTTCAAGTACAAAACTACACACATCTAAGCAATCACAGCCAAGGTCAAATATAGCCCATTAATCGCATGCCCAAAGCCTCGTTCATATTCCAGTCACTACTCCTTGGCAACCACCACAACCTCTATCATCATAGAATTTACTGTTTTGACTTTTATTTGAAGAGAATAGTAAATGTTGTAGTTTCTATGCCAAGTTTCTTGTCTCAACATCACAAATGGGAGACACGTCTATTTTAGTGCAAATGTAAGTAATTTATTCCTCTTTAATTGTCTGAAATATGAAGGGAATTATTTATATAATCTATTATGCAGCAATTAGGTTGTTGCTGAATTTGTCTAAAATGGTATTCTAAAAAATACAATGTAGTGTATTTAATACATGTGAATAGACATTATACACATGAGTGGAATTGCTGCATTTTTAAGTATGACAATATTCATCTTTTGTACATGCTGCTAAGCATTTTCTAACTAATTGTTCCTAATGAAACTTCATTACCATAATGTAAAGGTCCCTGTTCCTCCAGACCTTTGCAAACACCTGCTAGCCTCTTATTTAATGTGAGTATGAAGATAAATATGATTATCTTTAAAAATTAGATTAACCTGGTGACTAGTGATTTGGAGAATTATCTACCTTCTGTGTTAATCATTTGAAAATCCTCTTTTATGTACAACCTAAGATTTTTTTAAACTGTTGTTAGCTGTATTTTTGTCATTTTTCAAAATACGGGAATCCCTGCTCCTACTTTAAATCCTTAATTAGTCATAAACATTACAAATGTATTCTCTTACTCTGTGATAATAATTATGATTTAACTTTTTAAACTAAAAATAAACCATTAATAGTACTCTTTAAGACCAGTGATTTTAACCTACAATTAATATATTCTTTAGCTATGCTATCAAGAAAATCATTTCCCAATCTATAAGAAGGAGTGAACTGATGCCCTAGTGTACTCCTCTGGCAAGGTCTCATGTGTAGCCATCGGACTATGTGACTCTCAATGCCATACTGGTTCTGAAGATGTCCCATATGTCATACAAAAAATTATGTCATATGTGACTAATACAGTGGTTAAGTCACTATTCACCTAAGTTGCATATCATGTAAATACATGTATATAATAAAGGTATTAACTTATCTTTAGATTTATTTTAAACAGAGACCCATATGTACTAATTACTCTCTATACAAAACCATGAATCTGAAATTTTTCCACGCTGCTTCTTTTCCACTCAAACCAGCATATCCTGGTTAAGATGGGGTTTGGGGACTATCTTGGGTAGCAAGGAAATAATTAAAACAAGAGAGAAATAAGTAAAATATGAGAAATAATTTTCAAGTTATCTGTGTTTTCAAACATGATATCTTTGACACTATCTCTCTGTGACCCTTGTGTCCTGGGTCCATCCCATTGTTTTTGAAGGCTTCAGGTAGGCGTTAGCTAATAGTGTTTTCTTGATTGTGAAAATGCAAATTCCACAATAAAAAAATAAAATCAGGTTTATCTTTCTGACTTCATTTGAGACTGATTATTCACATTTTATAGTCATTTTTCCCTGTGTTTCAAAGATCAAAGGATTCTCACAATTTTTACTCTAGGTTCATGATCCAGCTGGGTCTCTGAAATTAAGCTCCTTTGCATTGAAAGCAAAGGAGGAGAATGTGATTGTGTTTATATGAAGGAAAGGGAAAAGGGAAATGATGTAGTTACAGTTTTAAAAGTAATAGAGAATTTTTAAAAATCAAAATAAATTCTGTCAATAAATCAATTAACAGCTAAATACTCTAATAATGAAAAGATAAACTGACATTTACAGAAATCGTCATCTCATCATTATCAATCTAGTGAGAAATTTTAAGAAAAGTAGCAAAAATTATTACACAAAGTATTGTTAATGAAAATGACCCATTTAAGTAACTTTTCTTAATAATCATGTACCTTTGTAATTAAGAGTAATATATTTGTTTCACTTCAAATAAAGCTTTAATATTGATGAATAATCACTGATTTTTTCTGATGGACTAAGAAATTTTAATGTGCAGCATTCAATTGCAGAAATATGGGAGAATTATGCAATAATTTTAATAGTTCATATTTAATAGCAATAATAACCTGAAGGTAAACTCAAATTTTTATCTAACTGTGGAATATAGAAAATATTTTAAAGGAATGGAAAGGCCATGCTTCACACCATTATCTCCCTCAGCATTACATTTATGAAAAGTCTTTGGATATTGCTCCAATGGAATCTTTCCCTAATCTAAGAAAAATACTTTTTTATTTCATTTCTCTCTCTCCCATCAGCATTTATAACTGCTTGTCTAAGGGGAAGGAAATGTGTCATATGATTGTCTTACCTAGATAGCTGAGACCTGCCCAAATCTGTCCAACACAAAATGCTTAAAGTAAATTTAGTTCATTCAAGTGACACATCTCTTAGTAAACTCCTCCTGCCATGTGTCCCTCAAAAGTTGTTAAATCATTAGCTATAAAGGATTACTTGCTTTTATGGGAAACAGTGATGTTTAATTGCCTTCCTTGTATACTTTGTTAATTTTTTACTGTAATAATTACTGACTAGTATCACATGAGGCTAAGAGTGGTCTATTATTTTGAATGGTTATTTGTAACGTATTTTTGACAAATGGTTTAAAAATTCTACATTTTGTGTGGAAATGAGCAAAAATAATGAGGAAAAGATTATCTACTACAGAAAATGGAACCATCAAGTAGTCACATTTTCTGTAATTTAATTTTAGTGGGGCTGTCTTTACTCAGAAAATAGGCAGCTTCTTGAAATATAGAGCATAATTTTGATAGGTGCATTTTACTTTTGCTTATCAGGCTTCTTTTGAGCTATATAAATGATGTGTTGAGCAAGGCTTAGCATATTAAAATAATGATGTCTGCCTCATTCCATTGACCAACTTCTGGGATATATCCGCCCCACTAGTACAGAAGAAGGATCCATTCCTAGCTGGAAATTAATAAGGATATAGCTTCAGGTATTGAGGCAGGAATGAATAACTTCGGTTTTCCTTCAGAAACAACTTGCCACAATTTCACCTAAAAGTTAACTTAAGTATGCAGCTTATTTTATGTTTATTTGATTTTTAAATACTATTAATCAAATGATAGTCACTAATGTAGTAATAAATGCTTTTAAATGCCTAAAGAAAAAAATCTACTCAAATTGAATATTTAATCATAAAACATTTTAAATTAAATGAACATTCCTGTAATTTGGTTAATGGGATGATTAAATCCCAGACCAGAGACAGTTCATCAACTTATCTAAATCACAACATTTTATTCTTGTTTATCGTCTTATTTTTTTAATCAAGACAAGGAAGATGACCTGAAGCTAAACATATAGACCAGGCTTGCCTCAATCCTATGTTAAGTCTCCAGCCTCAGTCTCTTGAGTGTTAAGATAACAGGTGTGAGTTCCTGTTTCTAGGTCCAAACCACAAATAGTGACAATTCTAGAACCTTGATATTAAAAAACCTATATATCTGTACAATATAAGGGAAAATCAACTTTCTTCAATGAAGTGATACTGGGCCTCGCAACTGCATTCCAGAGCAGGCCGAATGCTCAAGAGTAGTCAGTCAATACTAGTTGGATGCCAAGGAATTTTTTGTTGTTGTTGTTTGATTTGTCTTTAAGAGAAAGGAAAAACATGATACTAGGTGAATAAGGAGTTTGGAGATGACCTGAGAGGATCTGGAATGGGGTAAAATACAAAGATGGCTTTCTGGGAAAAAAAGGTACACTTAGAGTTACTCAGTGTCTATTATCTTGACAAATTTCATTGTGAAAAAGTCTATTTTAATATTTCCATACTTACTGCATCTTTCTCTTCACAAGTATATGTACCACTTATATTATTATTTTCTGTTACTCTAAAACTAGGTATATGTTTGAAAAGTGTTTCTTTGTGGAAAGCATACAGGTGTGCTTTTTCTTATTATCTAAAATATTCTCTGCATTTTAAGAGGTAATGTCTGACAATTTATAATATTTATGTTTGGATAAAAAAACTAACATTTTGCTTATTTTTACTCCTCTTCAGTTTTTGCTTGCTTTTATAGTAATTGAGTGTTACTTGTGATGAGCTATTTTCACTATTAGTTTCTCTTTTATTTGAGAAGTCATTTTTGTTTGTCTTACGATTATAATAAAGATCATTAATTACTCATATTCTACCCTCAAAGAGTACTTTCAGTTTTCAGCACAACATACTTTAGATGCTACAGTCCAAATGCTGCTCCCTGAGTTTTATGCCTAGATTTGTCAATTGTATACACCATAAACTACCAACTTTGGCATATTTATTTCTTGGAATAACAAACTTTCAGAGTTTTAAACAGAAAAAAACTGCTATGTATTTAACTTGCTATCTTTATAGCTTTTTTTTCGAAGTCAAAAACTTTTGGAATACATTCTAAGTTTTCACTTTACATGTTTATTGTACTGTCTTGAGCAATGAAAAAGATTTAACGTAATTCTTTTACTTTCTTCTGCGGTATAAGGAGCTTGTATCTGCTCCATAGCTAAGAATTGGACTCCAAAGACCTCATTAGCCACTGATAGTGTCCTCAATGGCTGAGGACAGAGAGAGGTGACCAGAGATTAGGATTACTCATTCAGGGAACCCAAGTCTACCACAGTGAAGCAGTGGCACCAAGTCATCCTTCATGTCACCTGCCAACCAAGCATATTCTCAATAGAAATGGATAGGCTATATTTCACATGGGCACATGTCCACATGGGCAATTTTAATACCATAAGCCTAACACTTTATTCCCAGTTCTACTACATATTATATAATGAGAATTAACAGGGCACAGACCATCAATTTGTGAATGATGGTCTTTACAGAAAGTCTAACCCTGCATAGCTGCTGCTTGCCATTTGCTGAAGTCTGGACGAGATACTGAGAATTGGGACAGCACGATTTTTCTCATCCTGAAAAAACTGTTTTCTGAGCTTTAGGAGAGGACTTCCCTAGCTGGTTCTTCCTATGTTGAATTTTTTCTTTGTTTGAGATTTACCTCGACAGATGTATATATGTCTTCCTCTTTTCCATGGAATAGAAGAGTCTGCTGCCTTCCCTGCAGAGGTAAAGAGGCCTTCCCTCTCATCTAACACAAAGACAGGAGGAGACTCTATTCTTTTTTATCTTCAATCCTCCAGGACTGCATTCCTATAGCAGACTTTGTCTGTAGCTTGCTTGGCCTCATCCCACCTAAATGCTCCCTCTGCTTATAATTAAAGTTACTGCACTGAGTTTCATGTGCTCTTGTGCTAAACAATATTCAGTTTTTCCCATTCTTTAATGTTTTGCAGTACATTACTTTCCTTTTGATTTTGAGGCTTCAGCTTTCTCCAGTTACTCCATTGAACCAGGAACTACATCAGCAGCTATACCTTCTTCTAGACTAAATGCTAATCTTTTTAAGTCAACCACAACTCTCAATGGATACATGAAAAATTAGGATCCTATAGCTGCTGACTTCCCCCCCTTATTGTTTGCACTTTTTAAAAACAAAAAAAATGCTATGCTTCCTTTGTTTGATTGCTAAGCCAAACTTTGTTGCATATTACAAAATGGTAATCAGTTTCTATGTAGTAATATTTATTCTTTCTTTCCCTTCCTTCTTCCTTCCTTCCTTCCTTCCTTTCTTTCTTTCTTTCTTTCTTTCTTTCTTTCTTTCTTTCTTTCCTTCTTTCTTTCTTTGGTGTTTCAAAATAGGGTTGCTCCCTGGCTGGCCTCAAGATCTGCCTGCCTCTATCTCCTGACTTCTGGGATTAAAGGCAACTATGCAGTAGTATTTCTATGTAGTATTACATTGTAGCATTAAACATAATGCTATAACATGATTTCCGGTCAAAGCAGAAATTAAGTACAATGTAACCACCATAAGCAGAAGGTCACAACCACTGAGAGTTAAATGATCCAGTCATTACATTTAGAATGTGGCATATTTACAGCAGGCGTTTCTTTTTAAAAAGAAAATTCATTATGAAAGACTTTTAATTTCAAACTTTGTGTTTGTTCATTTTTTATTTAAAAAAATTAAAGGTTAGGCAGTCAGTAAGGTAGATGAAAACGTATTTTTTATTTTGTAACATAGTTTTAAATGTTAATTATCACATTTCTGAGGAATAGTTCATTGTCATTAAACTTTCCTTGAATAAGTGGAGCTCCTTTTATAACCTATGAAGTTCCTCATATGTATATGCATGATGACTGTCTGAAACATTGGATTTGAGAATCTGGACCCTTTTCTATGCAGGTCCAAATTAAATATGCCTGACCTCTATTTTTATTTCCCAATAGAGTGTTTCACTTTTAAAATGTTTGCTTTTATATTTTGGGGGGGATTTTATATGGGGATGTTCATTTGTATATGTCACTTTCTTCACAGTTATATTGATTTGTTAATGTTCTTAGTCTAGAATAAATTTATTCTTATCAATACATTGTTATCATAGTATTTAGCCTTTGAGTAGCAAGATGTACTTGTGTTACTGAGTCTCTTCACTCTCTCTCTCTCTCTCTTTCTCTCTCTCTCTCTCTCTCTGTGTGTGTGTGTGTGTGTGTGTGTGTGTGTGTGAGCACATGCAAATATTAGGAATATTTTACAGTAGGTTTCATATGACTTTTCTGAATATCTTTCATGTTATTTATCCCACTTCATATTCCTTTCTAGGCTGATTTCTTATCATTTCTAAGTGTTCGTGTTGATGTTACTTCTATTTTTCTCCTTATGTATTTGTGACAAACATTTTATTCATTCATTCTTTTCCATTTAATTTTTGCTTGGTCAGCTTTTGTTTTTGTGAGATAGTGACATATTAAATTCTGTGACTGCTGACCTAGATTGGTGAACTTCCTTCACCCTCCTAGAGGTAGCGTTATAGACATACAGTTTATAAATTCTAAACATACTTTAGGTAGCTATGTAAAGATTCTTTTTTGCTAATTTCTTCATTGTTCAAATCCAGCATGTTTTTTATTGGCTCTTCTTTTCAAAAGGAGACACAATTTACATAACAGTTTAATAATATTTAATTAATACTGTGCATTTTGACATTTTGCAGCACTGGGCTTTTGTCTTCTTTTAAAGCTATTCGGTCAAACAATGCACAGATCTACTAATTTCTGCCCGTCTTCCTGGTCACCTTCATTACCTGTTACTTTGACCCTTCACTCTTTCTAGAGTCTATTGAAGGTCCTTTGTGTTTGAAGAGGATTCCTCACTTTCAATACTCAAAATATTCTTTGGAAACTTGAGAAATTGTTTGACTTTCAATGCCACAGTAATTACTTATTCTGAATGGTTAGATTTCTCCCTGGGTAATTATGGATTAGTATTCAGCCTCTGACTCTATGCAAATTCCTGAGTCTCTTTTTATTTATCCTTCTTGTTGATCTCCCTATTGTAAAGTTCTGCCACTCAATCATGCTTAACCTTCTCAGAGCAACCAGGCTGCCTTGCTCTGCTGTGAGCTTTGCATCTGTGTTTCATTATGGATGGATTTCTTTAGATAGAAGGACATATGATGGGTTACTCTTCCATGTGTCTATTGCCTCAGGGATTCTGAGTCCACATGTACAATTTCTGAACAGTTTAATCATTTCTCAACCTTTAGACTAGGATCAAGTGTAATGTCTGTTCTTAGGAGTCCAAACTAACATGGAGTCTAAAAAATATAACAAATTTTTATTAAATTTAGCTATTTATGTCATAAGAGGAAACACTGGTTATTCTCCCATGAGTAGAAATGGAAGGTCCCCATTCGTTTTCACAGTTTTTACAAGAAATGTCTGTTATTGGCCCTGCCTTCCTCTTCCATCTCAGATTACTTTGCCACTGTCCTAAGAATTCATCACAGCAGAAAATTGTGTCAGATGGCAGGATATTTTTGAGAGAAAGAAATATAGATAGACAGACAGACAGACAGACAGACAGATAGGAAATAAGTGACAGATGAGAGAAAGACAGACAAAAATAGATGATAGTAGATAGATAGACAGACAGACAGACAGATAGATAGGAAATAAGTGACAGATGAGAGACAGACAAAAATAGATGATAGTAGATAGACAGCGAGAGAGAGGGAGAGATAGATAGAATGTGAAAAGAAAAATCAAAGAGTATGATGGTCATGATTCTAAGATATTAATCCAGGAAATTAGCCAGTAACTCTGATTTTCAAGCGGGGCCCATGTGGGTCATTAGAGTATGAGAGTAAAGTAAGAAGAGAATAGATTCTCTATCACATTCAATACCAAATTTAATGTTTAGTGTAAGAGACTAGAACAAGACTGAAAACAAGAAAAAACATATTAAAATATGTTCCACATAAGGAAGAGGTCAAATTTTCACTTTTTGCAAATGATATGATACTTTACATAAGTGACCCAAGAAATTCTACCAGGGAACTCCTATAGCTGATAAATACCTTCGGCAAGTGGAAGGATATAAGATCATCTCAAGAAAATCAGTAGCCCTATTATATACAAATGACAAAAGGGCCAAGACAGAAATCAGAGAAACATCACCCTTTATAATTGTAACAAATTACATAAAATACCTTGGGGTAATGCTAACCAAACAAGTGAAAGACCTGTATCACAAGAGCTTTGAGTCTTGAAAGAAAAAATTAAAGAAGACACCAGAAAATGGAAAGATCTCCCATGCTCTTGGATAGGTAGGATCAATGTAGTAAAAATGGCAATCTTGCCAAAAGCAATCTACAGATTCAATGCAATCCCCCATTAAAATCCCAGCACAATTCTTCCCAGAAGTTGAAAGAAAAATTCTCAACTTTATATGGAAAACAAAAGACCCAGGATAGCCAAAACAACCTTGTTCAACAAAAAAAACATCCAGAGGCATCACCATCCCTGACATTATAGAGCTATAGTCCTGAAAACAGCTTGGTATTGGCACAAAAATAGAGAGGTAAACCAACGGAATCAAATTGAAAACCCTGATATTAACCCACACATGTATGAACATCTGATCTTTGACAAAGAAGCAAAAATTTTACAATGGAAAAAATAAAGCATCTTCAACAAATGGTGCTGGCATAACTAGATGCTGGCACATAGAAGAATGCGAATAGATCCATGTCTATCGCCATGCACAAAACTTAAGTCCAAATGGATCTAAGATCTCAACATGAATCCAGCCACACTGAACCTCTTAGAAAAGAAAGTGGGAGGTACCCTTGAATAAACTGGAATAGAAGATCTCTTCCTGAACATAACACCAGGAGCATAGACACTGAGATCAACAGTTAATAAATGGGACGTCCTGAAACTGAGAAGCTTCTGTAAGGCAGAGGGCACAGTCAACTAGACAAAAAGGCAGCCCACAGAATGGAAAAAGGTATTCACTATCCCACATCTGAAAGAGGGCTGATCTCCAAAATTTACAAAGAACTCAAGAAGCAAGTCTCCAAAACACCAAAGGATCCAATTAAAAAGTGGACTATAGAACCAAATAGAGAATTCTCAATAGGGGAGTCTAAAATGGTTGAGAGACGCTTAAGAAAGTGCTCAACATCCCTAGTCATCTGGAAAATGCAAATCAAAACAAGTCTGAGATACCATCTTAGCCTGTCAGAATGGCTAAAATCAAAAACACGAATGACAGTTTATGCAGGAGAGAATGTGGAGAAAGGGGAACACTCCTCTACTGCAGGTGGGAGTGCCGACTTGTACAGCCACTTTGGGAAGCAGTATGGAGATTACTCCAGAATTACTCAGTCTACTACAAGACCCAGCAATTCCACTCTTAGCATATATCCAAAAGATGCACATTCATACAACAAGAACATCTGTTCCACTATGCTCATAGCAGAATTATTTGTAATATCCAAAACCTGGAAACAACCTAGATTCCCCTCAACTGAAGAGTGGATAGAGAAAATGTGGTACATTTCCATTTATTCAGTGGGAAAAAACAAAGGAATCTTGAAATTTACAGGCAAATGGATGGCACTAGAAGAAACCATCTTGAGTGAGGTAACCCAGTCACAAAAAAGACAAAGATGGTATGTACTTACTCATATATGGATTTTAGCCATGGATCAGGGGAGTGTCAGCCTACAATCCCACTACCAGAGAGTCTGGGAAACAGGAAGGACTCTAAGAGAGATATGCATGATACCCTAGGGTAGGGGAATGAGGCAAGATCTCCTGAGCAGATTGGGAGCATGGGGGAGGGGATAGGCAGCAGGGAAAAAGAAGGGGAGAAGAGGAGGGGGGGAGGAGAACATGGGGGAGCAAGGAGATTGAATCATGGGAAGAAGAGAGGAGAGCAGGATGAGAGTTACAATAATTGAAGGAGTCATTATTGGTTTGAGGAGAGATCTGGCACTAGAGAGATATCCAGAGATCTACAAGGATGACACCAACTGGAAAACTAAGCAATAGACTACCTTAAATGCCCCTCCCTGATAATGAGTTTAACAACTACCTTATATGCCATCCTGGAACCTTCATTCAGTGGCTGATGGAAGCAGAAGCACACATGTACAGGTAAACACTGAGCTGAACTTCTGGAACCCAGTGACAGAGAGGGAGTAGTAATGAGCAAAGGGGTCAAGACTGAGCTGGTGAAACCCACAGAAACAGGTGACATGAGCAATGGGGAGCTCTTGGATCCCAGATTGATGACTGAGAGGCCAGCATGGAACTTATCCAAACCCCCTGAATGTGGGTGTCAGTAAGGTAGCCTAGACAATCTATGGGGCCTTGGGTAGTAGATCAGTATTTATCCCTGGCATACCCATCCTACAATGAGGGATGCTCTCTCAGCCTGGACTCTTAGGGGAGGTCCTAGGCCCTGCCCTGAATGAAATGACAGACACTGGAGATCCCCCATGAAGGGCCTCACCTTCCCTGGGGAATGGAGTAGGGATTGGATGGGGGAGTGGGGGACTGGAGGGGGGGCGAGGGAGGAGAGGGAGCTGATACTGACATGTGAAGCAAGCTTGTTTCAATTTAATTAAAAATTTTTTAAAATAAGTTTCACAGGAAAGAATAAAAATTTAGGAATAAAGCTATTTGACTATTCCTGCCTACCCACAAACTGAAAGACATTTATTTTTAATTATAACCATATTTACTTAATGAGACTAGTCTAATTATAAAGAATTTACAATTATAAGAAACAATGATGAATATAATTGCTTTTGTATAATGTAATTATACAAAATTAATGTAATCTAAGTTTAAGGTAATTTGTTTGAACATGATTTTTATTCAATTATAATCTAATTCATGATTTTTTCAGTGTTGACTATATTTTAACTCAGATAAAATAAGTTATAAGATGTATTTGTTGTTTCTCACTAAACAAAAAGTGCCCAGGGAAAAATAATTTGATCAACTATCAGAAGAGTGATTTTTGTTTGTTTGTTGATTTTATTTCATTTTTTTACAATTGTGAGCCCAAATTGGTATCTTCAGAAACAAAAAAACAAATCAGTGCAACTTGAGGAAGACATTTCTAGGATACATTTAATGTCTCCACCTAAGTTCACATAGTGAACCATTGTCCTAAGTTTTATTAAAATATACATGTGTGCCTGCATGCATACCCAACCATAACACACAAACAGACACATACACACACACACACACACACACACACACACACACACACACACAGGGATGGGGGCTGAGATCCAATGTTGCCCTGTAAACTCCACCTGCCCAAGGACAAAGAAACTTCCCTGGAATGCTGGCAGATGTAATTCTTGTGAAATAATAAGTCATATATATGCATCCATAAACATTCTTATCTAAACCAACACACAAGAGGTGCTTGATCACAGGTAGGCAGGAGGTAGTAGGCAGGAAATTTGTCAGGAAGTATGTTTGTCTTTGATTGGATGGTGGGAAATGTAATGAACTACAGGTTTTGCTTTTGTAAACTCCTATAAAACTCTCTGGGATCCCAGAGTGGATATGACTATAGTCTATACTGGTCAGTATTTTATTAAAGCTTGCTTCAAATTTGGCTCAGATTTGTAGAACTTGTTTTTCTTTCATCAATCTCAGGATTAATATGGGACTGGTATTAACTGAAAGAAGACAGAAAATATGGGAGTTTGTCCTGAGAATCGTGCTCCCCTCAGTGTGTGTGTGAGGGTCTCGAGGAACTTCAACATTAACACTGAACAAAGCTGTTCCTTTTAAGGGCCCCTTTCTAATAAATGTGTTTCTAATCGATAACACATTTTATTCTGTGTATATTCCCCTTTATTAAATATGTAAATGGACAGATTCCCACATTTATATTTCAATGTAGACATCCAAGGACTCATATCTAGATATGCCTATTATGAAGTATAAATTTTACAAATCTTATAGAAAAACAGCTTCATTGATTTTAATTAAATCTCTTCCTCAAGCCCACTGTGCAATTATCCTGATCATCCTTACCCCAGCCATCACCTGCTACATGATGGTGGTTCATGGGAAGAAAATGTGTTCAAAACTTCCTCAGAAAATTAAGGCAGTCTCTTTCAGCTACTTCCCCATCATAGTATCTACGCTTCCCCTTTAAGTTTCTTTCCTGTTTAACAAGGATCTACATTTGCCTGCCCTTTTAAACAAGTGTCACCACAAAGCGGCTCACCTACTGATGATTTTGGAAAGAAAATAATTTAATCACCGTGTAATTTTCTTCACTCTTACGATTCATTGCCTCTGTTGCCATCACTTAAAAACACCCATTTTTCCTCATTTAGTTCAATTTTCACAAAGCTGTGGGGAGAGACTCTATTATGCTAATAATGAAACGCGTAAGTGTCTTGCTTTAATTGAGTTAGCAAGCACGTCTGAATACTCTGTAACCATTCTGAACTTAAGAAGAGAAATGCTTGTAAGCCAGAAGTGGTAAAGCGTGGATCCTTTCCTTCTCCTCTGTAGACATTCTTATTTGTACATAAATATTTGCATCACTATGACTGCTGTTTGACTGGTTAGGCTGAATAACTTAATTTCCCCAAATTAAAACCAGAATAAGCAAGAGAGATAGCTGGTAATTTAGTCTGTCTCTCAACTAGAGAGCTGTACATTTTAACCTGTCTGGGTGATTTTAACCAATAATCCTATCTCCCAGTTAGCTACTGCATCACATTTATCTATATATTGAAGCATCATTTTTTTTTCTTTTTAAAGATTTCATTGCACACTTCCTAAGTTTTTAAAATCACCTTGGGAATAAATTTCTTATGGCATAATTCATGTTTACCTGAAATGAGAATTTTAGGCAACTATCTCATGTTAATTAATTCCCAGACTTATAGGAAGGCTTGATCTTATTTCAGACCCATAACCCAGCCACTGGAAACTGATGATTTCACAATGATCTGGGTGTCTTTGTTTTGTTTTTGTCTTTTCTTTGGGCTTCTGGGATATGGGGAGAATATCTAGGAATAATATGCGGCAATTATGCAGAATGTATAAAATGATCAGAGAGAAACTATTTTATGACAGAAGTCTAAAAAATTATTGCCTGTGTGGCACCAAAGAAAGAACTGTGGGTACATAAAGGTTGGCTAAAAAGACGAAAGCAAAACAAGGAAAAACAATTGGAGGGGAGAAACCCCAAGTGTTGTGAAGTGATAATTGTGTGGTCATTTTAAGACATGGAAGAAAATGCTATGTTGTGGCTCAAGAAAAACAAGATGACAGGTGTCTGTAGCAATCAGAAATTATGTAAAGCAAAGATATCTGGATCAAAAGTGGTCAGTTTAGGGGATAAATGTATGATACTGGCTCTGGTTTCATGGATTTAAGCTCATTTGGGGGTAATATGTCTAGGCCCATGTCTGGGATAGAGCTTCTGAAGGAAAAAGAAGAAACATCTCTTTTCTACAGATTTCTTTCAGACTCTAGAAGGTCCTAAGCCCTATTTAAACATACTGTCCTCCATAATTCCAATTAGCTGTTATCCATTGTAAGGTAGGACAACAGTGTCATTAAACAGTTGTTTGGTTTACATTTGAACTACACATTTGAACACAGGCTGTGTTCATCCTGTTGAGTCCTCCAACCACCCAGTAGTGGTTAGAGCAGTAACTTTCTCTGAATTGCTACTCAAGAAGAGGCTGTATCTTTGAGGAATTCTAACCTTTTTGATACAGAGATCCACAAAAATCTAGGCACAGGCTAGTTTTTATGAACATCCAGGATACCAAGTTGGAAAGAAATGGATGTCACTAACATTTATTAATCCATCCTTTCTCTGATCATATTCAACCAATGGCAGCAAAACCTTCATTATATGATAAACAGTGTGCTATAGCAATTTAGATGTCTATTTGACAACTGCAGAAAATTGGGGAAATTTTAAGCAATTGAGTAAAATGAGATATTATCAAGAATTGTTTTAGAAAGGAGCAGGATCTGAAGTGCTTAATGCATAATCACTAAACTTTGTAAAACAGTTCACAAGCTGAATCACTCTCAAACATGTGTGACACTTCAATCATGAGATCTGAAAAAGAAACATGTGACTGGGAAAATGTTTAGTTCATTTTCTTCTTTCCTAAATGGTGACTTGATAAAATTGGAGGAAATTAGTGATATTTTGGGTTAGATCTTATTATACCCCCCAAACTTGTGTGCTAAACCCTGGGTACCATTGGCAGGTGAAGTAATACTTGCAGTATGGATCCTAATTGGTGGAAATCAATTAATTAGGTTCATGCACTTGACATGCTATTGGAATCTAGACATTATTGTCTTTTTGCCTTGGCTTCCTAGATGTCATTAGGTAAGTTACTTTTCTCTGTTGCACACTTCCAAAATGATGGACTGCCTCTCTTCTAAACAACACTACTGGGACCAAGTGACCATAAACTAATTGAAACCATGAGTCAACCTGAGTCTCTCCTAATGATTGGTTCATCAGAAGTATTTTTGCTACAGGAAAGAACTACTGACAACCACAAATTTCCAGATGTTTATTTGAAAACATGGTTTTCTTTATGTTTGTATATATTCATATGTGCATACATACACACGTGTGAGCATACAAGTGGAAGCCAGAGGATACCCTTGGGTGTCATTCCAAAGGAACAGCTCACCTTATTTTTTGAAGGCCAGATAGGCAAGGCTGGCTGGCCAGCAACTCTAAGTATCTGCCTGTCTCTACCTCCCCAGTACTGAGGATACAGGAATCCATCAGCACATACACGTTTTTCATGTGGGTTGTCACTAGGATCATACCAGGTTCCCAAGCTTGCTTGGGAAGCACTTTACTGATGGAAATATTTTACTGAACCATAAATATTATACTTTTAATTTATAAATCGATTTTGCATGGTGTAGATTGGTAAGGGTATTGTAAAGATAAAATTGTAAGACTAGATGACTTAAATGATGGTATTTTGTATCTAGAAATCCAAGATAAAAAGCAGTTAGTGTCTCCATAAACATCTCTCTGATTTTCAGAAGGAAGCCGTATTGTTCCCTCATGTGATATTTCCTGTATGCATATTCATCTTGGGTATATCATTCATCTTTCCTTATGCCACTCTTCAGATGAGTTTAGGTCCTTCTACTTATGACCCAAGTCAACCATCATTATCTTCATAAAGAACCTTTTAACAAATGAAATCACGCTCTTAAGTACTGATATCAGGGTCTCAGTTTATACATATTTTTGAACATGAACTACCAGAAACATGGTATTCCCTGTCAGAAAATAACATAGCTTAAGAATAAGATGTAAGCAATAATGCCTATGCACAATGTCCCCAGATATGCAGTGCATTGGGCTTTTGCCACTACAAACACAGTGAAGTCAGGTTGCTTTGGGCCCTTCCCTTTTTCCTAAGAGTCCATTCGTGCCTTCCTTGATCCACTGCTTCCTAATAGATATTACTAGCCAAGGCTCTTCATTTAAATTTTAATCTCCTTTTGTTCTATATATAGGATATAAGTATTATTCCTATAGCCTGCTACAAATGTTTAGATATCGTTAGCCACCAGAGAACTGCAAATAAATTACTTTTGCCAATATTTGATTTTGAAAAGTGATTAAAGTCAGCATTTTCTGAAACCCTATGCAGCATTTATGGGGCATTTAATCACACTTCGGTGAGTTCATGGCTGAGATATGGATAGCTTTTAGCTTCTTAAGCTATTGAGACATAAGAATGGAATCAAGACCATGTAAATATGAGGTATTGAGTGCCAAAGTCTGTGGTCAGAACTGTCACTCAACAACAGTATCTGAGACGGATTGTCTTTTTGGAAAGAAATAGCCTTGTGGCAGAGACTACAGGCTTTAAAAGCTAAGCAGTGATTCAAAAAAGGAGTCTAGTCTATTTCAATGTGGTAGCTTGAATGTAATTAGCCACCCCTCTAGGCTCATAGGGAGTGGCACTATTAGGAGATGGGGCCTTGTTGGAGTAGGTGTGGAATGTGGCTTATTCACTAAATGGATCAGAATGCAAAAATCTCAGCACCTTCTCCAGCACCATGACTGCCCAAATACTACCGTGCTGTCCTCTATGAGATAAAACACCAAACCTTTGAAACCGTAGGCAGCCCCAATAAAACCTTTCTTTATAAGACCTGCTGTGGTCATGATGTCTCTTCAAAGCAATATAAATCCTAACTAATACAATCAGTAAGACCAAAAATGGGATCAATTCCTCAAAAGGAATTGAACCCACGGGCATATCAACTTTGGCTTCCAGCTTCTAGAATTATGAGAAAAACATTTCTGGGTATTGTACACTCAATATCTGTTATTTTATTTTAGTAGTTCTAGCTAACTAAATAGATCCTGAGCCTAAGATTCAAGATAATATTTCCTTTGTTTGTTTGGGCAGTTATAATAGATCTGTAGACCTCCAGAGAATGGAATCTCATCCATAACAGTCCACCCTCTGGTTATCAATCATGGATTATAAAAATAATATATATATTATAAAGAAAATACTTAGTTGGAAATAGTATTCTCCAAATTTTCTTGTATTTATTGAAACAAAGTTCTATTTTGATAATTGATCTTTCATCAATTATGTGTTTGCTTCATATTTATTGTAATGTGATGCTGTCAGACTCATGTCAGAACATTTGTTTTTTCTTGGTGTTGCTATAGATACAGTGATATTGATAATGAAATAAATAAATAGACATCTTACACAGAAAGAAGTATTAATGATGTCACAATAAATCAAAGTAATGACAAAGATGTTTAAATGCTGACTTTTTATTCTTATATTTTTTGCTTGTAGATTTTTCAGCGAATAACATTTAGCTTGTGGGAGAGGGAAGGACACCTAAATATATGTATATTGTCAGTGTATTAATTAATTACAAGCATAGTACCAGTATTCACTTAATTTAATCTCTACATAGTAAGTATTGAATTAATAACAACTGTATTGTGCTCTAGTTATATGTGATAATATTGTTGTGATCTGGGCCTTCAATATACACTGAAAAAGTACCTAGGGGAAAAAAGAAAATATTCATCTTTCTATAATGACTTATTGACTATGAGACACTGAGAAAATAATAACCAGAGGAATAACTGAATGCTACTCTTTCATTTCTATATTTTTTATCGAGTTTCATGCAGAATTTGTTCTCAGACCTCTGTGAACTCCTTGAATAGGAGGGTGATGTGTTGGATCCTGATGTGTACTCTTTCCTGTTTCCTGGGACGCTAGAGTTTTCATCTTTTCAACATTAATTTATTAATTCTTCATTTACTGAAATAAAATGCTGAAAAAAAGATTAAAGCTATATTTTAGACATTTAGATTTCCATTAATCACAACAACTCAAAACTGTGAAGATTCATGTCAGGCAGTTGTAGTCTTCTCAAATTTCTTCTATGTTTCTGTTTCCATGTGTATGAATCAATCCTAATAAAATATATCTGCAGATATTACAGAAAGTTGCTTCAGCAGATGAGTCAGTGCTGATGAATTGGTACTGCTCTTCAGGACTCTTGAATAAATCTATATAATTTTCACCATTTCCTAACACAAGAGATCGAGGAAGAGACCTGACCCTGTTGCCAATTTAGTCAAGAATAACTATGTGATGGACTGTTTTTACAACAATCTATATAGAGAAAACAGTGTGAAAATTGCTTTTTAAAAAGAAAGACTTTCTTTTAATATAAAAGACATTACCCAGAAGTCAAAATGATTTAAAATAATTTGAAGCTATTACTACTCTATTTTTCTGGGTGTCATAAAAATATTAGAAGCAAGAAATATAATAATAACCAAATTTTCTCTTATTTCCACAACCAATTTATGTTGTCATTTACTGTGTAAACTATGATTGAGATATTATTGGTCTTACTTTTGGTCTATGATCATTTTGTGTTATTACTGTTTATAATATAAACATATTATCTAGTTATTGATGACTCTCTTTGAAACCACATAGAACTTAGTAAAATATTTTTGATTTCTTTTTGTTGCTGTTATTGTATTCTATTTTTGTATTTAAATTAGAAACGATCTTGCTTCACATGTCAATCCCAGCTCCCATTCCCTCCCCTCCTCTCCTGTTCCCTACCCCCCTCTACTCCCCAGGGAGAGTGAGGTCCTCCATGGGAGATCTCCAAAGTCTGTCATATCATCCTGGGCAGGGCCTAGGCCCTCCCCCAAGAGTCCAGGCTGAGAGAGCATCCCTCATTGTGGGATGGGTACTCAAAGTCTATTTGTATGCCAGGGATAAATACTGATCTGCTACCCAAGGCCCCATAGATTGCCTAGGCCTCCTTACAGATATTACATTCAGGGGGTCTGGATAAGTCCCATACTGGCCTCTTAGTCATCAGTCTGGGATCCAAGAGCTCCCCCTTGTTCATGTCAGCTGTTTCTGTGGGTATCACCAGCCCAGTCTTGACCCCTTTGCTCATTACAACTCTCTCTCTCTGTCAGTGGGTTCCAGGAGTTCAGTTCAGTGTTTATATGTGGGTGTCTGCCTCTGCTTCCATAAGTCACTGGATGAAGGTTCTAGGATGGCATATAAGGTAGTCATCAATCTCATTATCAGGGAAGAACACTTAAGATAGCCTCTCTACTATTGCTTAGATTGCTAGTTTTTGTCATCCTTGTAGATCTCTGGAAATCTCTCTAGTGCCAGATCTCTCCTCAAATCTATAATGGCTCTCTCTATTATGGTATCCCTCATCCTGCTCTCCTCTGTTCTTTCCATGACTCAACTTTCCTGCTCTTCCTTGTCCTCCTCTCCCCTATTCTTCTCCCCCTCTCTTTCTCCCAGATCCCTCTCCCTTCCCTTTCCCCCAAGCTCCCAGTCTGCTCAGGAGATCCTGTCCCATTCCTCTTCTCTGGTGTACCATGCATATCTCTCTTAGGGTCCTCCCTGTTTACCAGACCCTCTGGCAGTGGGATTGTAGGTTGGCACTCCTCTGATCCATGTCTAAAATCCACATATGAGTACATGCCATGTTTTCCTTTTTGTGACTGGGTTACCTCACTCAAGATGGTTTCCTCTAGTGCCATCCATTTGCCTGTGAATTTCAAGATTCCATTTTTCCCCCCTGAGTCGTCCTCCATTGTGTAAATGTATTACATAATTTTTTGGATTTTAATCATCCAGAAAGAAATATGCATAAGCTTTAGTGTGCATAACAACATATCCACTCAAGTTAAATTAAACTGCAGTTTGAGAATATCAGTATTTTTCTAAATTCAGTGCAGACATTTCATGTTGCTTCTCATTATTTATGGCATTTCAACTTTAATACTTCTAAATAAGTTATCTTGTTTACTCTCCATGTTTTCCTTAGTTTTAGAGGAAGGAAGGTCATTCTTTATTGACAGCAACTCTCTACTCTGCTTTTCCTGTATCACAGTACGTGTATCAACACAGGGAGAAAAATAAACCATCCCCTCCACTAGAGCAATAATCTTCATGCAACCAAAATATTCAACGTAGTCAACAAAAGTATTTTCCATTAAAAACTCCTCAACTTTCTAGCTATTTTTATTATTCTATTAGCACATATGTTATATGTAGCAATAGTAATCATTTTGAAACTCTCAAAGATCTATTTTAGTTTAAATTACATGTATGTGTGGGATGGAGGGTATGTGCAGGTGGCAGCCAATACTTGAGGAGTTCAGAAGCTTCAGACCCCCATGGAGATAGAGTTACAGGCAGTTGTGAGCACAACAACCTGAGAGCTGGGGATGAAACTCAGCTCCCCCATGAGAGTACTATTAGATGCTGACTGCTAGTGTCTCGCTGTCACAACTGGATGCTAACATGCAGAAGCAAATAGATCCATATCTATCCCCATGCACAAAACTCAAATCCAAGTGGAATAAGGACCTCAACATAAATCCAGCCACATTGACCCTGACAGAACAGAAAGTGGGAAGTAGCGTGGAATGCATTAACACAGGATACCACTTCCTAAATATAACACCTGTAGCACAGACACTGAAAGCAACAATCAATAAATGGGCCCTCCTGAAACTGAGAAGCTTTTTTAAGGCAAAGGACACTGTCAATAAGACAAAACATCAGCCTATAGCATGGGAAAGATCTTCACCAACCCCATATCTGACAGAGGCTAATCTCTAAAATTTATAAATAATACAAAAGTTAAAGACTAATGTTTTTATACACCCTTGAGGTTTTGTTTAGTACTTTGTTTTGGCCTTCCAATGTGATAAATTCTATTGCTTTGCCATTTTCTTCATTTACCTTTATTGTGCTATTTACCTTCTCAATATTTATTTCAGTTTTATAGTACTAAAAATATTCATTCAGTCCTTTGTGTTAAATTATCTTTATTCCATGTTGCCTTAGCCAGGATTCTTTGAAGGAACACATAATGGGGGTTGGGTTTATTAGAATAGCTAACAGGCTGTGATCCAGCTAGTCCAACAATAGATAAGTTCAAGAGCCCAGTATTATCCAGTCCACAAGGCTTGGTGTCTTGATGTCCCAGCTGGTTTTCAGTATACATCAGAATCTCAAATAAGTTGTCTGTAGTTCCAATGAATGAATAGACTTGCCAAGCAGAGTGGGGGCAAATAGTTAAAGAGCAAGTGCTTCTTCTCCCATGCCCTTTATATAGACTGCCAGTAGAAGATGTAGCCCAGATTAATGGCAGATCTTCCAACCTAAAAAACTCTGGTCTTCCCACTTCAAATGATTTAATTAAGAAAAATCCCTCTCAGGTTTACCTCGGTGCTTGAGTTTTAGTTAATTCCAGATGTAGTCATGTTGACAACAAAGAGTAGTGTTTGATCACACCTACATTACTGTTATTATATGTTTATTATATTTCTCTCTCTCCTCTGCCTATATGGTATTGCTCACTTTTCAAAATTTTTGCTGTTTTTGCCCTAGAGTCTTACATTTTTTAGAAACATTCTTATTTGCATATCCATTCCCCATTCCCTCACCCTCCTATCCTCGACCCCCCAACCCACCCACCACCCACTCCCCAGGTATGGTGAGACCCTCCATGGGTGATCATCAAAGTACATCACATCATTTGGGGGAGGACCCAGGCCCTCCTTTCCATATCTGGGCTGCAATAGTATCCCTCCATGGGGGGGGGGCTCCCAAAGTCTATTTGTGACCAAGGAATAGACCCTGGCTCCACTGTTAGAAGTTCCATAGACTGCTGTGGCTCCTAGGTGGCACCCATATACAGAGGGCTTGGTTTGGTCCAATGATGGTTCCTCTGGTTTATGACTAGTGTCTGCGTGCTCTCATTAGGTCCGATCAACTGTTTCTACAAGTATCTCCAGTTCCATCTTGGCTCATTTGCTCATCTCTCCTCCCTCTCTGCAACTGAATTCTGGGAGTATGGGTCAGTGCTCAGTTGTGGGTGTCTGTTTCTACTACAATCAGCTACTGGGTCAAGGTTCCAGGAATGGTAACCCAGGTAGTCATCAATTTCATTATAGGGGAAGAGCATCAAAGGCAGCCTCTCCATCACTGCCTAGATTCTTAGTTGGGGTTGTTCCTGTGGATTCCCTACCATTTCCTCTGTACCAGACCTCTCTCCAAACCTGTACTGTCTCCCTTTATCAAGGCATCTCCTTTCTTGCCCTCTTCTATTCCACCCTTGCCTCAGTTTTCCTGTTCTTTTCTCTCCCCTTCTCCCCTTTACATCTCCCTCCTCTCCCCACTCCACCCTGTGCTCCCAATTTGCTCAGGGGTTCTTGTATCCCTCTACTTATTCGGGGGACCGTGAGTTTTTCTCTTGGTGTCCTCCTTGTTTCATACCTCTGCTGGAGGTGTGGATTGCAGACTGGTAATGCTTATCTCTATGCCTGGAAAACCATATTTGAGTGAGTACATATCACGTTTGTCTTTTTGTGACTGTGAGACCGTACTCAGGATGGTTTCTTCTAGTTTCATATATTTGCCTGGGAATTTCAAGATTCCATTTATTTTTCTTCTGAGTAGTACTCCATTGTGTAAATACCCCACATTTTCTCTATGCATTCTTCAGATGAAGGGCATCTAGGTTGCTTCCAGGTTCTGCCTATTACAAACAATGCTGCTATGAATATATTTGAACATAATGTCCTTGCTGTATGAATGTGAATTCTTTGGGTATATATGCCCAGGAAGGAATTGCTGGATCTTGAGATAGACTCATTCCCATTTTTCTGAGAAACCACCATACTGATCCACAAAGCAGTCATACAAGTTTGCACTCCCACCAGCAATGAAAGAGTGATACTCTTTCTCCTCATCCTTTCCAGCATAGACTGTCATTGGTGTTTTTGATTTTAGCCATTCTGACCAGTGTAAGGCTGTATCTCAAAGTTGATTTTAGTTGCATTTTCCTGATGGCTAATAATGTTGAGCACTTTCTTAAGTGTCTTTCAGCCATTTTAGATTCCTCTATTGATAATTCTCTAGTTCTGCAACTCACTTTTTAATTGGATTGTTTGGTGTTTCCTTTCTAGTTTCTTGAATTCATTGTATATTTTGGAAATCAGTCCTCTGTCAGATGTGGGATTGGTGAAGATCTTTTCCTATTCTTCCAGATGTCATTTTGTCTTGCTGACTGTGTCCTTTGCCTTACAGAAGCTTCTCATTTTCAGGAGGTCCCATTTATTAATTGTTGATCTCAATGTCTGTGCTACTGGTGTTATGTTCAGGAAGCGTTCACTTATACCAATTCATTCAAGGGTACCTCCCACTTTCTCTTCTAAGATGTTCAGTGTGGCTGGATTTATGTTGATGTCTTTCTTTGATCCATTTGGACTTAAGTTTTGTTCATGGCTATAGATATGGGTCTATGTGCAATCTTCTACATGTCCAAATCCAATTATGCCGGCACCATTTGTTGAAGACGCTTTCTTTATTCCATCGCATAACTTTAGCATCTTTGCCAAAAATCAGGTGTTCACAGGTATGTGAATTAATATCAGGGTTTTCATTTCAATTCTATTCATCTACAATACCAAGTTGTTTTCAGGATTATGGCTCTATAATAGAGCTTGAAATCAGGGATGGTGATGCGTCCAGAAGCTCCTTTATAGTACAGAGTTGCTGTGGCTATCCTGGGTTTTTTGTTTTTCCATGTAAAGTTGAGTATGGTTCCTTCATGGTCTGTGAAGAATTGTGTTGGGATTTTGATGGCAATTACAGTGAATCTGTAGATTGCTTTTGGAAAGATTGCCAATTTTACTATGTTGATCATACCTATCCAAGAGCATGGGAGATCTTTCCATTTCCTATTATCTTCTTTAATTTCTTTCTTTAAGGACTCAAAGTTAACATTGTACAGGTCTTTCACTTGTTTAGTTAGCATTACTCCAAGATATTTTATGCTGTTTGTGGCTATTGTAAAGGGTGATGTTTCTCTGATTTCTTCTCAGCCCATTTATCATCTGTATATAGTAAGGCTACTGATTTTTTTGAGTTAATTTTGTATTAACTGCCACTTTGCTGAAGATATTTATCAGCTGTAGGAGTTCTCTGGTACAGTTTTTTTTGGGTCACTTATGTAAACTATCATATCATCTGCAAATAGTGAAAGTTTGACTTCTTCCTTTCCAATTTGTATCCCCTTGATTTCTTTTTGCTGTCTTACTGCTCTAGCTAGGACTTCAAGTACAATATTGAAGAGATATGGAGAGAATAGACATCTTTTCTTGCCCCTGCTTATAGAGGAATTGCATTGAGTTTCTCTCCATTTAGTCCGATGTTGGCCGTTGGTTTGCTGTATATTGCCTTTATCATGTTTAAATATGATTCTGTTATTCCTGATCTCTCCAAGACTTTTATCATGAAGGAGTGTTGGATTTTGTCAAAGGCCTTTTCAGCATTTAGTGAGATGATCATGTGGTTTTTCTTTTTACAGTTTGTTTATAAGGTGAATTATTTTGATGGATTTTCATGTTGAGCTATCCCTGCATGCCTGGGATGAAGCCTACGTGATGATGGTGGATGATTTTTCTGATGTGTTCCAGGATTCGCTTTTCTAGTTTTTTTCTTGAGTGTTTTTGCATCAATGTTCATGAGGGATATTGTTCTAAAGTTCTCTTTCTTAGTTGTGTCTTTGTGAGGCTTGGGTACCAAGGTAATTGAAGCCTCATAAAAAAGGGTTTGACAATGCCCCTTCTGCTTCTATTGTGTGGAACAGTTTGAGGAATAATGGTATAAGCTCTTCTTTGAATTTCTGGTAGAATTTTGCACTGAAATAATTTTGCCCTTTTTTTGTTTTGTTTTGTTTTGATTTTTGTTTTTTGTTCTTTTGGTTAGGAGACTTTTGATGATTGCTTCTATTTCATTAGGAGTTATAGGTCTCTTTAAATTGCTATCTGTTCTTTATTTAATTTTGGCAAGTGATATCTATCCAGAAAATTGTCCATTTCCATTAAATTTTAGAATTTTGTGGAGTACAGGTTTTCAAAGCATGACCTGATGATTCTCTGGATTTCCTCAGTGTCCATTGTTATGTCCCTTTTTTATTTCTAATTTTGTTAAGTAGCATGATCTCTTTCTGCCTTTTGGTTACTTTGGATAAAGGTTTGTCTATTTTGTTGATTTTCTGACAGAATCAACTCTTTGTTTCATTGATTCTTTGTAATGTTTTCCTGGTTTTTACTTTATTGATTTTAGCCCTTAATTTGATTATTTCCTGTCATCTACTCCTCCTGGGTGAGTTTGCTTCCTTTTGTTCTAGAGCTTTCAGTTGTGCTGTTAATCTCTAGTGTGACTATTCTCCAGTTTCTTCATGTGGGCACTTAGTGCTATGAACTTTCCTCTTAGCACTGCTTTCAAAGTGTCCCATAAGTTTGGGTATGTTGTGTCTTCATTCTCATTGAATTCCAGAAAGTATTTAATTTCTTCTTTTATTTCTCCCTTGACCCAGGAATGGTGCAATTGTACATTGTTCAATTTCCATGAGTTTCTAGGGTTTCTGTGATTTGTGTTGTTGTTGAATTCTAACTTTAAAGCATGGTGGTCTGCTAAGATACAAGCGGTTATTCCAATTTTTTTGTATCCAGGGAGGTTTGCTATGTTGCTGAATATGTGGTTGATTTCAGAGAAGGCTCCGTGTGGAGCTGAAAAGAAGGTATATTGTTTTGTGTGTGGATGGAATGTTCTATAGATGTCTGTTAATCCCAATTGGGTTCTAAATTCTGTTAGTTCTATTGTTTCTTTGTTAAGTTTCTGTTTGTTGGTCCTGCCTAGTGCTGAGAATAGAGTATGGAAGTCTCCCAGCATAAGTGTGTGAGGTTTTATGTATGATTTGAGTTTTAGTAATGTTTCTTTTATGAATGTGAGTGCCTTTGCATTTGGGCCATAGATTTTCAGAACTGAGACTTCATCTTGATGGCCTTTTCCTGGATATTTTGTTTTAGGGATTTGTTGGACTTTAGATTTTCTTTGATTTATGACTGTGTATCCTCTAATGAATCTTCAACACCTGAGATTCTCTCTTCCATCTCTTGTATTCTATTAGTTATACTTACATCTGTATTTCTTATCATTTACCTAGCTTTTTATTTCCAGCATTCCCTCAGTCTATATTTTCTTTATTGTTTCTCTTTCAGCTTTCAAGCCTTGAATTGTTTGAGTAGTTTCCTTAACTTGTTTGTTTTTTCTTGGCTCTCTTTAGATTCTTTAAGAGATTTGTTTATTTATTTTTTGGTTGTTTTTTCTTCCATTTCTTTGAAAGATTTTCTCGTTTCCTCATAAAAATTTTTTGAGGTCTACCTCTTTTGCTTCATCTGCATTGTTCTTTTCAGGTCTTGCTGGTGTGGAGTCTCTAGAGTCTGGTGGAGTCATATTTGTCTTTCTGTTGTTGAGTGTGTTCTTACAATGTCATCTTCCCATCTCATCTTTGAGTGGGTACAATAGGGGTCTCTCTGACTCCACTGGTCTCCTGGTGGTGTATGTGGGCCAAGACTTCAGTGTCTGGAAATCTAGATGGTCTAGTTTCTCCTGGTATTTTCCACACTCTAGCAGAGCTCAGTGAGCAGAGGGGGAGCCAAGAGTGTGGTGTGGGAGGATTCAAGTCCTTCCTGTCTGGTCGGGTCCACTTGATGCTAGGAGCAGGCCCAGGAAGATCAAGGTAGGGGGTTATGGCTGGGAGTTGGGGTCCTAGGAGAGCCCACACTCACCTGAAGCAGAGCACAGTAGTTGTTGGGGGACCCAAGAGTGGGTTATGGGGGTCTCAAGGCCTTCCCATCTAGGCAGGTCCACTTGATTTGAGGAGAAAGCCCAAGAAAGTCAAAGGAGGGGGTTATGGGCAGGAATTGGGGTCCTAGGAGGGCCCACTCTCACCTGAAGCAGAGTCCAAAAATTGTTGGGGGAGCCAAGAGTCATATCAAGACCAATTTTTAAAGTTCAGGGGTACTTAGAGGGACCACTCATGTCTTAAGTTATTTAAACATTTATAAAGTTACATATATAAAGCTATTTCTATTCAAAACCCATAGAAACTTTAATTGACATAATATATTAATTTACCTAACACAATATTAAGAAAACAAATAATGCTAGGTGACCACTTGGAAATTGATTTACCAAATAACTTTCAGGCAACAGGATAATGAAATTGAAATTCCTTGGCTTACTAAATACCTCTGTAGATGTTATTTTCCTTTATATAACTCATACACGTAAATTACTGGAACTTTGATTCATTTATTTTTGAGAAGTAATTAAGGTTCTAAAGTTGTTCAAATGGCATACAGTATGAAAAAGACTAAACCCTGCAGTTCTATTTCTTACATATTTGTACTCTCTACATAAGTGGAAATCAATACTACTCTAGCTTCAATAGAAATGTCCCATATTCCCCTTAGTCCTTAGCTTTCATCATCATTTTTTAATCAATCAAATGAGAAATTTTATTCTTGTAGGGAAAAGGGACCAGTCAAAGAAACACACCCTGAGCAGAGCCAAAGAAACACACTTTGGCCCTGCAACCAGAACCAAAGAAATGTACCCTGACCCTAAAACCAGTGCCAAAGGAACACACTTTGTCCCTTGAATCAGAGCCAGTGAAAGAAATGTACCCTGGCCCTAAAATTGGAGCCAAAAGGCTAAAAAGGACCAGAGAAAGAAACATACTTTGGCCCTGAAACCAGAACCAAATCTGACCCTAATCCTGTGTAAAAAAAGTAACCAATCCTGGAGCAGAGCTCTAGCCAATCTGAGCTCAGCACTGAAATCGGACCAATCCCTACTCTGGAAAAACTTCCCGGCCCCCAAGAATCCCTGTATAAACCTTGTGTATGTTCAGCTTGGCTGGTCCAGCTGCCTTCCAATAAACCCCTTTGGATGAGCTTTGGGTGAAGATCTTCTTTTGCGGCGGCGACAGAGCAGAGGCGATGCAGGGCAGGGCAGGGCAGGGCAGGGCAGGGCAGGGCAGGGCAGGGCAGGGCAGGGCAGGGCAGGGCAGGGCAGGGCAGGGCTGGGCTGGGCTGGGCTGGGCTGGGCTGGGCTGTAACACTTGCCCCAGAAACCTTCCTCGGCAGACCTTTGTTGTTACACTCTGCTACTCTGCTCCTGGCTCCCGGCTCCCGGCTCTCCAGGATCAGAGCTGAACTGTAGCAACTTCGCCCGAGAAACCTCCTGCCAAGCAAAACTGCTACACTAGGTGAACATCCCCAGCTGGAAGACTCTGTCCTGCCAGAGCAGAGCTAATACACCGGAGAAGCCTTTCTCTGAGGCAAGGCTGTAAGCTGCTAAGCTTACTGCAACCTGTGGGGGTCCTTGGCTCCCGAACTCCAGGATACCTTTCCACCTGAGTTGTGTAACACTCAGTATTCTGAGTGCCAGAATACCTGACCCACTCCTGTTCCATCCTATCCCGACCCATCCCGAAACGCTTACAATTCTCATGCAAGAAGATAGTGCTATCATGCTCTTTGGGTTAAATTATTAGGAAGTTTCACAGTCTATTGATGTATGCTAAACTTGTTGGATTAAAATAGGGCTTTCAAATTGTGTTGAAAAATGCTCCCAACTATGCTGCATTGTAGAGGGGGCTGGAGAGATGGTCTCCCTGTTTAGAGGACCTGCTGCTTCCAAAGGATCTGACCTTGTGTTGCAGCCCCCAACTCAGGCACCTCACAATATCTTGGAACTCTAGCACCTGGAACTTGGACACTGTCTTCTGTACTTCTTAGGTACCTGCATGCATGTGGTATATACTCACAAAGAAATATATACTTATAAAAAATAAGTCTTAAAAAACATCTCAGAGATGCTGATAGAACATAGTTCTTGAGCACAAGTCAACGGCTAAGTTAAAGTATAACTTCAATAAATAAAAGGTACATAAATTATTTCTAATTTGTAAAATGCCATATGAACTTGAGCAGCTATTTTCTTCTGTTGGAACTTACACTAGAGTCTGCTTTAAAGTTCACACTTCTTTCATTCTACCCTACCTCCACCCATGCTTTTCCTATGTGTTTCTTGGTTGTTGTTTTTGGTTTTTGTTTGCTTGCTTACTTGTTTTTTTTCAGGATAGGATTTCTCCATGTAGCCTTGGTTATCCTGGAGCTCACTATGTAGAGCAGCCTGATGTTGAACTTACAGAGATCTGCCTGCCTCTGCTTCCCAAAGGATGTGATCTAAGAAGTATGCCACCATACATGGCTTCTCTGTGTGATACTTGTTGAATTTTTTCACCCAGTTTTGACCCTTTCATTTCCTTTCCAGTCTTTCACAAAAACACATATTTTTACACATCAGATCATGTTGATTGCCTGGTTTCAGCACTTTAATAAACCTCTGTTAACAACAAACCAATTTTGAGGGTCTCTGTCATACAAATTCTGTGGATATGTATGCATGTGTGTATGTGTTTTCATGAAGGAGTGCACGTTCGACATGTGATACATGTGTAGATCACAGGGCATTTGTAGTAATTGTTTCTTTCTTTCCATAATAGGGCTCATGAGAGTGAAACCCAACTCTTAGGCTTGGCTGCAGTTGTTTCTTTACATAGGGAGCCATCTTGCCTGCCCCAGGATTATATAAATTGTGTCCAATTTTTGCAATGGCAAATATCCATTTTGCTTCCCAACACTGAACTTGTAGCTCCTGGGGTATCACGTAATATTTAAAACTCCCAAGTTATCACATCCTGTTTCTTTTTCCATCTGATTCTTCAACTAAGTTCCTATTTATCTTTGAATATCCACTTGTTATGTTTTTTCTGTCACAAGAAATAACTAGAAAGAAATTTGTGATGTCACCTTATAACACATGCTATTCTAACTGCTTAATCATGTTCTAAGAACATATTTCACACAAGTTTATCCTTTCACCTATGTTAACCAAATGATGTTCAAAGGAAACACAAGTGAGGTCACTAAGTAAGCAACAATGGTGTTGAAACTAAGGTAGGACCTATGCAGAAAATACAGAGGCCAGTCTTCCCTTCCCTTCCACTATAAAGCATCACGATAGTGTGTTCTGACCCATTCAAAGAATTCTTGTTCAGTCTCTAGTCATTGAGAACTACTTCAAACTACATTATTACCCGTGGTTCTTGCCATTGTTACAAGATTTTGTTTTCATAATAGGATCAAGAGCCTGAGCTGGCACAGCTGCAGTAATCACAGAGCTGTGACATTTGTCTCAGCTGTGAAATTTCAAGATTTTAAAGTCCTATGTTTTATGATTATCTTATCCTGGCACTCATGATGAATATTACAAGGAGCTTCTAATATACTAATTATCCCTGAGGCAGATCAAGAAAAGGGCTTACTTAGTAGCATTTCTACACCCCCTTTCTTGAGATGAGAAGGGACAATTTCTTATTATGAATGAAATTTATGAAGGTGATTTAACTTTTTTTCTTAGCTTATGAAACAGACTTTCCAGGACAATTTCTCTGAAAAGCATCTGTAGACCTCACGTTATCTGCACTTTTCTGAAACTGTTTTTATTGTTGCTCATTATTCACTGCGATATTGGTAGCACTTTTCTCTCACCTCCACTGTTACAAAGACTGTAATTAAATTCAGGAACCATTCATAGGGAATTAGAATTAATAGCCTTTTTTATATAATCCCATTTCTACACATATCATTCTTTCCCACATTCATTTTCTATTTCTTTCAACATTTCCATTCATTTATTTTGCCCTGAAGACAGAAAATTGTCACAAAGTTTATCCATAGAATATAAGTCATAGAGAGTTCACACAGTTCTTTCTTCATTCCCTTTTATATGGTGAATAAGCTATTAGAATTTAATTATTCCACAAAAAATAAAACAGTTTTAGGAACTTAAGTACTTATGAGTTTTCTACTTGAAACCCAGCAGTTGCTAAGTCAGAACATACACGCATATAAATATGTACAGGTGCATCAAATGTATTTTATTCTACATAGTCTATATTTTATATTTAACATATGTAATATTACTATGCTTTCTAATCCATTAGTAATTATGATTTAATAAAACGATAGTAACCCAGAGGCCTAAAATGTTCAATAAGTAAGAGGTTTGGGAGATTGAAGGAGTAGTGTCAGTAGATCATATTTCTCAAAATTCTATATATACACACACTCAAGGTTTTTGATGGAATAAAGAAAACAAAGTGAAATACTTGCTAAACTCAGAGGAAGGGGGCACATATAATAAAGAAAAATATCTGATTCTTTTGAGAGGCTACTGGAAACCAGTTCAACTGGGAACAGGTGCAACTGGAAAGAAAAGTGTGACAATAGAGGAGAATTCTAAAATGATCCACTAGCAGCCTTGGGATGTCAGAGGAGATAAGGATTTATGTGACTTTAAAGATTGGTGACATTTGGAGATTGAGTCACACTCAAGATCCATTGTTCTTGATAATTTATAACATTCTCACTATTAGGAATGAAATTTTCTTGTCCACATCAGCAGCACATAAACTAAAAATTGGAACAACAGAGGGAAGACAAGAATACCACCTGGACAAGGATAAGGAAATTTGTTAAGTATTTTATAGTATAAACATTTTTGTTGTTGTTGTATTTGTTTGTTTTATTAATGAATATTTTTCTTTTAATTTTTATTTAATTTAAATTAGAAACAGGTTTGCTTCACATGTCAATCTCCCTCTCCCTCCCCTCCTCCTCCACCCCCCTTAACCTTCCCCAACCCCTCCTCCAGTCCCCACTCCACACTCCAAGGAGGGTGGAGGCCCTTCATGGGGGATCTTGAAAGTCTGCCATATGATCCAAGGCAGGGCCTAGGCCTTCCCTCATGTGTCCAGGCAGAGACAGCATTCGTCCATGTGAAATGGGCTCCCAAAGTCCATCTGGATAACAGGGCTAAATACTGATATATTTTCTGAGGCCCCAAAGAATGCTGAGGCCTCTTCACTGACACCCACGTTCACAGGATCTGAATAAGTCCCATGCTGGCCTCTCAGCTATCATCCTGGGTCTATGAGCTCCCCCTTGTTCAGGTCAGCTGTTTCTGTGGGTTTCACCCAACAAGTCATAACCCCTTAGCTCATCACTCCTCCCTCTCTGCAGCTGGGTTCCAGGAGTTCAGTTCAGTGTCTGGCTGTGAGTATCTGCCTCTGCTTCCTTCAGCCACTGGATAAAGGCTCTAGGATGGCACACAAGGAAGTTGTCAATTGTTTTATCAGGGAAGGGCATTTAAGGTAACCTCTCCGGTATTGGTTAGGTTGTCAGGTCATGCCATCCTTGTAGGCCTCTGGACATCTCATTAGTACCAGATCTCTCTTCAAACTTACAATGGCTCCTATTATGGTATCTCTCATCCTTCTCTCCTCTATTCTTCCCCTTATTCAAATATCCTTCTCCCCCATGTCCTCCTCTCCCCTCCTCTTCACCTCTTCTCTTTTTCCAAGCTTCCTTGCCCCCGACATGCTCCCAATCCCCTCAGAAGACTCTGTCCTGTTCCCCTTCTCTGGGTTACCTAGCATATCTCTCTTAGGGTCTTCCCTGTTTCCCAGATTCTCTGGCTGGGGATTATAGGCTGGCACTCCCCTGTTTCAGGCCTAAAATCCATATATGAGTGGGTACATACTATGCATGTCTTTTTGTGACTGGGTTACCTCACTCAGGATGTTTTATTCTAGTGCCATCCGTTTACCTGCAAATTTCAAAATTCCATTGGTTTTTTTTTCTGCTGAGTAGTTCTCCATTGTGTAAATGTACCACATTTTCTCTATCCACTCTTCAGTTGAGTGGCATCTAGGTTGCTTACAGGTTCTTGCTATTAAAAATAATGCTGTTATGAACATAGTTAAACAGATGCCCTTGTTGTATGAATGTGCATCATTTGGGTATACGCCTAAGAGTGGAATTGCTAGATCTTGTGGTAGATAGATTTCTGAGGAATCTCCATACTGATATCCAAAGTGGCTGTATGAGTTGGCATTCCCAGCAGCAGTGGAGGAGTGTTACCCTCTCTCCACATCTTCTCCAGCATAAACTGTCATTGGTGTTTTTGATTTTAGCCATTCTGACAGGAGTAAGATAGTATCTCAGAGTTGTTTTGATTTGCATTTCCCTGATAGCTAAGGATGTTAAGCACTTTCTCAAGTGTCTCTCAGTGATCTCCTCTATTGAGAATTCTCTATTTAGCTCTGTGCCCTACCTTTTAATTGGATCCTTTGGTGTTTTGGAGACTTGCTTCTTGAGTTCTTTGTAAATTTTTGAGATCAGCCCTCTGTCAGATATGGGCTTAGTGAATATCTTTTCCCATTATGTGGGCTGCCTTTTGTCTTGTTGACTGTGTCCTTTGCCTTACAGAAACTTCTCAGTTTCAACAGGTCCCATTTATTAATTGTCAATCTCAGTATCTATGCTACTAGTGTTATGTTCAGGAGGCAGTCTCCTTTAACAATCGGTTCAGGGTACCTCCCACTTTCTCTTCTAAGAGGTTCAGTGTGGCTGGATTTATGTTGAAGTCCTTGATCCATTTGGACTTAAGTTTTGTGCATGGCGATAGACATGGATCTATCTGCAGTCCTCTGCATGACTGCATCCAGTTATGCCAGCACTATTTGTTGAAGATGCTGTCTTTTTTCCAATATATAATTTTAGCCTCTTTGTCGAAGATCAGATGTTCATACATATATGGGTTAATATCGGGGTGTTCAATTAGATTCCATTGGTCTTCCTGTCTACTTTTGTACCAATACCAACCTGTTTTCAGGACTATAGCTCTATAATAGAACATGAAGTCAGGGATGGTGATGCCTCTGGATGTTGTTTTGTTGAACAAGGTTGTTTTTGTTTTTGCTATCCTGGGTCTTTTGTTTTTTCATATAAAGTTGATAATTGTTCTTTCAAGGTCTGTGAAGAATTGCGCTGGTATTTTAATAGGGATTGCCTTGATTCTATAGATTGCTTTTGGCAAGATTGCCATTTTTACTATGTTAATCCTACCAATCCAAGAGCATGGGAGATCTTTCCATTTTCTGGTATCTTCTTTAATTTCTTTCTTTAAAGACTCAAAGTTCTTGCTGTACAGGTCTTTCACTTGTTTGGTTAGCTATGTAAGTGACCTGAAAAACTCTACAAGGGAACTCCTACAGTTGATAAATACTATCAGCAAAATGGCAGGATACAAGATTAACTCAAAAAAATCAGTAGCCCTATACATACAGATGATAAATGGGCTGAGAAACATCACCCTTTACAACTGTCACAGACAACATAGTATAAAAGACTCATGTTTCATTAAATTCAGAAAGATGATGTTACAACTGTTCAAGCTGCTGAATAGCATTCTCATAAGAAATATATAATTAACCATAATTGGACATTTACAATTGCTTGTCTCAACACTGATCATGGCAGTGCTAAAATTCAGGGACACATAAGTTGTCCAAGGCCATCAATGCTAGAAAACAGCACCTTTTCTAGAAAGCCTTGTTTCTACCTCCTCAGTTTTATAAGTGATTCTTGCTGATAAAAATTTCTCACAAGTCTTTTTTTTTCAGTTTAAATTTAGATTAGAAACAAGGTTGCTTCACAAGTTAGTTCCAGGTCCCTCTCCCTTTCCCTCCCCTCCTCCCATGCCCTCCCCCCAACCCCCCATTATCCCCTCATTTCCCCAGGGAGGGTGAGGCCCTCCATGGGGGTGTCCATAGTCTGTCATTTCATACAGGGCAGGGCCTAGACCCTCCCCCAAGAGTTCAGGGTCTCACAAGTCTTAATGGTAACCAAGTTTGTGAACTGATTGTCAGTAAGTATGCAATGCCCGTGCAAACTATATGTAGCTATTCACTTGTGGAATTAAAGACACCCATTTGTCATTTTGTCTCCACAGATATTAGGTATTTTGTTATTTAAAAGCATTCATTCTAAATTTTCACAGGCTGATAAAAATCACTAAGAATTACAGGCCCCAAATTGTCCCATGTCTTCAAGTGTTTATGCAGGAGGATGTCAAAGGAAAACATGCAAAAGAAAACCAACCATCAACACACGTTATCTCTCAAGAACGAACACAGTCCATTAATCTATGTGTTTTTATTATCTTTCCATGGAACCACAATAATTGATAATTATTCTATTTCCAGGGGGGAAACAGGTAGAAATCACCCAATACAACTCTTCCCTGTCTTGGTAAAAACAATATTGACTACTAAAATATTCTAAGGCATTGTATTCTGACAAAGGCCACTTGCTATTTTATAAAACCTCCTAACGTTCTCTACTTTAATAACAGGTTTCCTCTTTGCAAGTTACTTAATAATACTGTCACCCCTCTGCTAGCTAGCTTAATTAGAACTGCCTCCTAGCTCTCCTTTGATTCCCACATGTTCTAACAAGTTATGAAAACTGCTATTTTCTATTATAAGATCTCTCAAACTCTAGAGTTTGATTGTCTTCGTAAAACAAAAGGTTCATGTCTTGATCATATTTTATCTATAGATGAAAAGTATTTCTCAGTTAATTTCTCACCTTTGTGAAATAAAGCATGTGTTCCTATAGTAACAGAAAGACAATTAATCTGAACCTAAGCTCTGGTTTAGTAACCTTTCTGATCATATGTATTCACTGATTTTGTCTTGTATCAGAAGGAAATCGAAATCACTGACTCAACTTTATAAACACACACACACACACACACACACACACACACACACGTCCGTATGTATACATATATATGTATATCTACAGTGTGTGTGCGTATGTGTGTGTGACAGAGAGGGAGAGAGAGAGAGAGAGAGAGAGAGAGAGAGAGAGAGAGAGAGAGAGAGAGAGAGAGAGAGAGAGAGAGAGAGATTTTGCAAGGAACAGTTTTAGAGAGAGATTTTGCAAGGAACAGTTTTAGACAGTATTGGCACAAAAAGAGGAGATAGAGGCTGTGAATATTGTAACTTAAGCCATAATGATACATCTTACCCAAAAAACTCAGAAAATAGAGAACCAGAGAACCGTAAGGACCTCTTTGAGAGCTATTTCTCCTTGAGGTAATTTCATGGTTAGAACATCTCTGCTGAGATCAATACACTATTGATGCTGTTTTCTGCTTTGAATCCTGAATGTTTTCCCTGAGACAGGAAGCAAAAATGGAGTGACCATCTCCCTTTTCTGTCTTCACTGCCAAGTGGAGCTAGGCTTGTTTTGCTTTTACAAGGGTGGCTCAAGAAAAAACTGCACAGTTAAAGGTGAGGCTTATTGCGCATCACCGTGTTCTTAATTACCAATTATATTTATTTTTCTTATCAAACAAAGTCAGTGGTTACTGTTTCAATTGTTGTAGGATGTCTATCATTCTTGACTAATGCACTTGATGTCTAGTAAGCCAATAATAGGTACATTTCCTGGTGTTATCTGCATATGTATCACTGAAGACTTCCAGGAACCAGGACAGTTTTTTCTTAATAAATGACAAAATGATATTTGGACAACAAATCGGATTTGTGTCTATCTCATATTAAAAATCAATTCCTCCATAGGTGTAAGATGGTTAAGATAAAAAACATGAGTGTGTTCTGTATTTACTTGCTGTACATTATATATAATGAAAAATTAGGTAATGGGTAATATTTTCAAACTAACTTGTCTTACTAACAAAATAATTTTGAAGTACTTTGTGGTGATATATTATTTATGATGTACTAAAGATTGCTGAGGATTCAGAAAGCAAAGTCATCCTAAGCTATAGAGATTAGGCAGTGGTAGCACACACCTTTAATTCCAGGACTCAGAATTAAGAGGTAGACGGATCCAAGGCCACCCAGATCTACACAAAAGATCCAGTCCTAAAGAGAAACAGCTCACACAAAGATGATTTCAGCACCTGGGTTCACACACCTTTAATCCCAGCATTAGAGGGTTATAAAAGATAGGAACAGGGTCTTCAACAGTCAGTATGAGGCATTCATTCTCCAGCCACATTAAGAATATGAAGACATTGAAGCCTCCAGCCACACTGTGGAGAGGCAACCATGGGAGGTATGGTGGAGCCAGGATTGCCTCTCAAAGCCTGAGGTAGAGTAAGAGCTAGTGCCCAGCTACTCTGCATTTCTGATCTTCAGCTTCAAGTTTGAACCTCAATATCTGACTCTGTTTAATTTTCATGTTACAGTACTCTATGAAGAAAATCCTGAGTCAGGCAGATATGTATAGCAAATAGAAAATGCTTTTTGCAGCTCACTCTTTTGCCTTAGGAGATTCTTTTCTACCATGACTCAGAAACATAAAGAAGCCTTTTTTTTTTCAAACTTTAACAATATTGATGTCTACTTATATTCAGTACAAAGCCTAAAAATAACATTTAAGAAAATCTCCAACTATGAAATCAAAAGTGAAACAATACAATTTAATTACATCCTATGGTAATTTATTACATGTTTACATGACATTTTGCAACTAACACACTGGATCATGATGATTCAGTAGATAACTGATTCTTTGCCTGGTGTTTATCTGATGGTGACTCATGTATGTAGCAGTACCAGCAGCATGAAAAAATACTGCATTTTCGGCCAGGTGGTGGTGGCACACACCTTTAATCCCAGCACTCGGGAGGCAGAGGCAGGCGGATCTCTGTGAGTTCGAAGCCAAGCTGGACTGACAGCCTCTAAAACATTACAGAGGAACCCTGTCTTGAAAAACCAAAAAAAAAAAAAAAAAAAAAAAAAGAAATGCTGCATTTTCAATGGATTAACTTTGGGTATAGTGGCAAAATAAATCTAAATTGTATGTAGTAATTTAGTTTTCATTAAATGCTTTTTAGCATCATTTAAGTGATGTGAAGAAATTGAGAATAAGATTAAATATCCTCGAATTAGTCATCCCACTGGTCAGGTGAGGTCAACAGCTTTCAAGTTAATCATTGCTCAATTGCTGATTAAATTACCACATAGAATGTTTCAAATAGTAGGCAATTTATTTGCATGCATATTTTGCAGATGGTATTTTCTGAAATATTAAATAGTGTACTAAAAATAGAATTTGAATTCCACTTCTGTCCTATCTCTAATGTATGCCCACTTACTTGAAGCTAATGTGACTGGAGTGGTATCCAAGAGAGCTTTCTCACATAATTTAATTCTCCTGTCATTTAGGTGAAAAAAAGATTCAGCCATATTCCATTTAAAAAACTATTGCTGAGTCCTTATTATATGCATAGAAATATTAGGTTAAATGATGAACTAGCACACCTCTTTCTAAAGAATATTTCAGTCCTGAAAATGAGAAAAGTCAGAAAATGTACGTAAAAGAGAAATATGAATAAGGTGATATAGGATTCGTGAGCAAAGGGGGTTAAAATTTAAGGAGAAAATAGATGTTATTTGAAGTAAAAACAGTGGACATTTGGGCCTAGGCTTCAAAATGGGCTAGATTTAGACAGGAGAGAATGGGTACCGAAACAACAGCAAAGAGAAATGTAAAGGATAAGCGTGAGTCTTCTGTAGGTGTGTCAATGTGAAAGATAGTAGTGAGTCATTGATTATCTATTTGACAGACTATATCTTTCAGTCTACAAACACTTCTTTCAAATTCTACTAGGGCCTTGTAAAACAGCTACATTGAATATAAAAGTTGGAGCACAGGAACTTTAAGATTTCACAATAATAAAAGACTCCCACTGTTAGCCTGGATTCCACTCCAAAGCTGATTGAACTCTACCCTGTTTAAACTAACCACACTCACCTCAAGTTCCGTGATCTTTCTATAAAATTGAAACTTGAACATATTCAAAGTATTCATTCACTCTTTGTCTCATGCTTCTAGAATGCAATCTCTGGGAACATTAGACAACATAGGCCATGTTCTTAACTGTATACTTCTCTCATGAACAATTCCTCATATGGCTTGAGCTCCTCAATACCTCATGTATCTGTGAACAGGAAGTAATTTCATGGTAGAAGTTAAGCTTAGAAAGAAACTCTACTAGATGCACTGCTCCCAGTTACATTTGCCAGAGTATCTGGAGCTTTGCCTTCTTTTAATGTTTAATACTTTTGTACAATCCGAAGAAAAACATTGGTTTAGCTTCACAACTGATGTAGGATGACTCCACATTCAACCCTTGTTATGTTTCAAACGGCTGTAAATTTCCTTTTCTCATCTCTACCCCGACATTTTCTCATGATCCTTAACTTAGTTTCTACCACTACATGCAATATTAATTTTATTTCCTAAGAAACATTTTGAAATTCGCAAGCAGGTCGATGGAACTAGAAGAAACCATCCTGTGTGAGGTAATTCAGACACAGAAAGAAAAATGTGGCATGTACTCTCTCATAAGTGTATATTAGACATAGAGCAAAGGATAACTAGCCTACACTTTGCAACCATAAAGAGGTAGGAAACAAGGAAGACCCTAAGAGAGACATACATGGTCTTCCAGAAAAGAGGAAAGGGACCTCCTGAGTAAATTGGGAGCAGAAGGAGTTGGAGGAGGGAGATAGGAGGAGGAGGAGAAGAAGAATGGGAAGAGGGAAGAGAGCATGAGGAATCAGGAAGGTCAAGTAGGGGAAAGAACAGAGAAAGACAGCAAGGAAAGAAGTACTTTAATAGAGGGAGTCATTACGGACTACACGAAGAATCTGGCACTAGGGAAATATCCAGGAATCCACAAGATTAACCCCAACTAGGAACCTAAGCAATAGTAAAAAGGCTTCCTTAAATGCCCTTCCCCTATAATGAAATTGGTGACTACCTTAAATGCCATCCTAGAAACTTCATCCAGAGAACAAAGGATATAGAACCCCTTTTCAGTGTAAGAAAACCATGCCTAGCAGGAGAATGGGACTGAGTTGAGAAACCCCAGTGACTTAGGAGGACCTCTGGGGGCCATGCCTGTAGGCCTATTGAAACCAGAGCATTAGAAATCCTGAGACATGATTTGTAGATGATTAAAGTCATCATGTACATGCTTAGAATGAAGCCTGAGTTCTCTGCAAGCACAGCAAGTGCTTTTAACCACTGGGCCATTTCTCCTGTCCATATTGTCAATATTTTCAAAGAGAAAACAAAACAACAACAACAAAAGAAAACCAACATCTGATTCTCTCACCTAAAATAGTGGGAAGATGAAAGGAAGAAAGAGGGGGAAAGTTCAACCACAGATGTGGGGGATTGCAGAAATGAGGATTCTAGCAATGGTTAAGATTAAACAAATGACAGATCTATGGAACATAATATAGAAACCTTCTGCTTTATAACTCAGATAAAATAGGCAAAAGAGACCCTGAAGAGGCTCACCCTGCATGCCTAGATAATGCTGCTCATAGAAGCACTGAGTTAATTAACAAAATCCCCAGTGTCAAATGCAGATTACCTCCACAGAAATTGATCAAGGAGGCACCAGAGGTCAACAAGATGAAATGGGCTATTGTCAGTCCTCATGGTTGTCTACCAGAACTAGAAGCTAACATGCGATTAAGACACCACATACTTTGTTTTGTTTTTTTCTTTTTTTCTTTATTTTTAAATTTAAATTTAAATTAGAAACAAGGTTGTTTCACAAGTCAGTTCCAGGTCCCTCTCCCTTTCCCTCACCTCCTCCCCCCAACCCCCCCAATATCCCCTCATTTCCCCAGGGAGGGTGAGGCCCTCCTTGGGGGTGTCATAGTCTGTCATTTCATCCAGGGCAGGACCTAGACCCTCCCCCAAGAGTTCAGGGTGAGAGTGCATCTCGCATTGTTGGATGGGAGTCCAAAGACCATTTGTATACTCGGGATAAATACTGATCTACTGCCCAAGGCTCAATACATTACCTAGGTATCCTCACTGACACCCCCAGTCAGGGGGTCTTGGTCAGTCCCATACTGGGAGTTAACCCTTGTCAGGTCAGCTGTTTCTGGGGGTTAAACCAGCCCAGTCTTAATCCCTTTGGTCATCAGTCCTCCCTCTCTGTTACTGGCTTTCTTGAGTTCAGCTCAGTGCTTAGCCATGGGGGTCTGCCTCTGTTTCCATCAGCCACTGAATGAAGGTTCTGTTTCCCAGACTCTCTGGCCATGGGATTGTAGACTGGCACTCCCCAGATCTATGTCTAAAATCCATATATGAGAGAGTACATACCATGTTTCTCTTTTTGTGAGTGTGTTACCTCACTCAGGATGGTTTCTTCTAGTGTCATCCATTTGCCTGCAAAAGGATTCCATTGTTTTTTTCTGCTGAATAGTACTCCATTGTGTAAATGTATCACGTTTTCTCTAGCCACTCTTCTGTTGAGGGGCATCTAGGTTGCTTCAAAGTTCTGGCTATTACAAATAATGCTGCTATGAACATAGTGGAACTGACATCCTTGCTGTAAGAATGGGCATCTTTTGGATATATGCATAAGAGTGGAGTTTCTGGGTCTTGTGGTAGGTTTATTCCCATTTTTATGAGGAATCTCCATACTGATTTCCAAAGTGGCTGAACAAGTTGGCACTTGCACCAGCAACGGAGGAGCGTTCCCCTTTTACCACATCCTCTCCAGCATAAATTGTCCTTGGTGTTTTTGATTTTAGCCATTCTGACAGGAGTGAGATGGTATCTCAGAGTTGCTTTGATTTGCATTTCCCAGATGGCTAAGGATGTTGAGCACTTTCTCAAGTGCCTCTCAGCCATTTTAGACTCCGCTACTGAAAATTCTCTATTTAGTTCTGCAACCCACTTTTTAATTGGATCCTTTAGTGTTTTGGAGAGTGGCTTCTTGAGTTCTTTGTAAATTTTGGAGATCATAGACGGGTGGTGGTGGCGCACGCCTTTAATCCCAGCACTCGGGAGGCAGAGGCAGGTGGATCTCTGTGAGTTCGAGGCTGGGCTGGACCGATAGCCTCCAAAACAATACAGAGAAACCCTGTCTCGAAAAACCAAAAAAAAAAAATTTGGAGATCAACCCTCTGTCAGATGTTGGGTTAGTGAATATTTTTCCCATTCTGTGGGCTGCCTTTTTGTCTTGCTGACTGTGTCCTTTGCCTTACAGAAGCTTCTCAGTTTCAGGAGGTCCCATTTATTAATGGTAGATCTCAGTGTCTGTGCTACTGGTGTTATGTTCAGGAAGCTGTCTCCTGTACCAATTCGTTCAAGGGTACCACCCACCTTCTTCTAAGAGGTTCAGTGTGGCTGGATTTATGTTGAAGTCCTTGATCCATTTGTACTTAAGTTTTGTGCATGGCGATAAACATGAATCGATCCGCATTCTTCCACCTGCCAGCCTCCAGTTATGCCAGCACCATTTGTTGAAGATGCTTTCTTTTTTCCATTGTATAATTTTAGCTTCTTTGTCAAAGATCATATGTTCATACATATATAGGTTAATATCAGGGTTTTCAATTCGATTCCATTGGTCTACCTGTCTATTTTTGTGCCAATACCAAGCTTTTTTCAGGACTATAACTCTATAATAGAGCTTGAAGTCAGGGATGGTGATGCCTCCGGACATTGCCTTGTTGAATAGGGTTGTTTTGGCTATCCTGGGTCTTTTGTTTTTCCATACAAAATGATTATTGTTCTTTCCAGGTCTGTGAATGAATTGTGGTGGGATTTCAATGGGAATTGCATTGAATCTGTAGATTGCTTTTGGCAGGATTGCCATTTTTACTACATTGATCCTACCTCTCCAAGAGCATGGGAGATCTTTCCATTTTCTGAGGGCTTCTTTAATTCCTTTCTTTAAATCTTCAAAGTTCTTGCGATACAGGTCTTTCACTTGTTTGGTTAGCATTACCCCAAGGTATTTTGTGTTGTTTGTGGCAATTATAAAGGGTGATGTTTCTCTGATATCTTTCTTAGCCCTTTTATCATCTGTATATAGTAGGGCTACTGATTTTCTTGAGTTGATCTTGTATCCTGCTACTTTGCTGAAAGTATTTATCAGCTACAGGAGTTCACTGGTAGAGTTCTTTGGGTCATTTATGTAAACTATTATATCATCTGCAAATAGTGAAAGTTTGCCCTCTTCCTTCCCAATTTGTATCTCCTTGATCCCCCTTTGTTGTCGTATGGCAATGGCTAGAACTTCAAGTACAATGTTGAAAAGGTATGGAGAGAGTGGACACCCTTGTCTTTTTCCTGATTTTAGAGGAATTGTGTTGAGTTTCTGTCAATTTAGTTTGATGTTGGCTATTGGTTTACTGTATATAGCTTTTATTATGTTTAGGTATGTTCCTGTTATCCCAGATCTCTCCAAAACCTTTATCATGAAAGGGTGTTGGATTTTCTCAAAGACTTTTTCAGCATCTAGTGAGATGATCATGTTATTTTTATTTTTTGGCTTGTTTATATGGTGGATTATATTGATGGATTTTCATATGTTGAACCATCCCTGCATCTCTGGGATGAAACCTACTTGATCGTGGTGAATGATTGTTTTGATGTGTTCTTGGATCTGATTTGCCAGTATTTTATTGAGTATTTTAGTATCAATGTTCATGAGGGAGACTGGTCTGAAGTTCTCTTTCTTAGTTGTGTCTTTGTGTGGCTTGGGGATCAAGGTTATTGAAGCCTTGTAAAAAGAGTTTGACAAAGACCCTTCTGCTCCTATTGCATAGAATACTTTGAGAAGAATTGGTGTAAGCTGTTCTTTGAATTTCTGGTAGAATTCTGCACTGAGGCCATCTGGACCTGGGCTTTTTTTGGTTGGGAGATTTTGATGACTGCTTCTATTTCCATAGGGGTTATAGGTCTATTTAAATTGCTTATCTCTTCTTGATTTAATTTTGGCAAGTGATAGCTATCCAGCAAGTCGTCCATTTCCTTTAAATTTTGAAGACACCACATACTTTGTATATACGATATGTAAAAATGCAAATTGGAGCCGAGCTGGATCCTCCTTACCTGCTGACCAGCTTTTGGCGTTCTGGAAGATGTTATGTAGGTTGCTTAGAGAGAAAATCATCTCCCTTACCCAGGTTTGAACTATATGAATAATGAAATTAACCTGCCAAGTCTTGCCTGTCCTGTAGTCGTTCAGTAACAAATAAACACTCAGAGGTTTATATTATTTATAAACTATTTGGCCTATTGTTCAGGCTGATTACTACCAAACTCTTACAACTTAAATTAACCCATAATTCTTATCTATGCTTAGCCACCTGATTTGGTAGCTTTTCTCATTAAGGCCTTCTCATCTTGCTTCCTCTACATCTGACTGGCTACTATGTCTCTGCTTTTCCTCTTCCCAGAATTCTCCTGGTCTGGTAGTCCCACCTTTACTTCCTGTCTGGCTACTGGCCAATCAGCATTTTATTAAACCAATGCAAGTGACAAATCTTTACAGTGAGCAAGAGCATTATCCTAAAGCACCACCAGGCAAAGTGTGTCCACTTGTGAAATAGTAACAGAACTATTGTGGTAGTAATCAACCACACTGTGTTTGAATGTGGGGCCCATTCTACAGAAGGAATTCTATGCCTGGTATCGTAAGCATGTTTAACAACCTATGTCCATAGCAGTGGCAGACCCACATAAAGAAATTACTATTACTGTTTAAATTGACAACATCAAACTCTCTTCTATATTTCTATGTTTATATGGCTAACAAAGGCTATTATTAGTTTTAATCATAGAACTCTACCTTTGCAATGAATGACAATGAAGGCAGAGAGGTATGACAGCCCAATAAATGACCATTGAGGACATATCCCTTAGTAAGACACACACTACCCCTTCTAAAGTATAGAGAATATTGCAGAAGAGAGGGTGAGAAGTATATTAGAGTTGGAAGACAGAAGGAAGGTCTGAAAAAATGTAGTGATGAATTCACAAGTGCAGTTGCCTAGACTAGTAATCAAGACTGACCTTCTTCCAGATCACTCGTAGAAGGAGAAATAGCTCATTGGACCCTACCTCTTAATGTTGAAACATTGGTCATTGACAGATTCAGGAAAGGTGGTACTATTATCTTCAGCATCCCTTCAGTGTACACACTGCTAAGCCTACCAGGATCTAACGAGTAACTCCAAACCCAGTCACACAGATTACTCTCATAAAACAAAATAGAAATGAACCTGAGAAAGAGATTTACGTGTGGGAGGTAAATTGGGGTAGGTAAATAGGGAGGTGAGAAGAGATGAGAATGGAAAGTATACCTACCTCTCATACCTGTATGAAATCCTTGTGAACAAATTTAGTGTATAAAACCCTCAAAAAATCCAAGATTGGAACACCTATGCAATAATGTTCTAAAAGATCTAGTGTTAGAGTTTATCCCTGTATATACATGTGAATGATGGTGGTAAAGTCAAGATGTGTGTTCAGGGAAAAGTCTGCTAACTCACAGAGTATCTTCAAGGGGAAAATCCTTAGATATTGACTCCCATAAAATGTGAGCTGTGGTCCAAGTGACACCAGTATTTAAATTTCCCTTGGGTAAGTCACAGTCTACTCTCCTACTAACAGACATAAAGTCCAGGCTGGGAAGAGAGTTGAAATTTTTCTGGAGATTTGTTTTCTATTATCTAGATTCCTCACTGGCTGCTTCTTCCTCAGTGTCAGTGAGGCTTTACTCCTCTGTTTTATTAATATGATTTTACCTCCTCATAGGTCATTTTCCAAAGCACAAAAAAGTGTAGCCAATGAGTCAACATATTCTTCTCAGATATCTCTCTTTGACCAGAAATTACTTTTCAGAGGAGTCCAGCTGGATTTTCCACATCTGGTTGACTGGAATTAAGTGACATATTTACTTATAAGAATGGTGATATGGAAATAAAAATCCATTGTCACTTTTAGTTTAGTTCAGGTGCAGGGCCAAGTGGCATTAAAGAAAATATGGGTGCTTATTAAAATGCATCTAGGGAGGAAATATGCTGCAACACCTGGAATTATATCATATTTTGAGCACATGATATCTGTCTCTGGCATGACTAGGCAGGAAAACCAGAAATGAATAGATGTCTTCCTAGTTAAAAGAGACCCACAATATGCTGAAAATGAAAAAATATTTACAAATCTCAAACTGCATGTGGCTGCATAACAAAAATAAGTATTCAATAAAAATCAGGTAGTATCTTTCATTTAAAGAATTTTTGCATCAAATTGATTTCAGTGTAAATGTTTTACTCCAATTATGAAGAAATTTTAAATTTAAATATTTATTGTTTCTTCAAGCATGAAAATGGCATACAAACTCAATCGATTGCATAATGTATTTAAGCAACTTGGTTACCATTACACCATCTGACTAAATATTTATGAATCACAATGGTAAACCCAATCAACTAAAATAATCATAGTAAAACTCAGGCATTTATTAATCTTGCATATGAAATAAATTGCATAAGAGGGCGTCTGGGGAAATCTTCCAAATTAGGAAAGAGTACTGCAGTTAGTAAATAACCATACATTCAGGATATTCAGGAGGAATTTGGATGTAGATAGCCTCACAAAGCTCCTCAATTATAGGCCTGATGATTTTCTTTGCATAGATAACAAAGTCCTTTGACTTCATAGAGAATAATGCCTATCATTTGATAATTCATTCTATTTGAGAAGAAACAGCACAGAGGAAAACACATCATGTACATTGAATTTATTCACTTGTTTTGTTTTGTTTGTTTTTGGTGTTTTGTTTTAATTTGCCTTTGTTTTTTTTCCAGACAAAGTTTCTCTAGGTAACAACCGTGGCTGTCCTGGAGTTTACTTTGTAGACCAGGCTGGCCTCAAACTTACTAAACTTCATCTTCCTCTGCCTCCTGAGTGCTGGGAATAAAGGTGTGAGCCACCATCGCGTGAAATTATTGATTTGTAATGCTATAAATGAGGCTAAGTCTCACAGAGGCTCAGATTTTACATGTTTAGGCTTTCCTGCCCTCACTCACACGTGTGTTTTAGACTTTAATATTTTATTACTTTAACTTGCACCGCATTGTCCATAATATTCACTTCTTTTTGTATTGACTTTGTTAATGGTTTGTAAAAGTACAAAAATAAAAAGTCACTTCAACACAGAATGAGCCTAAAACTCACACGGTGTTTTAAATGTTGGAAGTAGTATTGCATTTGCAGTGGAACACTCTTTCCTAAGTCAGAGGGCTTGGGAATAAGGCCATTTGTCAACCAACCATAGAAAGGATTGCTCTGCTTGTTTGCTTCCTGAGACAGGATATTGCTGTTTAGTTTAGGATAGGCTTGATGTCAGGTAACTCTTGTCTCAGCCTCCCAATTGCTAGGAAGTAGGTGTGTACCATAACACTTGGCCAAACAAATGATACTTTTAGATAAATTTCAAATCCTGATTGCAAATTTTTGTATACTTTTTACATAAAGCAGCCCCATACACTTGAGTAGTTCTTTTTAAATTTTTTTTATTTAAATTAGAAACAAAGTTGCTTCACATGTCAATCCCAGGTCTCTCTCCCTTTCCCTTCCCTCCTCCCATGCCCTCCCAATCCCGTCCAATAGACCCTTCTTTCCCCAGGGAGGGTGAGGCCCTCCATGGGGGTGTCTATAGTCTGTCATTTCATCTAGGGAAGAACCTAGACCCTCCCCCAAGAATCCAGTGTAAGAGTGCATCTCTCATTGTGGGATGAGCACCCAAAGTCTATTTATATGCCAGGGATAAATACTGATCTACTACCCAAGGCCCCATAGATGGCCTAGGCCTCCTCACTGACACTCACATTCAGGGGTTCTTGATCAGTCCCATGCTGGATTCCCAGCCATCAGTCTGGGATTCAAGAGCTACCCCTTGTTTTGCGGTTGATTAGTTCTTTAAATTTACAAAAGAATGTTAATGTTATATTGTTTGAGGTCCAGTAAGTTGGAGAAAGAAAAGAAGTATAGCCTGATGCGAGTATGCATAAAAAGTACAGCATAACCTTACAAGGATGTTTGGTTAGCTTTTGGTGGAAATTGAATGAGTTTTAAATCAAATAGTTAGGAAATAATATGACAGTAATGAGAAAGGAAATGTATGAGCATTCAGCTTATAAAATGCTCCCCTCCTACTTTACCTGTTAGCAAATTTAACAAGAGAAATTTCTAGATGAGTAGATACGTGTTGTTAGAAAATTTTTGTTATGAGACTAGAGAGATAACTCCATCTTTAACAGCACCTACTGCTTTTGCAGAAGACCTGAGTTAGATTCCCAGCACCTATCTGGTGTCTCACAACCGTCTGTAGTTGCAACTTCCAGGGAAGTCCTTTATTAACCTTTGTAGGCTCCTGCACACACATATGCCAAGAACTAACTCTCAGTTTCTCCGTCTTTCTGTCTCTCTTACACACACACACACACACACACACAGAGTGAGTTATTAAGAGACAATTGCTATAGGCAGATGTGAATAACCATGTGAAGTATTTCCAGTTCAGAAGCATGAGATACGATTTTTATATCATCGAGGAGCACTATAAAAAGGCTCATTTTCTATAGCTTTTCAAGTTTGGAGGAAGAACAACAAATAATAAGCAGCCACATGTCTCTTAATGATGAGAATGCATTCTGCAAGTGTACTTGGGCAATTGTGTATTTGTGTGAATATAAGAAAGAGTGTTTGCACAAACCTAAATTGTTTTGTATACTACACACCTAGACTATAATCCTGGTTGGCAATTATTTTTCTTAGAAAAATGTAGTCAATCATAGGATGGAGATAAATATTTGTGTATCTTGTGATGTAAAAAAATTACATTGAAAGTGCTAGGCAGTAGGAATTCTCAGCTCCCTTATAACATTGTGGAAACATTGCAGAGTACAAGAATTATTCTTCAACAAAATGTCCATATAAGAAAAAATAAAAGAGTCTATAGGTCAGGGAATTTGCCATGAGACAGTGTCTTCTAGTAATCTTGCAAGCTAAACCAATAAAGTCACTAGTTTGGATGCGTAAACCTGAACTGAAAAAGCACAACAAACAGATATGCCCCAGAGTGGATGGGCAGAAATCTATCAGCCTCATCCCTATACAAAGAATGAAAGGGCATTTAAGGAATATTGAGAGCGAGAGAAATAGTATCCTCCAAAGAAAGAGCACACCAACTGGTTATCCAATGCCAAATAATCAGCCCTGAAGACACATAGACAAGTGACATTACACAGAGTAAGAAGTTTACATGTATGTACCCACATATATATATGCATGTAATAATTAATGAAAAAGAAGTCATGAATTTGAAAGAGATCAAGAAGGGATATATGGGAGGTTTTGGAGGGAGGGAAGTGGGAAATGGTGTAACTATATTTTAACTCAAAAAATAAAAGAAAAACTATGTCAGTTTAGTAAATGGAAATTTGAGATCTAAAGATAGATTTTTACTTGAAACTATTTTCTGAAATTTTGTGTTTTCCAAAGATACTGTTTTTTGTTACTTAAGTAATTTCAGAGAAAATAAGATATCTATCTGTATTGGTCAATAAAATTGAAGTAAACTACAAAATAATGTCCCTGTGAGCTACATGTTTACATTGCTAACTGGGATGACACTAATATGAAAATAATGAATTTCTCAGGGATGTAGCTCAAAGAGGGGGAAAGTTACATAACATACATTAGGCTCTTGGTTTTATGTCAGCATCGTAAAGAAAACAAAGACAGGCAAAAATAAAAGCAAACACACACACACACACACACAAAGGAAAACAGTAGCATTGACAGAATTAGTGGAGAGAAATGTCCAGTACTTGAATTCAGTTCTGTACTTTGTCTTCCACTTTTAAGACTGAAACTTCTACTTGTACTTAGCAATAACCACATTTAAGCAATTCTGTGCATGTGGTTTTCTTTCTCTCACATTCCACATTCAAACTAAGCACATCCTACTGAAACCACTATATTCCCTTATAGCTTAAATGTTTACAAAAGCTACTTGAAATGAAGAGCTTAAAAGCAAACTAAATACTCCTTTCTTCCACATTATGCTCAAATTCAGACACAGTGTGCATTTTAAGTTCAAAATTTGCATACAGTATTTTCTACCAACACTGTTTTCTAATGTGCTTGTGAAAAATCGAGTCAGCATCACAAAACTACATTATAAATTAGGAAGGCATCTAAACAGTAATTTGAGTGTTATTACATGAATGAACTATATAATTTTATCATTACTCCTCCTATTAGCAGACAATTAACATGCCATGTAATTGCACTGTTCAATCAAGATGGCAATGGAATTGAATGGCACTGGAATGGAAGGGAAGTTTGCATGGAGAGAATGGCAGTTGCTGGTACAGATTCTCAGATTTGCTCTGTTTTTACATCTGTTGTGTGGTAATCTAGTGGCATAACAGAATTTATTTCTGGTTAACAATTCAATTGTATCTGATAAATGAGCTTTGGAAAAACCCAATATAGGCTTATACAGGAATAGAACCATTCACTAAAAAATTAAAATAAATACAGCTCTTGACCTCAATTATGCAAAGTAGTGTCATTTGTCAAGTGACAGAAAGTTGCTTATTTTACCCAGAGTTAAACAGAAATAAAATGATACTGGTGCTTGTAGACAGGGTATCTAAACTCTCTAGGTTAAGTAAGGCTCCCAAGTACAATGATGCTTAAAGCAAGGATAAGAATAAATAGGACTTAAGATAAAGAGTCATACCAATGCAAATTTAAATTTTAAAGTCAAACACAGTATTTAACAAAGCTGTCAATAAATAAAAGGGGAAAATATTATCATGTGTATTAGTCACTTCAGGTATCACTACTTCAACTACTTCTGCATCTCAACTTGTTTCCTAGATGCTGACCCTTTCACTCCATTAGAACTGCCATGCTGACATTAGGAATTACATTTCCAGTGTCAAACCTTAGATCTTGAACTCCACCTTCAGAGGCGACTTCCTACTCAAAGATTTTGCTCTGTTATAATGAAGTTATCAAACTGGATGAGAAAATTACCAAGCTATTAATTGATCAACATTTCCAGTTATTGTACATGTCAGTTTTGTTCATCAAAATTGTTCAGGAGAAAAAAATATAGAATAATCATGTGCCTTTCCCTGACTCACACATTCCATATCTCAGCATTTACACTGAGCTTATACTCAAACTAGTCTTGAAAACTGACAAAATGTTGCCACCACAATGGCCATTTCATCTCAGGCTACCAGTGTCTTTCTTCTGAAGGATGCTAGAAACCCTCTACAGGGGCTCCCAATCCCATGCAGTGCTCCAACACATCCAGACACGTCTTTAAAGTGGAAATTGGATCAAAGTCATCCACTCTAAGCCTACAAATACTCTTTCTATGAACAAAAGCTACAAAGTCCCTTCTGTGAGACATCTACAGACCCAGGCCCTTTGCTTTCACTTTTGCTTAACATTTCCTGAAGCACTACCCCTCATCTCACACCACAAAAAGACGCCCACATGATTATCCTGCTTCTTTTTCTGTCTTTTCTCGGCATCCTGAACAGAGGAAATTTGTTCTATTTTACTGACCACTCTTGCCTTAAAACCTACTATAGCTCTTAATACCTGCCATTTGATCAATGAATATATTTTTTCTAGCAGTGAACAGATTATTTTGCTAATGAACAGGTGAAACAAGCTAACATTTATTTAAATTTCTGTATAATAATTATTTATGAAAGAAAGGACTTGCCATACATAGTCTTTTCAGTAGCCTATATATTGATTACTAATTGACTAATCAGTTTGCATTCCTTTCATGAATAAGTACTTGTAGAGGTCTTAATGCAGCAAAGTAGAAAGAAATATAATGTAGCATTTCACATAAAAATGCTGTAATCAGAGTATGTTACTTTGTAAGTAACCACTTAAGAAGCTTGGAAATTCACAGGAAGCTTGACTTGTGCCTGTGCCCCTTGAGAGTTTTATCTGAGTTGTTCTCATGACCTCTGCTTGCTTAGGCAAGTCCATGCTTCAGATACATCTCTTGAAAGTGAGTTGGGACTGGAGAGACCCTTTCTCTAGTCATAAATGGATTCTGGCCAGAGAAATATGAGGAGATGTATGAAAAATAACACAAACATCATGAGTGGGCTGAAAAGAGAGGTAGAGAGACGAATGAAAGCAAATCAGTTAACTACAACTGTCCGAGTTAACTTGGGCCATACAGGATTTAGTCAGATAATTCAAAATTATGAACAAACGTGTGCTTCATTCCAATCATTATTTTGCAATGCTCAAAATTATCTCTAAAATTGTCATTATTCCAACGTGAGCTTGTTATAAAATTTATGCTTTTTAGCTTGAATTTTATATGAATTTTAGCTTGAAGAAATGCAGATGCCTTCTAAAACCAGGATTCTGAAGAATCTAATACTTTTGTCTCTTTTCTTAGACCCTTCACAGTGCCATTTACTACATGACTGTTTTATGGTTGAATTTAAAAGTGACAGTAATGACTAGAGTGTTCTGGCTGCCTGCTTTCTCATTTCTGTGTATTCTTTTAAAAACCTAATTTCTGAGCACTCTGCCTGGAAGCACGGGAATCTAAATAACATTCTGAAACTTATAAACACAAAGAATGCGTATTTTGGTTTTCTATTTTTTTTTCATTTATTGAACATACCAACCACAGTTTCTCCTTCTTCCCCTCTTCATGTTCTCTCGCCTCAGCTCCCTTCTCCCCCCATCCCATCCACTCCCCTTTCATTTCCACTCAGAAAGAGGCGAATTCCTATGGGAGTCAAGGCAGTATGGCACCTTAAGTTGAGGCAGGACCAAGATCCTCCCTCTGCATCAAGACTGGGCAAAGCAGCCCAGCATGGGGAGTGGGTTCCCAAAGCCAGTTTAAGCGCCAGAGACAAGTCTTGATGCCACGGCTAGAAGCCCTCCAAACAGACCAAGCTACACAACCCGTGTAGAGGGCTGAGGTCAGTCCCATGCAATCTTCCTCGAGTGGGTCCAAGGACCATGAGCTCAGGTAAGCTCTCTCTCCCTCTCTTCAACAGGACTTGGAGAGCTGGGCCCAGTACTTGGCTGTGGATATCTGCATCTGCTTCAATCATACTGAATGAATGTTCTCTGATAACAATTAGGTTAGTCACCAATCTGATTATAGGGAAGGCACCCTTTCCACTACTGCTAGAAGTCTCAGCTGGGATCATTCTTGCGAATTCCTGAGAGCTTCCCTGAAACCAGGTTTCTCCTTAAACCCTAAATTCCCCCCATCAAGATATCTCTTACATTATTCTCCCCATCCATCCAGCCCCAATCCACCAGATCCCTGAGCTTCCCACACCCCCAGTCCCACCCTGTCCCACCCCCAGGGTACCCAGAAGATCTCTGCTATTTCCTCTTCTCAGGGAAACCCATGCATCTCTCTTTGGGTGGTCCTTGTTACCTAGCTTCTCTGGGGCTATAGATTGTAGCCTGGTTATCCTTTACTTTACATCTAATAGCCTCTTATAAGTGAGTACTTAACCGTGCTTGTCTTTCTGGGTCTGGGTTACCTCACTCAGGATAATTTTTTCTAGTTCCATCCATTTGTCTGCAAATTTCCTGATGTCATTGCTTTTAATGTTGAGTAGTACTCCACTGTGTAAATATATCATATGTTCTTTATCTGTTCTTCAGTTGAGGGACATCTAGGTTGCCTCTAGGTTCTGGTTATAAATAATGCTGCTATGAACATAGTTGAGCAAGTGTCCTTGTGGTGTAATCACATGTCCTCTGGGTATATGCCCAAGATTAGTACATCTGAGTCTTGAGGTAGATTGAGTCCCAATTTTCTGAGAAAGCACCATATCATATTTTGTATATTTTAAAGGGCTTTATGTTTATCTTTACAACTGAATAGCTTTAATTAATTGGTGCTGATGAGAGAATGAGCATGGCTATCTGGTAAGCTCAAAATAACACTTTATAGTATTAGTTGTCTCTCAGTGTTATAGGTCTGTGAATTTCAGTCTCTGCTGGAAAATCAAGTTGTAATGTTAGCCTCCTGCTGGAGATGTTACCAGAAGCTACTACAAACTGTGAAGGCTTCTGAAGCTGCCAGTGTGCTACAAACAATGCATTTGCAACATTATTTCTATAATTATTTCTTAAACACATAGCATTCCTGAGTGACAAAAAAATGAAATAGATCACCGTTATTTCCTGAATGATTTTCTGTGAATTTTGCTAATATAAACTACGTTTATCCATCCATTTCAAAGCATGGAAAATGTATAACTTGAATTCTTTCTTTTCTTTGCCTTTTTAAAATATTTCTGATGATTACCACATTGTAAGCTTTGTAATGAAGAAGAGAACATTTAATAGAATAAAGCTGCTTTTGAGAAGGAGTTGTTTGGAGGTAGGGAGACTGCTCTGCAGGTAAAGGTGCATGTTATGCCAGAATAAGCCTGATGGTCTCAGTTCCTTCCCCAGAACCCACATGCATAGCTCACTTTACATGTCAACTTGCCCACAATGTAGAATCACCCATGATGAGTATTAGTTGTATAAACTGTCTCTATCTGGTTGGTCTGCAGACATTTCTATAGGAGACTTTCCTGATTGCTAATAGATACCAGATTATCCAGACCACAGCGTTTCGCACCATTCTTTGGGAAAGGTTTCTGAACTATACAAATCAGGAGAATACAATCTGAGAGCAGAATCTAAAAGCAGGCAATAGAAATATTAAGCAACAACATCCAGAAATGTTTCTCTCTATCTTGACTGTGGGTGTGGCTCATTGAGTTCCTGCCTTGGCTTTCACAACTCAGAATTGTAAGCCATATAAACTCTTTGGTCCTTCAAATCAATTTTTTGTCTGTAATAGCTACACTGATGGAAGCACGACTTCTCAAGGCGTACACCCAAATGAATTATTCTATTATGCTCAAATACACCTAATATCTTCAGTTATTAACATCTATCCTTCTAACATCTATTTTTTTAATTTAAATTATAAACAAGGTTGCTTCACATGTCAATCCCAGCTCCCTCTCCCCTCTCCCCTCCCACACCCTCCCACCAAACCCCATCCCCTCTCCCCAATTCCCACTCCTTTCCCCAGGGAGGGTGAAACCTTCCATGGGGTGTGTCAATAGTCTGTCATTTCATCCAGGGCAGGACCCAGGCCCTACCAAGGGTCCAGGTTGAGAGAGCATCCCTCATTGTGGGATGGGTACCCAAAGTCTATTTGTATGCCAGGAATAAATACTGATCTACTACCCAAGCCCCCTTTAATGCCTAGGCCTCCTCACAGACATCCACATTCAGGGGGTCTGGATCAGATGCATGCTGGATACCCAGGCATCAGTCTGCAGTTCAAGAGTTCCTTCTTGTTCAGGTCAGCTGTTTCTGTGGGTTTCACCAGGCCAGTCTTGACCCCTATGTTCATCAGTCCTCCCTCTCTGTCACTGGGTTCCCTGCGTTCAGCTCAGTGTTTAGGTGTAGGTATCTGCCTCTGCTTCCATTAGTCATTGGTTGAAGGTTCTGTTTCCCAGACTCTCTGGCAGTGGGATTGTAGGCCAGCACTCCCCTGATCCATGGCTAAAATCTATACATGAGTGAGTACATACCATGTTACTCTTTTTGTGACTGGGTTACCTCACTCAGGATGGTTTCTTCTAGTGCCTGCAAATTTCAAGATTCCATTGTTTTTTCCACTGAATAGTACTCCATTGTATAAATGTACCCCTTTTTCTCTATATACTCTTCAGTTGAGGGGCATCTAGGTTGCTTCTAGGTTCTGGCTATTACAAAAAAAAATGCTGCTATGAATATAGTGGAACAGACATCCTTGTATGAATGGGCATCTTTTGGATATATGCATAAAACTGGAATTGATGGGTCTTGTGGTAGGTTTTTTCATATTTATCTGAGAAATCTCCATAATGATTTTCAAAGTGGCTGAACAAGTTGGGACTCCCACCAGCAATGGAGGAGTGTTCCCCTTTAACCACATCCTTTCCAGCATAAATTGACCTTGGTGTTTTTGATTTTAGCCATGCTGACAGGAGTGAGATGGTATCTCAGAGTTGTTTTGATTTGTATTCCCTGATGGCTAAGGATGTTGAGCACTTTCTCAAGTGCCTCTCAGCCATTTTAGACTCCTCCATTGAAAATTCTCATGATAAAGGGGTGTTGGATTTTGTCAAAGGCTTTTTCAGCATCTAGTGAGATGGTCATGTTATTTTTGTTTCTTACATTGATGGATTTTCTTTGTTGAAACAACCCTGCATCTCTGGAATGAATCCTACTTGATCAAGGTAGATGATTGTTTTAATGTGTTCTTGGATATGATTTGCCAGTATTTTTATTGAGTATTATCTTCACCAATGTTCTTGAGTGATATTAGTGTGAAGTTCTCTTTATTAGTTGTGTCTTTGTGTGGGTTGGGTATCAAGGTTATTGAAGCCTCATAAAAAGAGTTTGGCAAAGACCCTTCTGCTTCTATTGCATGGAATACTTTGAGAAGAAATGGTATAAGCTGTTCTTTGAATTTCTGGTAGAATTCTGCACTGAGGCCATCTGGACCTGGGCTTTTTTTTTTTTTTTTTTTTTTTTGGTTGGGAGACTTTTGATGACTGCTTCTATTTCCATATGGGTTATAGGTCTATTTAAATTGCTTATCTGTTATTGATTTAATTTTGGCAAGTGATAGCTATCCAGGAAGTCGTCCATTTCCTTTAAATTTTCGAATTTTGTCGAGTCAAATCTTCTATAAGTTCCTTTGTTTCTTTGTTAAGTTTCTGTCTGGTAGTCCTGTCTAGTGGTGAAAGTGGGGTGTTGAAGTCTCCCATTATAAGTGTGTGGGCCTTTATATGTGATTTGGGTTTTAGTAATGTTTCTTTCACGAATGTGGATGCCTTTGTATTTTAGGCATAGATGTTCAGAATTGAGATTTCATCTTTGTGGATTTCTCCTGTGATGAGTATGAAATGACCTCCTTCATCTCCTTTGATTGATTTTATTTTAAAGTCTATTTTTTTAAATATTAGGATTGCTACCACTGCTTGTTTCTTCGGTCCATTTGATTGGAAATCTTTTCCCAGCCCTTAACTCTGAGGTAATGTCTGTCTGTGAGGCTGAGGTGTGTTTCTTATATGCAGCAGAAGGATATGTTCTATCTTCAAATCCATTCTGTTAGCCTGTGTCTTTTTATGGGCGAGTTAAGACCATTAATATTGGGGGATATTAATGAGCTTTGATTGCTCATTCTTGTTTCTTTGGAATGTTTGGTAGTGGTGGAATTATATGTGGATTTCCACCCCTTTTTTCTTTTGGCTGTTGGTAAGGTGGGATTATCTATTGCCTGTTTTTCTGGTTGTAGTTAAATTCCTTGGGTTGGAGTTTTCCTTTCAGAATTTTCTGTAGGGCTAGGTTAGTGGACATGTATTGTTTGAATCTGGTTTTGTCATAGAATATCTTGTTTTCTCCCTCTATATTGATTAAAAGCTTTGCTGGGTATAGTAGTCTATGCTAGTATATATGTCTCTTAGTGTTGGTAGAATATCTATCCAGGACCTTCTGGCTTCCAGCATTTCCATGGAGAAGTTAGGTGTAATTCTGATAAGTTTGCCTTTATATGTTACTTGACCTATTTCCTTAGCTGCTCTTAATATTCTTTCTTTATTTTGTATGTTTGGGGTCTTCATTGTTATGTGACATGGGGACATTTTTTGTGGTCCACTCTATTTTGTGTTCTGTAAGCTTCTTGTACTTTCTTTGCATGTCTTTCTTTAGGTTGGGAAAGTTTTCTTCTACGATTTTGTTGCGTGTTTTCTTATCCTTTGAGGTGGTTTTCTTCACCTTCTTCTATACCTATTATACCTTAGGTTTGGTCTTTTCAAGGTGTCCCATATTTCCTGGATATTTTGTGTTAGGGATTTGTTGGAGTTAAGATTTTCTTTTGTCGATGAATCTGTTTCTCCTAGTGTATCTTCAGCACCTGAGATTCTCTCTGCCATCTCTTGTATTCTATTGGTTATGCTTGCATCTGTAGTACCTGACTGTTTGCCCAGCTTTTCTATTTACAGCCTTTCTTCAGACTGTGTTTTTTTATTGTATCTATTTCAGTTTTTAACACTTGCACTATTTGAATTGTTTCTTGCAATTTTGGCTTTGTCTTTTCCTCCATTTGTTGCATTTTTGGATTTTTTTGGTTTGTTTTTTCTTCCATTTCTTGCATTTTTTGGTTTGTTTTTTTTTCTTCCATTTCTTTAAGGGATTTTCCCATATCCTCTTTGAGGACCTCTATCATTTTCATGAAGGTGTTTTTAAGGTCATTCTCTTCTGCTTCATTTGCATTGGAATCTTGCTGGTTGGAGTCTCTAGAATCTGAAAGTGTCATATTTGTTTTCTTTTGTTGTTGTTGTTGCTGCTGAGTGCGTTTTTTTATTGTCTCTTTCCCATCTCTTCTTCTAATGGGTGAAGAAAGATCCTCTTCCTGGCCTGGTGGTTAGAGCACCAGAGTTCCCTTTCAGTGGGTGCAAGCAAGTCCAATACTCTGGTAGTTCTCCTCTTCTTGGTCCTAGACCTGGTCCCATGGGTGAAGAAGAAGACAAGGAATCTGGGATGCATAGGCTCCTGCTGGGAGGGGAGGTTCAGTGGCTGTCTCTAGGCACTGGAATGCTGGCCAGGAAACAGGAGGGAAGGCTTAGTGCTGGAACTCAGACACTGAAACAGGCTCTGAATTGCCTGGTCCCATGGGTGGAGAAGAATACCAGGAATCTGGGGTACATAGGCTCCCACTGGGAGGGGAGGCTCAATGGCCATCTTCAAATTGATTTTTAGCAGGATATTTATCAGAGGCACAGAGATTAAACTAGAATAATAGGTAAGTATAGAAGGAGAAAACCAATTCCCCAAAGTTGATGTCTGACATCTCTATGCCTCCCATACACACAGCATATACAGGCAGGCAGGTATCACATGCACGCACACACACACACACACACACACACACACACACACACAACACAGGCAGGTATACATATACAAAGTAATAACAGCAACTAAGTAATTTTAAACTAAAAGAATTCATTAAAGAACAATTACAAAATAAAAGCATCTAACCAAATAAATATATGCACTCCAAACCCTTCCACAAATTGTTTTCACCTTTGTCTGTGTAACTGTGGCTTTCTCAAAATTATAGCAAATACTGTTAGCAAATACTGGACATTGCAAAGGAACACGGAACTCTGAACTCTCAGGACAAATGGCTTTAATGACCCAACCAATGTCTTATGAAGCAAAAAAGTATTTCAAAGCCAGTTTAATAACAAGTTGGTAGTTTGTGTGTGTCTGTGATCAATTTATTAACGGTTTTATTATCCCAAGGTGAATTTTGGCAAATTCTGTAGTTTCTGCAGATATTGATCAGTAATCAGTATATTCTCCTTTTTAAAAGAAGTAGAGATGTATGTTCATCTCATTTTAGGATTTGTGGGGACTGAATACCAAGTAAGCATTTGACTTTGAAGATTTCTTTGTATGTATGGATGGTATCATTTAAGCTGTCATCATTCATAAATCTCCAACTTCCTGCTACAGAAAACTTGTGACATTTTGTCCCTAAACTTTCTCTGTGTTTATGTTGATAGATATTTAGCCTGCAAGGCGAGCTAGCACTCTTAGTATCATCTACTATTCATCATACAGGCACACTAACTGAACCTTCTTGGCTCTATACATATGATAAGAAATCTAAAGAACAGACAAAATGCATGTATACAAGTGTTATAAATTAGCTTTAGGTCTAGGATGACTGGTAGTATACCTTATGCCTTAACATGGAATAATTAAAAGTTCTGAAGAAACATTGATGGAGGATGGCCTTCTACATAAATGTTTCTGCTATTGTTTGATGAATACAACACTGATTGGCTGATTGACCAGGCAGGAAGTATAGGCAGGGCTAGAAGACGAGGAGAATTCAGGGAAAAGTAGACAGATGGAGTAATCATGTAGAGCTCAGGAAGAGAGGACACACCGGGCATTCTCTGGGAAGCCAAAATCACGTGGAAATACAAAGATTAATAAGCCAATAAGAAACCCAAGCCACCGGCCAATCATTTTATAGCTAATATATCATAAATGTGAATATTTGGGGCTCCAGGGCAGTGGGACAGTAGCAGGACAGAAAACTTTCCAGTCAACAATGCATCAGTAGCAAGATGGGAATATTACTATATTAGCAGAAGGGAAAAATGTGATTCCATATCCAAAACTATACATATGGCCCACAAATCAAATCTACAGAAAGTGTCTGGTAGTAAATATTTTGTTCTTCTAGAAATATATTCTATACACCAATCTGCATGAAACAGTATGTTTATTTAACATGCACTATAAATTATTCCACGTATAAACACAGGTTTGACTGATTAATAAATGCAAAAGAAGTTGATGGAGAATTGCATAACATAGGTTCAAATTGCAAACATATTGACCACTCGCTTTGTTATGTCCACTTTGGCACTGCTGGTACTCTCATGAGAAGAAATGATCTTATAGCTGTGTGTATTGACACTCATTAATAGATTCATTGACTTGTACATCATGCTACAGCTAATAATTCATTTCATCTTCAAAACCTGAACATACAATGTCCATTAGTCAGATGAAAAAAACTAAATAACAATAAATGGATCCCATGTATTAATCAGTATCTAGAATTAATACTCAGCTGATTCATACAGAGTCCTTCTGGCTTTAAAACCTTTATAGGATATCTTTTATTAACCTTTGCTGGACATTTATACAATAAATTAAAATAGATAATTGCTAAGGGATTTAAATATTACAATTTTAAAAGTATTCTATTTAACAATGTACATAAAAGCCTTAATTTCATGAGGGATGCTCTCTCATCCTAGACTCTTGTGGGACGGCCTAGGCCCTGCCCTGAATGAAATGGCAGACTCTGGAGATCCACCATGGAGGGCCTCACCCTCCCTGGGGATCTGAGTGGAGACTGGGTGGTGGACTGGTGGGGAGGGCAAGGAAGGAGGGGAGGCAGAGGGAGCTGGGATTGATATGTGAAGCAAGCTTGTTTCTAAACTTAAATTAAAAAAAGAAAAAAAGTTAAAGAAAAATATATTTTAAAAAGCCTTAATTTCTAATTTTACAATTATAAATCTTCAAGCATTTCTTATTTTATTCTTGTAATTAAAATACATTTAAATCACTTTCACCCTTCCAATTTCTCCCTTTATCCCCTCTCATGCCCTCCCACATACTCTAAAATTGATGGCCTCTTTTTGGTTTCCATTATTTTTGTCCCATATGGTAAATATGGGCTGAAATCTGCCAGCCAAGTTTGTTGGGGATATAAGCAGATGATTAAGTAGTTTACTCGGTATCCGGGCATCCTTGAGAGACACCGTTGATGAAAAGAGCAAACACTGATTTCAATTTGGAATGTAAATGGGTGACCGACTAATGCACAGATACACTGCCTGTGGGGTTCCCTTGATGACTGCTGTTACTTCATTTTGTTTAAAAAGTGACAAGATTATGTGTCATTTTAGATTATTTTAGAGGCATATTTGATAGAGAACAAAGAAAATGCTGTCTTGTTAACATTCAACTTGTATTAGTATCCTTGCCTGCAAAGCAATGAGATTTAAAAAGGCATTTTTTAATAATGTCTATTGTTATTTCATTCAACTTTTTATCCTAAACCTTCCTTTCTAGAGGATTTTCTTATTATGGGGGGGGAGAATGTACATGTGAGAGCACAGAGGCTGACTGACAGTTTTCCTTTATCAATTTCCAATTTGCTTTTTGAGACAAGGTCTTCTCATTGATACTCCATCTCATTCATTGTCTAACCAAGAAGCCCCTGGGATCTGTCTATCTCTGCCCCACCCCCACCCAGCACTGGGGTTATAGTGCTTGCCTCACTGTTTGGCTTTTACTTGAGTTTTAAGGGTGTGAACTCAAAGTCATTCAAGCATTTTATCCACATTCTACTTCCATTTTAAACCGTTGTGCATGATTTAATTTCTTAACAAACAGGTACTGATTGCCAACTTTACTTCGAGAATTTTAGGTGCTAAAGAGTAGTAATATAAAATACTAACTAGCACCTGACTTCATAGAATTATTTACTATAGCCACATCTATTCAGTATAGTACTTGAAGTCTTATCTAGAGCAATAACACAACTTAAGGAATCAATGTGATACAATTTGTAAAGAAGTCAAAGTATCATTATTTGCAAGTGATATGATAGTACACGTAAGTGAACCTAGAAGTTCCACTGGAGAACTCCCATAGTTGAATCTTCAGCAAAGTTGCTGGATACAAAATTAACTCATGAAAATTAGTAGCACTCCTATACACAAATGACAAAAGGACTGAGAAGGAAATCAGGAAAACAACACCCTTCACAATAGCCTCAAGTAATACAAAATATCTTGGGGTACCTCTAACCAAGCAAGTGAAAGTCATATATGTTTTAAAAATTCAAGTCTTTGAAGAAAGAAACTGGAGAAGATATCAGAAGATAGGAAGACCTGCCAAGATCATGAATCAGTAGGATTAACAGCAAAAATGGACATTCTATTAAAAAAAACCCACAGATTCAATGGAATCCCAATCAAAATTCAAATATATATCTTGAAAGGACAATTCTCCGCTTCATATGGAAGCACAGGCATACACACACACACACATACACACACACACACACACACACACACAGAGGATAGTTTTAAAAAATCCTCGACAATAAAAGAACTGCTAGAGGTATCACTATTCCCAATTTCAAGTAGTACTATGGTGTGATCTTAATAAAACAGAATGATATAAGCATAAAACAAATGTGTTAATCAGTATAATTCATTTGAAGACCCAGATATAAGTTCACACACCTGTGGACACCTAATATTTGATAAAGAAAGTCAAAAATAAACTCTAGGGGAAGATACAGCATCTTCAACAAATGGTGGTGGTCAAACTGGATGTTTGCATGTTGAAGAATGCAAATAAGTCTATATTCATCACCCTGCACAAAACTCAAGTCCAAGTAGATAAAAGACCTCAACATAAAGCTAGACACACTGAACCTGAAAGAAGAGAAATTGGGAGTAATTTTGAACACATTGGCACAAGAGATGACTTTCTGAACAGGGCACCATTAGCACAGACACTAAGATCAACAATTAATAAATAGAACCTTCTGAAACTGAAACGCTTCTGTAAGTCTAAGGACACCACCATTTAGACAAAGTGGCAGCCTACAGAATGGAAAAAGAGTTTTACTAAATTAGAATTCAATTAATGAGTGCTCAATTTTAAATAATGTGTAAATGTACATTTTTACTGATCAGGTATTCTATCTTTTCTAAAATATCTTTTGAAGAAATCAGAGCATACTTGTCATTGCATCAATCATTGCAACACTATTTACACATGATTTGAAGTAAAATACTAAAATATGCTAGTATAGTTTTCTCAGACATAAGTCTAAGATTCCCACCTACATACTCTCCAAAATGATGAAGCCAGCTGTCAAAACTTTGTATTACCCCTCCTGAGTAACATATTTGCCCATGCTTTTCTAGGTTCTTGTGGGAGACTGATTTGAAAACAAGAGTCAAAGTTAAATGTTGAGTTAAAAGGCAATTGCACTTAACTTTCAATTCAGCTTGTTGATTTTTAATAAAGCTTCATGAATTCCTACAAAGAAAATGTGTGAGCACTAATTTTCCCTTTTTTCAGTTATTTTTATTTAAATTAAAGAAATATTGTTTTATATTCCAATTCCAGTTTCCTTTCCCTTCCATCCTCCCATGCCTCCCACCAAGCCCCCAAGTTACCCCCATCCTCCCCTCAGGGAGGGTGAGAACTCCAATAAGGGATCATCAAAATCTGACACATCATTTGGGGCAGGACCTAGACCCTCCCCCATCTCACCTAGGCTGAGAGAGTATCCCTCCATAGGGAATGGGCTCCCAAAATCCATGCACTACAGATAAATACTGGTTCCATTGCCAGATGCCTCGTAAACTGCCCTGGCCTGCCAATTGACACCCATGTTCAGGGAGCCTAGTTTGATCTTTGTTCTATACATTTAGTTTTTTACTATTACACTGTAGAGAATTTCTTTCTGGTCTGTCTACTTGGTATTCTGTATGCATCTCATATCTTGATAGGGACCTCCTTCTTTAGGTTGGTATAATTTTCTTCTATTATTTTGCTGAAAATATTTTCTGTGTCTTTGACCTGTCTTTTTTGTTTCTCTAGTCCTATTATTCTTAGATTTGGTGTTTTCATGATGTCCTGGATTTTCTGAATGTTTTCTTCCTATTTGTTTGTTTTTAGGGTTGTTTATTATTTACTTAACATTTTTACTGAGGTATGCATTTCTTGTATCTTGTTTTTTGGTACCTGAGATTTTTCTCTTCCAAATCTTGTATTCTGTTGGTGATGCACCTATGAGGAATTTCTTCAACTTCCTGAAGTTTTCATTTCCAGTTTTATTTCGGTTTGTGTTTTCTTTATTAATTCTGTTTCTAGTTTTGTGTCTTAAATAATTTTCTTTGTTTTATTACACTGTTTTAGTGTGTTTTCATAGATTTTGTGAATGGATTTATATCATCTTTAAGGTACTTAAGAATATTAATAATAGCTATTTGAAGTCCTGTCTTGTACTTCTGCTATATACATTTCTCAGAGCCTACTGTAGTAGGACTGCAGAGCCTTAGTGGCGACACACTGTCCAAGCTGTTATTGATTGTGTTTTTATATTGTTATCTAGGAGTCTGGGTTTACTTTGATTGTAATTATAGGTACTACTAGCTGGTGTTATCCAAATGGTTAGGGTCTTTATTCCTTGATTTCTGTTGTCCTCTGTGGTTCTTAGGAGAGTTTGGAAGCTGTGTGCTGTCTGGTAAGGAATGCTTATGAGAATTTCTCTGCAAGATGTGATCACTAGTGATCCAAGGTAGAATAGTATATGGAGGGCTGAAATGCAAGAATGGGAATGGGCTAGGAGGGTGGGGGTTTGAAAGAGTCCACAGGAGTAGATTCCCTGTTATCTTCCAAATCAATTATAGCAACCATCTTACATTGATGATCCTCCAGGATTTTACTCTAATGAATACAGTTAGACACATGTGAATTTGGAAAGTTTTGTTTTTTTCAAATATAAGAAAAATTTACTGGGTGTGGTACATTCCTAGAATACTAAGAGTTGGGAGACTAATCCAAAGGGACCAGAAGTTAGAGGCCAGTTTGGACTAGATAGTGAAATGTCTCAATAAATAATGCAAAATAGTGAACCAATGAATAAATAAATAAATAGTTCATTTTTGCTGAGGGATATGGCAAAGATATGCATGTCTGTCACATTAAGTAATAAGTTCTTATTAGAAGACTTGAGCCTCATGATTACACAACTCAATTCAAGAGAAAAAGGTAATATGAAACCCGTGACATGTGATCAGTGTGGCAAGTTCTGTGCTGCTTGTTAGTAACAGCATACTGCCCATATTTCATTTGTTTTTAGGTCTTGTTTTATAACAGCTTCATAGGAAACAAATATCAAAACAAACACAAGCTCTATAGCATATTTTACTTTGCCACATAGTTAAGGGATATGTTTCCATTTGAAAAAAATATCTTTGCCTAGCAGCCTCTAAGGAAAATAAGAGTTATTGTGATTCATGTTGATTTTCTGAGGCAGAGTGGCATGATTTCATATTTAATTTTGTGCCAGGTGGAGTATATTAAAACATTAATATGCAGTTTTTCTATGGATATTATGCTGGAAATTTTTTATTTATGAGGCTGTAGGATTTAACAAGACTTTGAGAATTCACTGTGGTATATCAGGGGACTTATGAGTTTTAAAAACAAAGATCAATTAGTACAAGTGTCCACGGAGTGGTATTATACTAGAGAGAACACCACTTTGCAGAAGATAGCAAAGGAAAAAAATCTAGATGCAATAACAGTCAGCTTCTACAAAGCAAGAAAATTAATTTATGGAAAAAACCCATGCCAGTAAAATCAAAGAACTTCTTGGAATAACATTACCACAAATATATTGTCATAAAATATTTAGTACTCTAAAGGAAAAAAACTACTTTTCCATATGCACTTAAATCTTTAGAAACTTTATTTTCATTTATAATTAAATCAAAACTGCTGCTTTTTTGAGACATAGCTGTAAGAACTCGTCTCACTGTGTCACACTGCATCTTCCAGGATGAGAGTTTTATTCTTTTTCTTTTTCTCTTAAATTTTGTTTTATTTTGGGGTATACAGGGGTGGACGGTGGATGCAAAGGGATGGGGGAATGAATGGGATCAAGATACATGATATAAAAGACACATATAATAATTTTAAAAGTTTTTAAAAAAGAATCCCCCCACTAATCCTAAACCCGACATCAATACTCAGTTTGTATCAAAAAGGTATTTATAGATATATTTTTTCCCTGGTGGTGGTAGCGCATGCCTTTAATCCCAGCACTTGGGAGGCAGGGGCAGGCAGCTCTCTGTGAGTTCAAGACCAGCCTGGTCTACAAGAGCTAGTTCCAGGACTGCCTCCAAAGCCACAGAGAAAACTTGTCTTAAAAAACAAAAACAAACAAACAAACAAAAATGGGTATTTGTGTGGTCAAAAACATCTGTGGGATTGAGTAAGAAATTCTCCCACAGAAGTAGGTATTTGTTAGTTGTTAGTTGTTACTCGGTTAGTGACATTGTTTGGAAAGTTCTAAGAACTACAGCAGCCTTGCTAGAGAAAGTACATCATTGAGGGTGTTTCTTTTCCCAGCCTTCACTCACTATGCTTAGTGCTTACATTACAGGACATAAGTTCACAGCATCTTTCTCCAGCCACCATGCCTGCCTGCTGCCATGTCTTTCCCCATCATGAATGTGGTGGACTCTTATCCCTGTGGAACTGAAACCCAAATAAGCCCTTTCTTCTATAGTTGTCTTGGCCATAGTATTTTACCACCACAACATGAAAGTAACTAATACAGCATCATTTACTTAAAATTAAAATTTATAGGTCTCAAGGGTGGTTATTTAAGCATCGTTGTGGAAAAAGTATCTTTGGGTTACATGCTTGACGTTCGAATAAATGATAATATCAAGATTGTGGTTGGTGAGTGCTCATATCTAAAGAAACGCTAGTGAGATGAGCCAAAAATTGTTTGCTGAATTAATGTCAATTGTGAGTGGTGGAGTCTCCACACACTTTTAGAGTCAAATGTAATTAAAGGTAATTTTGTTTTTACTACGTCTCATCACAAACATTATAGGGCTACAAATGAGCAGTTTCACTTTCTATTTTACACTGGTACATCCAAAATGAATACTGAACCAAAAACCCAACAACAGTCATTTCATTGTATTCTCAGATTTTGTGCAATAAGAATACAGAAAGATGAAGAAAGCAAGACTGTACATGGTCTACAGAGGCCTGGTCATTTTCTGACATTAATCTAGAATTCCCCAGAAACATTTCACATCTGATATATAGGTGAAGGATAACCAAAGGCTGAGCCTTGCTGAAATTGTTAACTATTAGAACTTCCCCTAATTGCTGTGTTAGCATCCATTCTTGGTTATACAGTCTCCAGGCTATAATACCTTCAATATTTAAATTGAATGACTTACTAGGATGGACTTCTCATGGCACAGAAGCTTTGATCAGATAGGGAGTACGTGGAGTTGTAGCAAAGGTTCCAAGAGATAGGTGTATGGTACCTAGCTTTTTCGTTATTTGCCACTATAGTCACTTAGTACTTTTTTGTACTCAGTTGTTCAGAGAACAGCACAGCTTTGTCCAAATCAAGAGCAGTTGTCCTGCATCCTCTTCTTAATAATGTGAAGATAATATGGCAGAAGGGCACATGGCATGCAAGAACTCTCTGCCATACCTGGAAATACAACCTGCTACAATTTTATATTTTCTTCATTTCACATCTCTTTTCTATAGCACCTTACATTATTCTACCACATTCTCAATGGGAAAAAAGGTACATGCCTTATAATCTACCTTGTACTTCTCTTATTTTCTTTCAACACTTTACTGTGTATATCAGCTTAACCTGTAAGAGTTTTCAGATCTGAATTCCACAGGCCATATAGCCATGAATAACTATGATTGTATCCCAACACAAAGTCATAAGCTGACTTAAAACATCATGAGGTCCTTATTTATTATACTAACTTGATCACAACTGAATGTAGCAGTGTGTCTTCTCTGTCCTTATTCATCCATTATTCTTTGTGCCAAAGTTACTCTGTGTCTCCACCCTGCCATGCTAGAAGTAATCTCCACCAGAGGCCAAGCTCTTCAAAAAGAATTAGTTAAGGAACAGATATGAACCAATTACCAGTTATTAATTCATCTTAGGTCTAACTAAGAAGTTCTTTACTGAGAGAAGATAGATGACACAGCCTAATTTTAACCCTTATCCCTTAAGCCATGCTCACAGTTAATGTTTTGAAGGAGTGTTTAAAGCTGCTACCACACATAACATATTAGTCACTGACTTAAAATCACCTAGACAAAGTTTGGACTTTACAGTTTTTGAGTTTCCAAGTTTCCTCTGCTTTCTCAGTAGATGCCATATCAAGGTTAAATCCTTACCATTAAAGTTTCAGTTATTGACTGCCATGCATATGTTCCTTGTCATGTCAACTTCTGACCTTTGATTTAAATAATACTCTAATCAACAATAAGTATACATTTGTCAGACTTTGACTCTTATACTGTTATTGGGACATGTCTCATACCCAACTCACCTTTTAAATGTAGACCAGGACTCTGATATGGCTTAGCATATTCTAGAGTCTCTAAAGACAAATTAATTTTTGAGGCTCACAATCTAGTAAAATTTCTAAGATTGATCTATAAATATCAAAGAAAAGTTAACATTTTCACAAACAAATCAACTTGCTATCTCTGTGAACAAAATAACTTCATTATCTCCAAAGAATGTCAATATTGAGCTGTTGTCTGAATATATGAAAGACTAAATTAGTGTGTAGGTCAACATGTTAACAATACTGTTTTCGTCAACTTGATTTAGTAAATTTACACAGTTCTAGACATATTTGACCCTCTAATATGATTATCCAACCCTACAAGATACATTTCCCTACAACTCATGTTCATGGTGATTCTTTAATGCAGCATTAAGTTTTAATGACCATAACACAGCAAGTTTACCATTCCCCATTGGCACCATTGTTCCCATATTATTGCCATATAAAATATGCTTATATGATTCTGTTAGAATCAGATTTCCACAGAAATACCCTTTAAATGAGTGCATTTAAAAGTATCTCTTTTGGTTCAGAAATCTATGTAACATTACATCAAGAATGTCAGTGTGGGGACAAATACCTGTAACCCTAGCAACAGGGGGCTATGGGAGAGGGATAGCAGCCTTGATTCCTACAATGCCTTGTAATAAAACAAACTTAAACAGTGATTATCTTTCTCTCTCTATCCACCCTCTCTGTTTATCTCTCTGTCTCTCTCTGTGTGCACATATACATACATGTAACAATAATAAATTAAAGAACAAGAGGTCAAGGATTGGAGAGAGGGGATGTGGAACAGGAATGCATTGAAGGGTAAGGAAAGTGGGGTATAAATAATGTAGCAACAGTACTTATGCATGAAATTCTCACAACAAAATAAAATGAAGGAAAGCAAGGAAATACAGTCTTTCATCCAGTAAAGCATGCCTGCAGTCACAAAGCAGCGAATAGTTCCTTATCAACATTTAGAACATGTTTACCTCAATGAAGGAAAAAAAGGGGATGCAGAGAAATGTTGCATAACAATGGATGCTATGAATATACTAATTAAAAAAGAAGAAATATGACATATATTTACTTTAATAAACAATACAGCATGTGTGTTTATGAGAAAGGAAGAGAGGGAGAGAGGCAGACAAAGGACAGAGAGGAGAGCAGGGTAAACAACCAGAGACTTTTGAAATTTATTTGGTGTTTAATAAGACAAAAACTATTGTTATAACTATTATATGATTTTGTTGTATAGTACTTTTAACATCATTTGTTTTTAGACTCACAGGCACCAGGATCTCTTACATGGGGATGTAAATTTACATTAAAGCAGGTATGAGTGGCCACACATCTGGGAATCTAAAAGACTAGTTGCAAGTCTTATGCTGTGAAACCACCCCCACCTCAGAAAGTTATAAGAAGGGACCCAGACTTTTGTCACATGGGTGCCACAGGGGCTCTGACTTCAGAGCCCCTGCTATGCTATTGTCTGTCCTTGGCATTAATAGAGCTTCTAATAAACTCTGTATCCTCAACTAAGGGGTCAAGACCAGGCTGGTGAAATCCACAGAAACATCTGACCTGAACAAGGGGGAGCTCATAGACCCCAGACTGAGGGCTGAGAGGCCACCATGGGACTGATCCAGACCCCCTGAACTTGGGGGTCAGTGAGGAGGCCTCAGAAATCTATGAGGCCTCTGGTAGTGGATCAGTATTTATCCCTAGTACACAAATGGACTTTGGGAGCCCTTTCCACACACAAATGATGTGACAGACTTTGAAGATCCCCCATGGAAAACCTCACCCTCCCTAGGGAACAGAAAGGTGGTGGGATAGGAGGTTAGTGGGGATAAGGGAAAGAGGGGAGGGAGAGGGGACTGGGATTAACATGTAAAACAAGCTTGTTCCTAATTCATATTTTTTTAAAAAGGGAAAAAAACAATCTCAGTGTTTCTCTTGAACTACATCTGAGTGCTTTCAGAGGTCCGTGGATAATTCAGGGAAACTGTCTTTCTCAGTATCAGTGACCTTAAAAAGGGGAAAAGAAGTTTTAGTGATAATCACAAATTAAATTGAAGGATTTTCATTTATTTCTAAATAATCTAATAGGAGAAAGGAAGTATGTAAGGGAACTAGAGAAAAGTTGAGTTGAGTGCTGTCTTTTATTAATTGATCCTTATACTATTTTTCTAATATTGTGACCATATCTTGTATTTTTGATAGTTAAAATTAAAAATACAATCTTTATACATAAACATATTATCATGAACCTACTTAATGTATTTTATAAATCACAAAGACATCCACAAAAATATTGTTTCTTTAGTTGAATTAAAAGCAGAATAAACTATAAAATTACAAGAATGGAATTCTTCATGTAAATAGAGTTATAGATAAGTAGGAAAGAAAAAAAGTGACAAAAAAGATTTTAAAAGTGTTCCAAAGGAAGTCCCCAAAAGGTAGAGACATGGAGAGAAAGGAAATCAGCAAAATACAGAAGAAATAAAATAGCACAAATAAGGGGCAATATTGGTTAAATATATTTATAGTCACAATGAATATAGATACATTAAATGCCATCTTAAAACCAGGAATTGAACTCTGGATTTTAAGTGGATAGTCACAAACTGTGAACAACAGATATGTCTAAGAGATAAAGTGCTTGGAATATGAAGATAGAATCCTGCAATAAAAATGCAAAATAAACCCAAATCAGGGAACCTTGGCATAGCTAAGCAAGTGAAAGCCTGCTTGCACTGTAGAAGGCACAGTAAAAAATAAAACAGAACCTGCATGGTGTAAAGGGGCTCTATAAATAACAATTTGAATCTTCCACAAACCAGTAAAATAGGCAGATTATATGCTCTAAAATAGAACGGATAGATGCTAAAAGTTTCATAGTGAAAATTTTCAATACTCTTTTCTATTGCTGGGGAAGAAAATAACGTTTAACAGCAGTGAGAACAATTAAATTAAAAGTTAAGAAACTTGACTGAATGCATAAGTAACCCTCAAGGTAAAGATGTTTTCAATATTTGAATACGTGCTAGACTACCAAGCAGGAGAACAAAATACACTGTAATATCTCAAGTCTAGATCACTTTTAAATAGTTAATTTTATATCGCCAGAGCTCTTACATCATAATTAACTTAGAAAACTTGATTTGTAAGAAAAAATAAAGCAAAAACTGTATTTTGTAAGCTTGCTACAGTCAGACATCATTTTTTTTTATTCTTCAGTTTTTTACATACATGACTACAGTGTATTTAGATCATATCCACCCCTCACTCCTCTTCTAAGTAATCACAGGACTACCTCCCTAACCCCACACACATACACACCCAGGTTCATGTCTTTTTCTTTTCTTTCATTATTAGCTTTTATTTTTATAGCCCACTGAGTTCAATAGAGCTGCCCTATGCACATAGGTATAGGTGCCACCCAGTGGACCATTGGTACCAGGGGGAGTAGTACTGAAGAAAACTGAGGAGTCAAAAGGATTAAGATACATATTTTAGTAACTGATATACCAAGCATGTAAACACAATAAAAATTAAAGCACTTGCATTAGAATATTGTAATATAATTAATACATAAATACTTGTTGATGGTATTTATCAGTAATAGCATTCATTATAGATATAGTTGTGAAATAAATAGCACAAGAGCTGTACAGGATTTAAAGATGATCCCTCCTACTGTGATACATGTGTGACAGCTATGTCCAGATTAGAAAGAAGTGGCTGAGGATGCAAATGACATCTGAATTCCAGTTATGCTCTGTAAACCAAGACTTATCCCTGATGCCTTGGGTGGGTTGGAAATATCTCTGTATGCTTTGCAGATACCATTTGTGCGTGAATAGGTATCTATATCAATAGTTAACAACTAACAAGACAATGACTAAGATAACCTATCAGGAAGTAAAAGCAAAAGGAAGAAAGAAGGCATTGTAGGTATGCACATTCCCTGCCTCTCCCCCAGTTAGGGCAGCAATTCTACAATCAACAAATGGCTTTAGATAGAAGCCATCTTTCAGAGACTGTACCTATACTGAGGACTTTTTCGAACTGTCTCTGAAACATAGGAAAACACTACTTGAATGACCATCATTTGATACCAATAGAAAGATACACCAGACATTGAAAATACCTACTACACCAGTCATCACTACAATTCATCATCTATCATTTCTTTGAAATGAATAAAAAAATAGAAAATCCTAGCAATGAAATGGAGGTGATAAGCAATAAATAAATGATAAATCACTGACTAACGTTAACTGAAGCCAAAAAGTAAAAAGACATCTGTTCACTCTGGGGGGTGGTATTTGTACTCTGTGTGAAGATGTATTTCTGTGACTGGTATAATAAAAAGATGAAGGGTCAATACTAGGCAGGCATTATAAGTGAGACTTTCTGGCAGATAAGACTCTGGGAAGAAGAAAAAGGAGATTCCAAGAGACACAGAAGAAGCAGGATGGGTGGTGCCTGAGAGACTGTGATGTTATAGTTTAATAGAAATGGGTTCATTTAAATTATAAAAACTAGTTAGGAACAAGCCTAAGCCAAGGCTGAGCTTTAATAATTAGTAAGTCTCTGCATCATTGTTTGGGAGCTGGCGGGTGGGACAGAAAAAGAGTTATTACAGTTCACTCATTGTAATGATTCATATTGCTGAAATGGCCCTACTGCCAAACATCTCTATAGGAAATATCGGTGTGGTCTTCAAAGTAAATACTAAACTTTTTGTAGATCAACAGAAGCCAAAGAACAATCCCTAATTAACTGAAGTCATCTTGATCCAAAATAAAGTAGAAAGTGTTACAGAACCTGACTTGAAAGTGTACTACAAGAACACACTAGGCAAAACACCATATAGTATGGTGTCTTAGTCAGGATTTCTACTACTCTGATGAAACACCATGACAAAAAGCAACGTAGGGAAGAAAGGGTTTATTTGGCTTATACTTCCATATCCATGTTCATCATTGAAGGAAGTTAGGAACTTCCACAGGCAGCAGGAGTTGATGCTGAGGCCATAGAGGAGTTGTGCTTACTAGCTTGCAATTCATGTTTTTTTTTCAGCATTCTTTCTTACAGAACCCACGACCACAAGCTCAGGTTTGTCGAGAACTGGTACCCCCCCATCAGTCACTAAATCAGCAAATACCCTTCAGGATTGCCGACAGCCTGATCTTAGGGGGACATTCTCTTAATTGGGGTTCACTCCTCTCATATGACGACACTAGCTCTTTTCAAGGTGACAGCAAACTATCCAGCATAATTGACCCCTTGTCAACTTGACACACAAACACATTGCTGTTAAGCTACAGTCTATCCTTTCTTGTTTATTCCCAGGATCACACATTAATACAAACATCACAGTATAAGACATTTTAAAAACTTAAAAAGCCCCAAGGCTTTAACAAATTCAAACTTTAAAATTCAGCTTCTTAAAAAAGTTTTAAAACCAAAAATCTTTTTAAAAATTGGTTCTCTTTTTTATTTAAATTAGAAACAAGCTGGCTTCACTTGTCAATCCCAGCTCCCTCTCCCTCCCCTCCTCCCCCACCTCCCTCCAATCCCTCCAACCCCAACCACATCTTACTCCTGACACAAAAAGACAAACATAATATGTATTCATTCGTATATGGATTTTAGATATGGAGGAGGGTATTGTCAGCCTACAATCCCACTGCCAGCGAGTCTTGAAAAATTGGTTCTCTTAACTGTGTACTTCTGTAAAATTAAAACAAAAACAAAAACAAATAATTCCTTACTTCAAAAGAGAAGTGCCAGGGACAGAGAGGGAACAGGGAAATTGATGTGCAAAATGATTGTTTCTAAATTAAAAAAAAAGAAAAAGTGGATTCAATGTTTTGTTTTTCATTTAAAATAAATTAAAAAGAAAAAATATTCGATAGAAAACCATAAAACTGAAGGTTAAATAATAAATTTTTAACAATCATCAAAACCAGTATTGTTAATAAAAACAAGATTGCAGAGAAAAGGATTAGTAGATTAGGGGGAGATGTAATATACTTTATTTAAATTGAAGGAGCGTAATTGCAATAGGTTGGATAAACAAGTTAGAGATTCAGATAACTATTAGAAAAAGCAAAAGACTCCATATTAATTCAACTTTGTGTCAAAACATTAGAGGAGAAAGAAAATGCATCTGAAAATTATTCAAAGCAATATAGACTAACATAACAACATCCAAAATTTGCCAAAAACCAAAATACTTACAGCCAACGTAAGCACATCCAAAAGCAGAATTCTATTCTAAGGCATATAATCATTACACTGCAACAGGCGTAGAGACAACACTGAAGGCAGTCAAGGAGATTTTATAGATTCTAACAATTTAAAAGATAGCAAATCTTTCATCAAACACCATGGTATCCAGTAGGATGCAGGACAGAAGTCTAGTGAAAAAGTATTGTCAGCCTTCCATACCACATCTAGTGGCATCACCTTTCAGAGATGAAAATGGTAAAGGAAATGAAATGAATCCAGCACCATTACTATTTAAGATTAGATGGAGGAGGCTCACAAAACAGAAAGTAAATGATGTAAGAATAAACCTGAACCATCCTCAAGAAGGGAAGGATGGCAAGGGCAACAATGTGACTGTGAATTGTCCTCTAAGTAGATGGTGATAATTATAATAACTTTCAATAATAAATGTAACAGCATTAACATAATTAGAGTGGAGGAATAAATATACAAAGGCGCACACCACATTGCAAAGTTTTTAAATGCTGAGAGACTGTTAGTTGAAAACAATAAACCACACACATTATAATATGAAAGACAACTACTAAAAATACTAAAAGAACTATACTCAAAAACCTAAATTAAAAAGAATATAATCCTGAGACTGTTCAGGTCACTCACAGAAGGGCAGATATCCTGAGTTAAATACTAAAGTAAACTGAAATGTAGCTTTGCTGAGGCAGTTTCTTTGTAGAAATGTTAGGGTCTTAATTGCTGTGAAAAAACACCATGACCAGAGCAACTCTGACAAAGGAAAACATTTCATTGAGGTGGCTCACTTATAGTTTCAGGGTTCAGCCCAATCTCATCATGGTAGGGTGCACATGTGCTGCAGGAGGAGCTGAGAGTCCTATGTCTTGCAGGCATCAAGAAGTCAACTGAGATACAGGATAGTATGCTAAGCATAAAAAAACCTAAAGTCTGTCCCCACAGTGACACACTTACTCCAACAAGACCATGCTCAAATCCACACCTCCTAATAGCACCATTCCCTATGAGATCATGGTAGCCAACTACATGCAAACTACCACAGGCATCATTTATGTATGTAATCTTATTAGCTGCATATAAAAATACTTTGACTACTTCCCTTTATCACCTTCAGTTGTCATATTGGCCCAATACATCAAGTACTATATTGAATAGGTATAGAGAGAGAAGACAACCTTTCTTGTTCCTGATATTAGTGGAATCACTTTGATTTTTCTCTCCTTTTAGGTTAATAATGGTTGTGGGTTTTATGTAAATCACCTTTATTGTATTGAGGTATGGTCCTTACATGCCTAATCTCTACAGTATTTTTATCATGAAAGGTGTTAGATTTTGTCAAAATCCTTTTCTGCATCTAATGAGATAATCATGTGATTTTTGTATATTTTTATGGTGGACATTTATTGACTAATGAATGTTAAGTCATCCTTGCATCTCTACTTTATCAAGGTGAATGATTGTTTTTGATGTGCTCTTGCATTATGTTCGGGTACTACACTGAAAAATTTTGCGCCTCTTTTCATAATGGAAATGATTTTGTAACTCTCATTCTTTGGTAAAAGAGTAACTAGGGCCTCATAAAAAAGATTGGACAATGTCCCTTCTGCTCCTATTTTGTGGGTTAATTTGAGGAATATTGGCATTAACTGATCATGGACTTCTGGTAGGATTTTGGACTAAAACCATCTTGCCCTTTATTTGATTGGGACAATTTTAATGACTGCTTCTATTTCACTAGGGGGTTTTGGTCTATTTAAATTGCTCATATGATTTTGATGTAACTGTTATAATTTCAGGGGGTCCAGAGAGAGAGTGTATCTTGGGTATTCCAGGTAACACAATGGTATGTAATGAGGAAGGAAGGCAGATTCCTTGGCTATCATGACCAGTGGGTTTCTGAGAGAAAACCTTAATACTTATAATGGAACACTGAAATTCTTCAATATGACCATAGAAAATACATTTAAGCTGTATCCAAATCCTAGCCATAGCAATGCATTCCAGTCACATTAAACAGAAAGTCTGTTGGCATGTCAATGGTGCAACTTATTTGGGGGAACAACTGACTGTAGGCCTAACCTTCACTTCACAATTTAATATAGCAAATGCAATTGTGTCTGTGGTGTCTGCTTTTCAACGTTTGAGTAGAATGCAGAGAGACTTTCAAATATTATCTCAGTTAGTTTTCACTATAGAAGAAAGAATGATAATAAGCCACTTTGTAGTAATCTTTACCCTGAGCATTCTGTTATTTGCAAAGAGATTTCAAGAGAACAAAAAGTAAAAAGGTCCAGTATAAGCCATTGCACTGGGTGATCAGAGACTACGTACCTTAAGAGTCATGGTAGGAGTCATAGTGATTAATGTATATCATCATGTAATTTAGTCACAAAAACTAGGTTATTTCAGCAGTTTTCTAATGCTACTTTCTGATACGGTCACGGTCAGTTATTTTAACCTGCTAAAAGTACACACTTCACTTTATAAGGCCAATCAAGAGCTGCAATTGCTCACTAATAGAAAATTAGTACCTTCCGAGAAATGCTGGTCACTAATTATAGAGTACTGTGCTCATGAAATTGCCTCCTTCAACAAAATTAAGCCAAAATAATTAAGTATCTTGAAGAGAAGAAAAAGAGACCACCCTTCTTGCTAGAAATAGCACTTTAGAAACTCACTCTCCTTTTCACCCATGTCTATTTTTCTGAGCATGACTTTTAGATCATTAAGCAAACAAAACATCCTCTAGTTAACTGAATATATTTAAATGTTTTTACCTTTCTACAGTTGTGAGAAGAAAAGCATTTGAATTTTGTGAGATTATTCCTAGTGGGACAGAAAATAGGCACTTTGTGTGCCTGCCCCCCCAAAGTTTATTTGATAACCATTCATTGTGAATAGTGGCTTTCTAGATAAAGAGAATTAGGAATGAGCTCTGTGCCATGGGTAGTCAGTGAATCCTTCAGGAGACCAATTTAAATTCCACGGATCTCATTCTCCTCATGAATTGATGATATATGACCTACATATAACATTATTGTGCAGATTAAGCATATTAGTGTGTAAAGTGATTGACATGTTGTCTAAATCATTGTACTAAAATAACTAAAACAATGATGAGGGCTTTTGGTTGTTTTCATTACAAAATCTCCAATTACCCAGACACACAGATTCAAACACAGATTGAGTTTTGGCTAAATAAACTATATACAATGTGTAAACATAAAACACATTTTCAAGAGAATATTAACTTTCTAGAAAACTTAAAGTACAGGCATAGAGAGATGGCTCAACTGCTAAGAGCACAGGTTGCTCTTCTAGAGGACCCAGGTTGGAATCCCAACATCCTCATGGCAGCTCACAACTGTCTGCAATTCCAGTTCAAGGAGATCTAACACCAACTTCTGGTATTCTTGGTCACTAGACATGGATGTGATTCATAGACACTCATGCTGGCAAAACAGCCATATAAACCAAATAAAATAAAAATATAATTTAAAGTAAAAAACTGTGAAAATGATTTCAATTGAATATAGTCCAATTGCCTGCAAAGTGTGACTTGTTATATTCAATATTTCATAGAACACCATTTATGTATTTTATATAACTTTATTTTTATATTTTAATTTATACCTATTTACCCCACTATAAACTCATGTGCACATACACATTCACTTTCTCTAAAATAAAACAGAATAATGGGCTCAATTATAAATGAGAGAGGCTTCATCAAACAAGCTGCTTTATAAGTTCTACATAACATGTATGTCTAAATTACATGTACTGCAATTATATAACATGTATCATAACTCTCAGAAAGACTGCTTATATATTTTCACTTAACATTAAATCATAGTAAAAATATTAAATATTAAATAAATTATAGTACAGGTAATATTTAGTGGATCCAAGGAGAATGTCAACTTTCTCAGACACTTTAAACTAGAAAGCATAAAGCAAGGTTCCATGGCAATGAGGTTCTTTACTATAGGGAAATCCCACTTATGAATACCTATATCTGTGATCCAGAGTTAAGAATAATGCATATTAATTCTATAAAGAAGGAAAGCAGAACCTGACCAGGGTTACTTCTAAATGTCAAAAGAGTGGTTTCTGAAGTATATAATGGTTTTTGCATTAAAATTGTAGTTTAAGGGTCAAGAATCAAGATGTTTTGAGAATGTAACATTTTTCACACCTAGATCTAAGCAAACTTGTGAAATAGACTTAATCCCCACCTGAGGCATATTACTTTGTGTTCCAATAGGACATACTCTCTTAGCTGTCACTAATTAAGAAAGCAAAATGATTCCCTTTAAAATGTCTGCATTGAACAGCATCATCTCCCAGGAGTACCACAAACATTGCTGCTGACTTGAAGAGTCTTCCATTTAAAAAGACAAGCATTCCCATGACATAATAGTATTATCATCAGTGATCGTGCTTGTATTTTTGGACACAGAACATTTCTTAACATCACTAAAATTATTCAACATTTACATCGTGCATTGACAAGGTCTACATGAACCTACTAGCCACTTGTCACTTTTTCCTTTCCCATTAGAACAGACAACACACACTTCCATGCAATACATGTGCACATTTCTGTAAACTGAAACAGGATAATGGGTTCAACTCTGGGTGAGAGAGACCTCATCAAACCAGTTGCTAGCTGCCCTATAAACTCCGTAGCCTTCTCCTTCACCTCTGAAATATACAACATGAGCTACTGCGTTTATTGGAATAACTTTAGCAGTCACAGGAAAAGAATACTCAGGAGGCTTTCTATGGTGTCTTATGGAAAAGAAGAGTAGGAATTTTGATGGAAAATATATCTTAAGCTCTAATCTATACATAAATTTATTATAACAGCATTTCCTGTGAGTACTTCCCTTACTCTCACAGTATCAGACATTCTTACTTATTTTGAGAAGAAATCCAGAACATTCAATGTGGTACCACTATTTAATTATGTAGCTACCAATATTCTGAAGACATAGCTACCTTCCTCATAAAAGCCATTCAATCATGGAATTCAAGCTCAAATTATCATTTTTAAATGATTCTGTAGTATGACTCTAAAATGGATTCCCCCTTTTAATTGTAGTGGCATATAATTGTTACATATATAATGAACAGCTGATTTAATTATGAAATATTTGAACATGCATGACATGTGTGTAATGTATTTTAACATATTTATTCCTAATATAACAGTTCGCCTCTTATCTACCACCTCTTCTCAGCTAGTCCACTACTGAGACTACTTTCAAATTTTGTTCTTTGTTTATTGGTTTTATGTTTGTAACCTGTTATATTTCATGAAGGTTTTTATTTTTCCTAAAAATACATTTAAAAAATAAAACATGAAAGATTTGAAGACTACTTTTCATGAAGAGTAAACTAATTCCATTTTTCAAATTCACAAAAGAGCTAATTTTCTTCTATGATTTTTGCAATTATCTCTTTAGAATCTATTCCCTCCTAGGGCCTGCTCCAGCTATCTCCTATAACCAGGTAAGACTTTCAGTGCAGGGATTGGAGCAACAACTCAACCACAAAACCTTCAATTTGTCCTGCCTGTAACAAGTGCTTGGATAAAGATGGGGCAGAAATTGTGGGATTGACCAATGACTGACTGAGCTGGAGACCCATACCCTGAGAGGGAGCTCACCTCTGAGGATCAGTACCCAAGAAAGGAATACCCCACAGACCTAAGATAGAGCCAAACATGACTTGTAAATATAAAAATAATGAATGAATGAAAAGAAGGAAGAAAGGAAGGAAGGAAGGAAGGAAGGAAGAAAAGAAGGAAGAAGTCAATGAAATGACTCCTAATGATGTTTACTATTTTCATGGATTGATGCCTAGCCCAAATGTCACCAGAGAGGCTTCAACAAGAAACTGATAGGAACAGATGAAGAGACCCACAGCCAAACCTTAGGAGGAACTCGGAGACTCTTATGGAAGAGGAGGAGGGAGAGGATTGGAGGGGCCAGAGGGATCAAGGACATCACAAGAAAACTCACAGAATAAATTAATCTGGGCTCATAGGGGTTTATAGAGACTCGGCTGACAACCAAGGAGCTTGCATGAGACTAACCTAGGCCCTCTGCAAATGTGTTACAGTTGTGTGCAATGGTCTCACTGTGGGACTCCTAACAATGAGAGCAGGGGCTGTCTCTGCTGTGTTGCCTGCTTTTGCAACCCTTTCCTCTTACTGGGTTGCCTCATCCAGCCTTAATAAGAAGAGCCTAGTCTCATTGCAACTTGATATAACTTGGCTGACTGAAATTCATGAGAGATCTGCCTGTATCTGAAGAGAAACAAGAATAGATGTGGGGAGGGGAGGGTAGAGGCTGGGGAAGAAATTAGAAGTATGGGAGAGAGGGGAAACTTTGGTTGGGATGTAATAACAAAAAAAATAAGCACAAAAAAGAGATTTTTTTCATACAGTATGTTGCAATTATGGTTTACAATACCCCTAAAGAATAACAATAAAATAAAACAAAAATAAAGAAACTTGAACAGATTTTAAAAAAACAGAATAAAAAGAGCCAAGGAAAAGGCAAATGAAACATATACATATGCAGAGACACACCCATTGGAATAACCAGGAATCCCCTGAAAACACAAAACTAGAAGCCATAAAAAATACACAAAGGACCTGTAAAGGAAAAAAGAAAAGAAGAACCCCAATACAATACTGTAAGACAAAGAGCCTCCAAAGATGCTCCTGGACATGGGATTGCCCTTAAGAGTGTTTTTTAATCCCCTATGAGACTCCATTGGAGAGAACTAATTTTTCAGTACTTGTGAGTAGTTATTAATCAGACAAAAGTGTGTTAAAGGTAAGGGTTTTGTCCCCTTCTCCCTTTATGTCTGGGTCCCCATCTGGTGCGGACCCATTCAGGTCCTGTGCACACTGCCACAGTCTCTGTGAGTTCACACCTGCCTTGGTCCTGAGGTGTTTTAAGGCCTTAGTTTCTCTATTCCTGCTGGCTTTTACAATCTTTTTGCATCCTGTTCTGCAGGTTTCCTGAGTGGTGAATGGAGGGAATTAACGGAGAACTCCATTTGGGACCTCATGGTCTAAGTCTCTGTGCTCTCTCTAGCACCAGGTCTTTATTTGTTCCTATCTAGTGCAGGATGAAGCCTCTCTGATAAAGCTAAGGCACTGGCCTGTGAGTATACCAGACTATTGTTAGGAGGCACTTTGCTGCTACCTTCTTTAAGAGAGCAATCGTATTTGCTGTTGCTTTTTCCCCCAGGGCCTACCTAATCTCAGGCTCTTCGCCATTCAAGCAGTCTTGGTAATGGGTTCCATTTCATCAAGTGGGCCTAAACCCAATCAGATATTCGTTAGTTTTTTCCCAAAGCTTCATGCCACTATTGCGATAGCATATCTTGCAGGATGGTGATTGGTGTTTACCTTTATGCTTTGATAACCTTCAGAGTATGTTACATGTGATGGTTTGAAAGAAAATGGCCCCAATATGGAATGTCACTATTAGGAGGTGTGGGTTTGTTGGAGTAGCTGTGGCCTTATTAAAGGAAGTGTATCACTATGGGGGTAGGGGTGGGCTTTGAGGTCTCCTTTGCTCAAGCTATGCTCAGTGTGACACACGGTTGCTTCTGCTACTTCTAGATAAGGATGTGGCATTCTGACCTCCTCCAACACCATGTATTCCCACATGTTGTCAGGTTACCCCTATTACAATAATGAAGTAAACCTCTGAACTGTAAGCTAGACCCAATTAAATGTTTTCCTTTATCAGAGTTGCATGGTCATGGTCTCATCACAGCAATAGAAACCCTAACTAAAACATTCCATGAATACTGGTCTATAGGGGTGAGGGCTCCATGCAGCCACCAGATGTTATTCTTCAGGCTCAATGGTTTGAGTAGATGTCCTCAGCAATAAAGTCTTACCATCAGTTTGGGGAGAGCAACCAATAGCCTTGGCAAAAGACTAGATTGCTTGGGGGTTTTCATAGAGCTCATTTGGCCAAAAACTCAATTAGATGGCATCTAGTCACAGAAAATGCTTTATTTGGTGGAAAAAAGATATCCAGTTGGGACTCCAACTTTCCCAGTATTTGGCAATTTCATTTAGATTACCTACACACATGTATACAATTTAGAATGGTTCTACTGTGTTAGATTTTCATACAATCCCTCAAGTGGCACTGAGTTTTAGTTGTCTCTTTAGGTATTCTCTCCTTTCCCCTTTCCTCTATGTCCTTCCCCCTCCCTGTCTAACCTTCCCTATAGTGGTGATTTCTCTGTAGAAAGAGTGTTTTGCACATCTCCTAGTGACCTTTAACTGTTGATAGATGTTCCAAGAAGGGTGGGCCTCTCGAGCACGTCTCTTTATGTTACCATATATCTGCTTGTAACTCCTCCGGAAGACGGAGGTCCTGTTTCCCATGGAAAGATGTTGGCAGGTACAGTCTTGTTCAGGAGATCTCTTTGTGAGTTGTTGATAATACAGGTTCTGAAAGCCCCCCAAACAATTCAGGGTTTTTAACATTCTTCTGAGTTACCCATCAGAACTAGATAAAACCCTATTGTCAAAGATTCCATACGCTTTTGGTACAAGACAGAGAAAAAGCAAGTTATTACTGATTTTGACACTTCTTTCTTCCTAGCCAACTTTCATACTGCAGGCTTCTGAAGGAGAAAAGCTTTCGACAAACTTACCCAGCTCCTAACCCTGCAAATTGTTGTACCAACTTGTAAAATGAGATGGCCCACTCAGGTAACAGTTGCATGACTATTACGGAGATAACAAACTACTTCCTTTGGGACTTTAGGCCCATTCTACAGGGAATTCATATATCGTACTGAAACCTGGACAAAGCAGATGTTGGAGAAGTCATAGACACCAGTGCAGAGCCTAATGTTGTTTTGATAAATGTTCATGGTGTCAACCTATCCTCTAAATATTTATGCTTATATTCATAGTTCAGTGCTAATCTTACCCTTGGTCAGAGAAGTTTCTGTTTGCATTGAGTAACGGTAAATACAAAGACCCATGAATGGGCCAACATGCTGAGAGCATGGGTTGTTGAGTGTTCGGCCTTAAACAGAACATCTATACCCCATCCTTTCCACAGAGAATAAAACATAGTATAGCAGAAGGTACAATGAGAACTGATAAAAGGACGATTTTTGGCATATAGCTGGGAACAAATACAGAATTACAGGAAGCAGAAATTGGTCACAAGGAGCTAACACTTATGTTTATGCTAGAAGTTCAGAAAAAAAACATTTTCCAGTTAGACTAATGAAGACAGAGACACCTTATGAAAGAACATGTGAGTGAGTGAGAACAAAGAGACAGCCTGTTTGTGATATGTTTTACAAATTATGACCATCAATAAAGTGTCACAGAATGGGACCTTGTCGGGAAAGACCAGAAACAAGACAGGAAGAAAATGATATGATCAGTTTGTGGGATAAGTAAGGCAGGTGGCCATGTCAGAGAGGAGGCATCAGTGATAACTTTTGTATTGTCAAAGAGGTGGGCAAAGAGATAGAGGCTTTTAACCTGGAAACAGAAAGTTCTGTCATCATTTTATTCTCCCTTTCAGAAGTAATTTACTTTTGTATTTTCCTCTTATGTAAAGTTTGTTTTTCAGATAGATACATTTTAATCAGAAGAGTCTTAGTTCCTTAGTTCCACCAAGTGAGAACTTGGGAGAATGGACAATCAAGGGAGTGATTGACATCTTTAGAAATTAAACTGAGCTAAAAGGTCACAGCTCCATTCTTTGCCATGGAGCAGGCAACCCGAAGAGAAGATTGAGACTTGCACTTTTACTAGCTTTAATGATGGTCCTGTCCAGGTTTTTTCACAGTGGACAATGCTCTGCATAATTTAGACCGTGTTTAGCATGCAACCCTCATTCTCTGGCCCTCCCCTGGTGTGGACAATCAGTTTTAGTCTTTCTATGGGAACTTTCACAACCTCTACTTACTGCTCTTTTCATCCTTCACTTTTCACAATATTATAAATACTTAAAATCATAAGCATCTTACTTCAGATTCCTTTTTAGGCTTTATAATCCTCACTAATTCGTTTAGTACAGATATAATATATTCTATGAAGCTTTCACTAATTATTGTGAATCACAGGTCAGGATGCTATTATATGATACAGCCCTTCCCTGCCTCCCTTAGAAAATGTTGCCTCCACTTTGCGAAGAATACTTGTTTTTTTTTAGTGTGTGTGTGTGTGTGTGTGTGTGTGTGTGTGTGTGTATGCAGCTACATGTAGCTGCAAGTATATGTGGTCCTCACAGGCCAGAAGAGGCCATTGACATTGTCACAAATAATCTCTCAGCCAGTAAATGTATATTTCCATCTACTTGCTTAGTACATACTATCCAAATATTGGGCTTAAATGTTACCCTAAATGTGTTTCCATGAACATATTTATAAGATGCATATCAGAAGCATATCTTCCTCCTCAGTTCAGCTGGAGTCTTTACAAAAGAGATGGGGGGAGACTCCCTAAAGGAAAGAGGGACCTCTACCAGCAGATTACCTACAAGCTTAAACTATACTTCCTTCCTAATTCTAAATTGCTGGTCTACCTCAGATTTTAAGCCTTTTAGTTTTCACAATTGTGAGAGCTTTTTCTTACCACTTTTATCCATTTGTTTTCATTTGAAGTGTGAAATAATTATAAATTAATTTCAAAACATAAGATGGTACTATGAGTGGAAGCAACCTAAAAACTTGGTGCAACATAAAAATAGTGACTGATAACCAAAGTGTTCCAAATGTATCTATTTTTATCAGATTTTTAAAATAGGAACAGAAATTATATAAGTAAGTAGTATGCTTATTTATGTGAATTTAATTCAAGTTAGCTATTGGCCATTTATAAAATACTTCATGTAACAGTTACAGTATCTTTATGTATTAAAGAGCTTTAATTCTGTCAACAGAAAGGGGCATATTTTTAATTGTGAAAACTCTCAGAAATTCAGAAACAAATATCATCACTCTAAAATTAGTTGATGTCAATTTTACTGTTCTTTGGAATTGCTTTAGTTAAAGGCATCTGGTGGAATGAAAATAGTTGATTTATCAGTTGACATTATAATAATGGGGAAGACTTATTCATGTTGCTTACAGATGTTATGCATTCCGGTTCAGTGATGCAATGAACTTACTACAATTGCTACCTAAATTACTACAAGTATTATATAAATCACTAGAATTGCTACATGAATTATTTAATTTTGAAGTAAAAATGAAATTTGTATATTTCAGAGTCCCAGAGTAAGAAGTAGTCCAGTTTCAAAGAAAGAAGTGACAACTTGGCAATATGGGCCTATCCACACTAATATTGCTAAAATGATTCATTAGGAACTTACAGTAAAATCTGCAAGTTTGTTCCAATACATATATCTTAGTTACTGTCTTGAAGAGACACTATGACCAAGACAATTCTTATAAAAGAAAGCATTTAATTGGAGGACTTGCTTAGAGTTTTAGAGGGCTAGTTGATGATCATCATAGCTGGGAGCATGGTATCAGTCCAGTATGGTGCTAAAGAGTTTTTATTTTCTTGATGCAGCAGGCCTAGTTTAAACTTTTTGAAAGCATAAACCCACCCCCAGTGACAAACATCCTCTAACAAAGATATCCTACTCAACAAGACCACTCCTCCTAATCCTTCTCAAACAGTTCATTAACCAGGGCTAAGCATGAGCTTATGGAAGTTATTTTCATTCAAACCACTACAAGTTTTAATAGGATAATTGAAGCTTTTGCATTGCATAACTATTTTGTTATGTTATAAATGAAAGAACCCAATGAAAACCGAATTTCTGCTTCACATTGTCGTTTATCTCTAGCAAAAGTAAAATTTATTTTATTTGTATTTAATTCTATATTTAGTTAATCTATTTTATCCTATTTAACTTTTGTGATTGAGTTTTTAAGTACAAAATTTCTTAAAACACACCCATGGAAATCATACCTCACTTTCTCTATTAAATTTAAGAAGACTTACTATTGATATTCACCATCCACTCAAATATACCCCATATTCCTCAGACTAATCAAATTTGGAATGCTTGTTTTCTGTCTAAATAAAATAAGGCGTGGAATTGTGAGATTTGCTGAAGATCTCTGTTGCCTTTAACAGAGTAGGCTTCTGGATTGCCGTCTAGGCTGGGTTTGAAAGGTATGGAGGCAGAGATAATCTATGGCCTAAGCCTCCTTTACAGTAGAGGTAGAAGAAAGCATAAACCTCAAGGAAGCTGGCTGTTGAATTCAGACATCAGCATTGAGCATGCTTGTGGAACTGATTGCCTTTTGAGTAGGTGAGACATTTAGAAAAGTTACTTGAAACTGCCACACAGCTGATACTCATGTAGGTAACAACTGCATTGAGGAGCAACCATCATCTGGCCTGTACCAGCATCTTCCTAGAAATCCACTGATTTTGGAAAGGAGTGGTAATCCTCTCCCCCCTGCTTCACTGGTTTTGTTTCTCTGAAATGCCCTGCTTAATAAAGCTTGTACTTCACTTTTTAAATTTCTCCACTATGACCACTAGCATCTTCTCCCATGTAGAATATTCTAAACTGACTCTTTAAATAACAGCTAACCTTACCTGAAATTGTCACATGTATTACAAAGTCTTACAGTGCAGGTACTGCTGAGTCTTACAATGGTCTGAAGAAGCATTTCACTATTTAAGTGTCATCTGAACTTTGTAATCAGTTTTCTAGATAAGTTTCTTGGCTGTAATAGGTGTTTAGAGAAGACTAGCTTTCTGTTCTCCATGTTCCTTATTCCAATATGTATGTAAATAAATGCACATTTAATAAATAAGTAAACAACCAATATAGCAAAAGGAAATTTGTAAGACAGGGTTTTGTTATATACCTGTCTGGTCTTGATTTTAGAATTTTGTTCCCTCAGTCTCTTACTGATTGGTGTCTTGGAAATGCAGCTGTACACTAAGCCACACTCAATGTTAGTACTTATTCATGCCACTTAAACCTAAACCCAATCTACTACTCCAAGTCTGTGCTAATTGAAGAACTATGCTGTTCAAGCTGAAAGATCACTGCTGTAGGAACCAATTTCCCCACTTGTAACAATCAACCATGCACAACTGTATTTTAAAATGAAATATTTGGGAAAAGATCTTAAGAAAGTAAATCACATTGACTCTATATGGAAACTTGAATCAAAGGAAAAGCAGTTCACACGCAATTATTCAGCTGTGTTTTCAAAGAAAGCTGATGTCCAGCATCATAAGACTACCTGCTTCCAGTATACAGCAGGATCAATATGTAGCATTGCTCTTCCAAGTTCCCAGTAGTCACTGTCAAGAACCCAAAATCCCCCAGTCATTGGATCATTTCTTAAATTCTTACCACAAGGATCTAAACATCTTCTTCTCATGATCCCAGTTTTTCTCTCTATTCTTGTTTCCACCATTCACAGCTACAACTATTATTTCTCTGAATTTTTAGAGGTGTATCATTTTATTATATGCACAGATGTCTGTGTTTGTTCTCATGCATAAGGCTCTCACAGAGCCCTGAGATCCCCTGGAGCCAGTGTTATAGGTGCATGTACACAAGCTGACACAGGTGCTAGGAACTGAAATCTTAACTGGTGAACCACTTCTCCCAGATCCTAACCATGTGATTATTATCTGTTATTTTAAAACTACTTTTAAAGAAACATAGATGTCCCCAGAAAATATTATTTCCTTGTTTCATGAAAATATTTTTGTTTGCCTTTTTTCTCTTTCTCTTTCTTTCCTGCACTTCAAGTTATTTACTGTTGTGCTGAGAAGTAAAATTACAGTTCCCAACACCCTGCAAATTGAAGTATTCCATTACAGCTCAGGAAGTTAACAAAATAAGTCTCAGCTTCCAAGATTCACAAAGCGCCTCTCCAAGGTTATGTAAGCAGTAACCCTTGCTATGCGAAGATTTTTAGCAGAACTTTCTGAAAAACTTGCAGGGAACTTCAGGTACTCAGCTTTTCTGAATCATTATCTATGTGGGTATATACATTTTCCCTGTGGAAATTATCAAAGAATTTTTTTATTTTAAATGTTCTATTCATTTTACATATCAACCACAGTTCCCCTCCCTCCTGATCCATCCCAACCTCTCAGCACACCACCCATCTACTCCTCAGAAAGGGAATCAACAAAGCCTGGCACAATAAGTTGAGGCAGGACAAAGCCCCTCCTCCCTGCTGTATCAAGGCTGAGAAATGTATCCTATGACAGGGAATGAAAGGAAACTCACCTAGGAGGAGTGGAGGACAGGAAATAATCAAAATGAGGGCTGAAATAATACAATACAATAAAACAATACAAAGATTCAGTGTAACAAAGACTTGGTTCTTTGAGAAAATCAACAAGATAGACAAACCTTTATCCAAAATTACCAAAAGGCACAGAGTGAACATGCAAATTAACAGAATAAGAAATGAAAAGGGGGACATAAAAACAGATACCTAGGAAATCCAGAGAATCATCAGGCCATACTTTGAAAACCTGTACTCCATAGAATTCTAAAGCCTAAAGGAAATGGACAATTTTCTGGATAGATATCACTTACCAAAATTGAATCAAGAACAGAAAAGCAATATAAATAGACCAATAACCACCAATGACATAGAAGTAGTCATTAAAAGACTTCCAAGCAAAAAAAGCACAGGGCCAGATGGTTTCAGTGCAGAATTCTACCTCAAATCCAAAGAACAGCTAATACCAATTCTCCTCAAAGTACTGCACACAATAGAAGCAGAAGGGTCAATGCCAAACTATTTTTACAGGCTTCAATAACCTTGGTACCCAAGCCATACAAACACACAACTAAGAAAGAGACCTACAGACCAGTATTCCTCATGAATATTGATGCAAAAATACTCAATAAAATAGTGGCAAATTGAATCCAAGAACACATCAGAAAAATCATCCACCATGATCAAGTAGGCTTCATCCAAGGCATGCAGGATTGGTTCAACATAGTAAAATCTACCAATGTAATCCACCATATAAACAAACTGCAAATGAAAAACCACATGATCATCTCACTAGATGCTGAAAAAGCCTTTGACAAAATCCAACACCCCTTCATAATAAAGGTCTTGGAGAGATCAGGGATAACAGGAACATACCTAAACATAATAAAACCAATATACAATAAACCAACAGTCAACATCAAACTAAATGGAGAAACCTCAATGAGATTCCTCTAAAATCAGGGACAAGACAATGCTGTCCACTTTCTCCATACCTCTCCAACATTGTACCTGCAGTTCTAGCTAGAGCAATAAGAAAACAAAAGGATTCAAGGGGAGACAAATTGGAAAAGGAGAAGTAAAATTTTCACTATCTGCAGATGATATGACAGTTTACATAAGTGACCTGAAAAACCCTATCAGGGAACTCCTGCAGCTGATAAACATCTTCAGCAAAGTGGCAGGATACATGGTTAACTCAAAAAATTCAGTAGCCCTACTATATACAGACAATAAATGGGCTGAGAAAGAAATCAGAGAAACATCACCCATTACAATTGCCACAAACAATATAAAATATTTTGGGGAAATGCTAACCAAACAAGTGAAAGACCTGTACAAAAAGAACTTTGAATCTTTAAAGAAAGAAATTACCCTCTCCCCTAAGTGGAGGCAGTACTATCACTGAAAATCTATTTTTAATAAAAAAGAATTGTGATAAGAATAATAAAAGGAAGACTGCACCTCCCCTTGGTTCTATATCCCAGCCCATACCTCCAGCTACTTTACCACAGGCCGGGCTGGTCCTAGAGACCATAGATTGATGCCCCCAGCTCAACTGTTTTACCCAGCATTTGATGGAAACAAATGGAAAGACCCACAACCAAACATTAGGCCAAACTCGGGCAATCCTGAAAAAGAGGGGAAGGAAAGATTGTAGGACAAAGTGGTGTCAAAAGCAGCATAAGAAAACCCACAGAACCAATTAGCCTGGGCTAATAGGGCTTCACAGAGATTGACTAGCTACAAAGGATCCTGCATAATACAATTGTGTAACTTGGTCTTCCTGTGAGACTTCTAACAGTCACAGCAGGGGCTCTCTGTGTTGCCAGTTTTGTGGAACCATTTCTCCTACTGGGTTGTCTCACGCATCCTTATTAGAAGAAGAGGTACCTAGTCTCACAGCAACTTGATATACCACGGCTGGCTGATGTCCATGGGAGACCTGCCTATATCTGAAGAGAAACAACGGAGAAGGAGTCAAAAGGGGAACTGGGAAGAGGGGAGAGAGTGGAAATTTTGATCGTGAAATAAAAACAGAAAAATAAATAAGCAAAAAATATGAAAAAAAGAATAAAGACAGGAGAGAGAGAACAATTTGAATTTAACAACCACTTTTACTTGCCTTGGATTTCCCATGTAACAGCTTTTATAACCTAAAGTAATGCCTAACTGCAATTTTATTATGTAATATTCTACAACCCCAACCCCAGAGTGAAACATGAGTTATTATAATGTGTGTTTTATGACAACCTTTTGCTAGAAGTAGAAAATAGGCTAAAAGAGGCCTTATTTTATAAAACAAATTATGCAGCATTTGGATAGTGCCTGATGGCATTTGTTATCTGGGTTAGTTGGAATTATTTGGTGTCAGTGACTTTTCCCTTGTAAAACTCTGTTAGAGTCTAGGAAGTTCCCTTTCCCTCCACTCCAGTGGTGTTTTCTGGGTAACCAAGATGAAAGAGAGAACAAAGTCCATTGTCAGGGACAGACACTCAGACACACAGACACATAGTCAGGAGTAGACATTTCACAAGACACAATAGAGGCAGAGATTCAGATTCATAAAACAGACAAATGCGGGCTACAGAAGATACAGGAAAGTAAAGTAGAAAACTCAAGTATGGGCTTGTTCTTAGTCAAATGACAGCAAGGGGAAATACTTAAATACTTTGATTTCTTTCCCTAATGCAACACTGATACATTTTTTGTAATTGTGTATTTATTATTATCACGTCCAGGTAGACTGTGCTATGATGCCCATTTGAAGAATCTCTAATGCATTAAGTATCTGGTGCATGCTAAGGTGGATTCTCAGTGGTGCTGCTGCCTTTGAAAGACACATGTTCATATCAGTAACCCAAATAGACTCACTGGTTCACTATATTATCTTGCATCAGATTGTTTCTGTAGCTTGTCTATGGTGTCCTGTCTTGGGTGAAGAGGCTCTCATTCATTATTCCAAGGAGAAATCATGATGCTGCTCCCATCTTCCATTGAGCCCTAAGACTTGCATTATCTAGATTCACTACTTGCTCTCTGCCCTAAGTCTCCATGAAGACTAGCTCCTATTCAGGTATCACCTTTATCATTCTATGTGACTATAATAATCCAACCATCATGACTCTCTGCTACTTGGACCTCCCAATATGCTCTTCTACTTCACTTAAGCACCTGTTTGTATAACCATGACCTGAGATCCTGACATCTCAAGAAGCAATCCAATTTCAAACATCTATACCTCATTCTGACTAGTATCATGTCCTGCCAACCACTTTCTACACTTCTATATCTGTCATATGAAACACTTTTTAGACATGTGACTCAATTAGAAAATTCTCAGTATACATGCTATGGCTTCAAGGTTTATATCATCCTGGAATTCAAACTGCAAAACTGTATCCCACATACTGATGTTATTCTAATATATAATGGGTATTTGGGGAGGTTGTTACTGCTTAGTCTAGTTTGCTTTCTATTGGTGTGGTAAATGCCACAAGTAAAAGCAACTTGGGAAGGAAAATTTTTATTTCATCTTATAGTTTACACTAAGCAAAGTCAACTTAGTATAAACTAAGAACAGAAACTCAAGGCAGGAATTTAGAGGCAAGAACTGAAGTTGAAGTCATGGAAGAATGAACATTGCTTATTAGATTTTGTGCTATGGCTTGCTCAGCCTACTTTCTTATACACCAACTGTGACTACTTGTAGTGTTTTCCTCCATCAGCCTCTTCAAGTTGTTCTCTTCCAACAAATTTTTGGTACTGGAATTTGTAGGGCTCACATTTAGATCATTTACATATCTGGACTTGTCCTTAATCCTTTGTGTCTACCCTGATTTCTTTTTCATGGTGAATACAAATCAAATATATTCTATCTTGCCATCTTTTCTAACTCTCTGCCCCATAATAATAATGGCTATCTTTCATATCATTTGGATATATTTCATCATTAAGTTGAATATTTACTGAGTTGACTTATAAATGGCTCACTGAGCCACCCAATACTCCTAGGTAATATAAAGGAAGGAGGCTTGGGTATAATAGTAAAATTTCATATTACAATTTCCAACAGGTAAAATTATTAGCAATATTTATTTCCCTGCACCACTATCAGATCAACTCCCTGTAGAGTTATTCAGGGTATATTATACTTTCTTTTCTTCAAAATGACTTCACTATTCACTCTTTTGAATGTCAGTGAACTCTTTTTAAACATATATTATTACACAGCTTCCCTTTCAAATAAAACTTCAAATTCGGTTACTAGTGCATTTAAATTCTTTCCCCCTTTCTAATTATGAACCAATTCTAGAAAAGCAAGGGAGGATGATGACAGGGATAAACTTGAGCTATCTTACTGAATGAAAGGGAAACTCTGAAGTAAATTTCATTATGTTAATAGCAGATTAGTTAGTTCCTGGTGCTTCTAATGGGTGATTATATGATTGGTTTCTGCCTGTATGTACATCATAGGTAAAAAGTGTCCAACATTTTCAGATTGTGAGTCTGAGATACTCTCTCTCCTCAACCTTGCATATTGAGGGTTGTGTTAGTTACTTCTGTGCACTCATGACTAAAATACCTAACAAGAAAAGAAATGAGAGAGGGGAGATTTATTTTGGCTCACATTTTGATATGAAATCAGTCTGTCATGTTAGGAGAGGTCTGGTGGACAGGCTAAGTTCATGGAAGCAGTAATTTATAGCAGAGGCTGTATAAATTATAGCAGACCAGCAGATAGAAACAAGAGCATAAACCAGGAACCATGTATAACCACCAAAGCCATGACATGGCCCTTCCTTCAGATGGTCCCTACTTCCTAAAGGATCAGCCATAATAAGGGGTACCATGGTGACCACAACAATGAATCAGTGAGCATCTTTTACACTTACTACTGGTGTGATCTCTGATTTTAACCCTTGAGGTATGTTACTGTATGAACTCTAAAGAAAAATTAAGCCAAATGCCCAATGCTCTGTCACAGACTTCTGGAATTCCCCTATCTTCTGTCTTTTGTTGAAAGGAAAACCTGTGCTTTGGGCACCAATCCATGCCTAGTATGACTCAGGCATGGGCCAAGTGGCTCCTTGCTGAGTGAGACATTCAATATAAAACCCTTCTCGTTGGGGCTACATCCAGTCTGCTTGACTTTTCCTTTAGAAAATATGTTTGTCAATTCAGAGATGAATCACCACAGCAGTTATGCTAAATCAACAATCCAGGCTCTGTGGCAGTGGCCTTTCTCTTGCATTTACATTGGAATCTCAGCCCATTCCTTAAATAGAAAGACTGGCCTCCTTCCAGGGCTTCCAAAATCTGATTATGGAGTCATCTGAGAGCAGATCTGATTGGCTTTCAGTACCACAAAGGCCAATGTTAGCCTTATTTCCCCCTCTAAGTGGTGTTCTGTAGCGATGTCTGTCATTCCAAGTCATTAGCAAACATGAGTTGGATACAAGGTGTCCTGAAATGATGGAAAGCAAAAGCAGGCATCAGCTTTGTTCTCTTTTGACTGCTGATAACTCATGGAAGATTTTGCTTACAAAGGCTCATGTTGATTTTTATAATCCATTAAAAGGAACATCTGTCTTATATGGAGCAGTATATTTTATTGGTTAAAGACTGAAATTGCCTGCATACTTATGTCTCCCAAAATTCATATGTCGAACTTTTATTCCCAAGGTTGTGAAAGCAGGAGGCAGAGCCTCTGGAAGTGACTAGGTCTCATCAGCAATGTACTCCCAGATAGAACGGGTGTCCTTACAGGCAAGGCCCTTGAAAGACTGCTCTATATCTGTATGTAAATTAGAGTGAGAAGACTATTCTAGGATGAGTATGCTTTTTTTTAATTCATACTCCATAACCCTCAGACTATGGGATATCAATATTTGTTGTCCATAGGACTCAGCCTATTGAATTTTGTCTTAACATTCATTCCACATGAACTATCACAAAGACTTAAGATTTTCAATCAAAAGTAATCAAGTTGACCTGGGTTTGGTAGTGTCTGACTAGCATGCATAAAATTGTGGCTTTGATTCCTAGTACCACATTAAACATGGCTGACAAAGTAAATGGGGTATGGTGAAGCATGTAATCCCAGCACTCAGGGGTAGAGATAGAAAAATCAGAATTTCAACATCGTTCTGGGCTGCTTGAGTTCAAAACCAATGTAGCTACATGAGTCCTATCTCTAAATAATTAAGTAAACACATACTTACATGAATTGAAATGCATTCCTCATCTGAGAATGACAAGGACAGCAATAGAGAGATAGCTCAGAGGTAGGAGCAGTTATAGCTCCTGCAGAGGAACAAATGCTGATTTCCAGCACCCACATTGTGGCTTTCATTCAACCATAAATTTTAGGCATTCATAAGATACACATTCACATACATAAAATAAAAAATACATTTTGTAAAAGAATACCAATAGCAAAGCCTAGAAACATGGCATGTACTCCCTCATATATGGATTTTAGACATAGATCTGGGGAGTGCCAGCCTACAATCCTATGGCCAGAGAGTCTGGGAAACAGAAACTTCATTTAGTGGCTGATCGAAGAAGAGGCAGACTCCCTTGGTTAAGTACTGAGCTGAAATCAAGAAAGCCAGTAACAGAGAGGGAGGACTGATGATCAAAGTGATTAAGACTGGGCTGGTTTAACCCCCAGAAACAGCTGACCAGACAAAGGTTAACTCTTGAATCCCAGGCATAAGCCTGGGAATCCAGCATGGGACTGATCAAGACCCCCTGAATCTGGGTGTCAGTGAGGAGGCCTAGGGAATCTATTGAGCCTTGGACAGCAGATCAGTACCCACCCCAAGTATACACATGGACTTTGGACTCCCATAAAACAATGTGAGGTGCACTCTCACCCTGAATTCTTGGGGAAGGGTCTAGGCCCTGCCCTATATGAAATGACAGACTATGGACACCCCCATGGAAGGCCTCACCCTCCCTGGGGGAATGAGGGGATAACGGGGGGGGGTTGGGGGGAGGGCACGGGAGGAGGGGAGGGAATGGGAGAGGGACCTGGAGCTGACTTGTGAAGCAACCTCGTTTCTTATCTAAATTTAAACTGGAAAATAAAATAAAAAAAAGAAAAAAGTAAAAAAATAAAAAAAAGAAAAAAAAAGACTTCATACATTGGAAGTGACATGAACAATTAAGACCCTATACACTGTATGACATTATGTGACTCACTTTCATAATAATAGAATAGTCTTTAGCGGTCAATACCACTACACATTCATCTTTAGTTATTCCTTGGCTTAAATCTCCTCAGTAAACTTCTTTGCATTTTCTTTTTCTACTCAAAACGATTGAAGAGTGGATAGAGAAAATGTGGTACATTTACATAATGGAGTATTACTCAGAAGAAAAAGAAACAATGGAATCTTGAAATTCGCAGGTAAATGGATAGCACTGGAAGAAACCATCCTGAGTGAGGTAACCCAGTCACAAAAAGACAAACATGGTATGTACTCACTCATATATGGATTTTAGACATGGATCAGGATAGTGCCAGTCTGCACTTCCACTGACAGAGAGTCTGGGAAACAGGAAAGAAGCTAAGAGATATGCATGGTACCCAAGACAAGAGGAATGAGGCAAGATCCTCTGAACAGATGGGGAACACGGCGAGGGGTGGGGAGAGTGGGAGCTGGGAAGAAGAAAGGGGGAGAAGAGGAAGAGAGAGTAGGTCATGGGGAAACAGGAAGGTTGAGGGGGGGGTTAGAATAGGGGTAAGAGGGAATCATAGGTTAGAAGACAGAAGACAGAATCAGGCACCAGTGTGATCTCTAGTGATCTACATGGATGACACCAATTGGCAAGGTAATAGTGGAGAGACCACCTCGAATGCCCATTCCTGATAATGACCTTGATATCTATAACCATCCTGGAGCCTTCATCCAGTGACTGATGGAAGCAGAGGCAAACACCCACAGTAAAACACTGAACTGAACCCAAGGAACCCAATGACAGAGAGAGAGGAGCGATGAGCAAATTGGCAAAGAATGGGCTGGCAAAGCCAGCAGAGACAGCTGATCTGAACAGGGGAGAGCTCTTGGACCCCAGACTGAGAGCTGGGAGGCCCTCCGAATGTGAGAGTCAGTGAGGAGGCCTGGGCAACCTATGGGGCCCTGAGCAGTGGATCAGTGTTTATCCCTGGAATACAAACAGACTTCGTGTGTCCATAACACAAAGAGGGATGCTCTCTCAGCCTGGACTCTTAGGAGAGTGCCTGGACCCTACCCTGAGTGAAATTACAGACTCTAGATATCCCCTATGTGAAAGGAAATGGCAATAGGGTGGGAGACTGGGGGGGGGCGAAGGTTGGGGGTGTGTGGGAGGAGGGAAAGGAGAGGGAACTGGGATTGACATGTAAAACACGCTATTTAAAGTTAAAATAATAAAAAAGATTCACAATTCAGTGGGGAAAAAACAATCGAATCTTGAAATTTGCAGGCAAATGGATGGCAGTAGAAGAAATCATCCTGAGTGATGTACTCACTCATACATGGATTTTAGACATATATGAAGGGAGTGTCAGCATACAATCCCACTTCCAAAGAGTCTGGGAAACAGATTCTTCATCCAGTGACTGATGGAAGCAGAGGCAGACTCCCACAGCTAAACACTGAACTTAACTCCTGGAATCCAGTGACAGAGGGGGGAAGACTGATGAGCAAAGGGCTTAAGACAAGGCTGGTTTAACCCCCAGAAAAAGTTGACCTGAACAAGGGGGAGCTCTTGGTCCCCAGACTGATGGCTATATGGAAAGCATGGGACTGATCCAGACCCCCTGAATGTGGGTGTGAGTGGGGAGGCCTAGGCAATCTATGGGGCCTTGGGTAGTATTTATCCCTGGCGTACAAATAAATGGATTTTGCCTGCCCATCCCACAATGAGGGATGCTCAAAAAAAATCTAGAAGGAATCAAGAAAAAGTGTTACCTCTGCCAGAGAGACACTCTAAAATTCAAAAATGCTATCTGAAAGTAGTTAGCAATTAGGCCTACATGATACTAGTAATGATATCTTGCTTGCCTTTTATTATTGTTTATCATTTCTTACAAAGAATGCATTTCTGTTAGGTAAATGGAGATTAAACATTATATTATTTATTGGTAAGACAAAAATTTCAGGTGATCATGATAAAAATAATACAGATATGTCATAAAATGTTAAGCAAGTCATGCCTAGGAAATGAAAAAAATCCTAATTTCTACTAGAGGACAGAGACAGCATTTGTTCATGGGCTTTCAGGAAGACTGGCAATCATGTACTGTTAGAGTAGGAATGTAGCCATCTTTGGCCCCTATAAAACAACACTGTCTTCAGTGATCTGATGCTAAGAGCTTGCTTTGCAACAATGTGTATCTACTGTCTCTTCTTTTCACACTTATTTTTACACATAGCTTTTCTATTTCTAGCCTTTCATCTGTTATTAGGAGTCCTTTGCTTATCTTATAATATTCAGAGAAAAATAGTATTCACTTGTTGGGGTTTCCATTGCAAAATAACACAACCAGGTCGACTTAAACAGTAAGAAACAAAAGGAAAAGTCTTTCACAAATCTGAGAGCCATAAAGCCCCCATCTTGATGTCTCCTGAGGCCTCATAGCCACTATGACATTTTCTATGTGTGTGCACTCCTTAAGGCCCATTCCTCTTTTTATGAGGACATCTGCTCCATTGTATTAGGGGTCACCTTTATGACCTCATTTAACCTTTGAAACTTCTTTAAAGGCCCTATCCCAAGTACAGTAGCATTGGGGTTAGCGGTTCAATGTATTCAGTTTCAGGGAACACAATGCAGTCCATCGCACATTTGCTGATTCATTAGTTAATGCATCAACCTCCATGACCCTGCTTAGTGTAGGACTAATAGAGTATGACATTATAATACACCATTTCCAAGAAATATTATGCTCTCACAAGGCAAGGCTGAATGTAATAAAAATATGTAGGGCCTGGAAAGTATGAATGGGGAGAGATATGATTATCTAACCAAAGGTCATTTTCTCATCAAAATTATTCCTGTCTTTACCATAATATTTATACAATTAGTGGGAAATCTTTAAAAACTTGCTTTTCTTTTTTATAAAGAAATATTTCAAACATAGGAAAATTTGGGGAAAATGAGTATTTATATATATACCATTATTCAATAAGCCATACTATGCATATACATATATCTATACATAAATATTTGCCTTAAATCACTGCTTAATCATACACCCTCTCTCTTTTACAATGGGTTATCATGTTTTAAACTAAATATGCCTTTATATTTGTGCCTTACTTATAAACTGTATAGAAATAGCTCACATGAATAACCACATACCTGACACTGTTAATGAGGCCAATTCCCTAATACTAAGTAGGTCATGGATGCTAGGAAGACCTACTGCTATTAGTCTACTAAATTAAGTTAGCAATAAAATGACTCCTAATGGAAGATTGCTATACTCATAAACCTTACCCATCAACCCTCACCAGAAAATACTTCTTTATATAGTAGACGGTAACTAACAAAGAGATCCAAAACTTGACAAAGTGCAGAGGGTAAGAGACTTTGAAACATGTACTCCTCAATAAGATATCTTTATCACATCCCTTCCATCAGGGATTAGGGCTTTATGCAGATGAGGAGGCAGGAAAATTATAAAAGACAGAGGTGGTGATTTATGGAAACAGTGTTTCCATATATATATATATATATATATATATAGAGAGAGAGAGAGAGAGAGAGAGAGATATATATATATATGTCTCTCGCTCTCTGTGTGTGTGCATGTTTGCATGTGTGTGTGCGTGCGTGTGTGTGTGTGTGTGTGTGTGTGTGTGTGTGTTGTGGTGTGTGCGTTTAAGAGAAAGAATATAAAGTTGGATCGAAAGGAAAAGGGAGGCGGAACAGAAATTTAGGAGTCGGGGGGGAAGGGAAAGAATATGCTAAGATATCTGATAATGTATTACACAAAGGCATTTTCATGCAAGTTCGTTATGTAGAGTAAACTTACTCCCTTACACTCCCTCTATCCTTTCTTAGCCTGACCCCTCCCAACTAGTCCCCTTTGTTCACCTACATACTTTCACTTTTGTTTCTATAATATAAACACACATAATGTTATGTATCTTTATATAACCTGGGAACCACACATGAGAGAAAACATGGCATTTGTGTTTCTGAGACTGGCTTAATTTACTTTCTAATTATATTCAGTTGCATCTGTTTCCCTGAGAGTGGCATAACTGTTGTTTCTGGTGACAGTTTTTTACACTGGTAAATTTGAATTCCCAGTCATGTCAGGCAGAAGATCTGAATTCCTAGATGAAATTCTTGTGGCTTCTTTCATCAGACACAAAGGCTTATCAGACTCTATTTGGGTATGAGTAAGTTTGATTTAGTTCACTCTTCTTCGAAGTATTAGCCTTGATGCTGTCCTCTTTAATGAAGTTCTAAGTCCTGATTGCTTCCAACATTGAAATGTAAACCCTCAGGAAACTTTAGAAATTCAAACAAAATAGATTAACAACTTTTTTAATCCATTGACTCCCACTCCAACATACTTAAAAATGCATACCCATTATTACTCAAATGCTGTACTTTATATTTTAAATATTTTATTATTTCTTTGAGAATTTCATACATTGTATTTTAATCATATCCATTAGCCCCGCAAACACACTTCCTCCTTCCAAATTAGGCAACTTTGTGTCCAGTTCATGTTCCCTGTATACTTTTGGGTCTGTGACATTTTTCACATGGAGTATGGTCAACCTGACTATATATCTACCCTGGGAAATGAATAACTCCCTCTCCAGCAACTATCAATAACCAATAGCATCTCAGCTATGGGTAACAATTAACACCTGACTCCTCATCCATACTAGGATCTTGTCAGCCTTGAGCTTGCATAGCTCTTTTACATATAGTCCCAAATTATTTGAATTCATATGTGCAAATGCCCTGCTGTGTCCAGAAAATGCTGTGACTACATATCACTTCTCGTTCTTACAATCTTTCTGCTTCCTCTCCCGGACAATGATCCCTGAGCCTTGTGAGTAGGAGGTACAATATAGATATTTTATTTAGGGCTGAGCATTCCCCAATCTCTTACTGTCTGCATATTGACCAATGAGTTACTCCATGTTAATCATCATCCACAGCAAGCAGAACCTTCTATGATAAGACTTGAGAGAGATACTGATCTATGTATTTAACAATAAGTCATTGGGAGTTAGTTTAATACTATATCTATTTAGCAGAGTAATAGTAGCAGATTCTTCCATAGGAGAACTCATAGGTTCTCTCCTATGTCTAGCCATAGGTTCTTAACCCCGATAACAGTGTTAGATACAGAGTTCATCCTGTGGAGCAGGCCTTCCATCTGGTCAGAAAGTGGCCAGTTATTTTTATTACATCGGTACCATTATTGTACTAGTGTACATATCTTACTAGGGTGGTCATTCTTATAGTTCTCAGGGTTCATAAATGGATAATATTGGGAACTTCTTTTCTCCTCCAGTTGCTATGTAAATCACCTCCCAGCACTATATAAGACCACTAGTCAGAACGATGCTTTCAGATCAGTATCACATATCTCCATGTTCTATTTGATTCAAATTTGTGGTACTTCAGCAATAGAGCTTTGTCATCATGTTATGAATGATAACCAAGAATATTAGCGATATCTTATGATGTTTTCAGATCTGTGGAAACTCAATGACCAACATTTTCAAAAGAGATAACTTATGCCGGGACTGGGATTTTTATTTGCTAGCCTGTAGTATCTAGTGGAGACATCGTTGATCATTACAGGGTAACTCCACTTAACTCTTCATGTATGTATATTCCAGGAAGCTTCTGAAGTAGTAGGGTTTCATAGGACTCTTCCAAAAGGACTTTGGTGTTTTAGCCTTGTAGTCTTCTTTGCTTAGCTATTTTAAGGGGTTAAGACACCTTGGACCCACTCTAGGTGTATGATTTGTTTGCACTGATGTTGATGGATGCATTGTTTTGTTATTATTAAATAGTACATAGCAATTAGATTATCTTACTGACACAATTTAATTTGGCTATTAGGTTCTGTGGTATAATATCAGTTTTTTAAAGCATCTTTGTTGTAGCTTCCAACATTTCCATGAATCATTTAGTCAGGAATTTCATGTGAGGTTATAATGGAAAATTGTAGATTAATTTTCCATAAATAGAAAAACATTAGAATTGTTTTCAATTTTTCATTGATTGTGACTGGCTGTCAAATTTCTGCTGTCAGGAAAACTGCAAAAACACCCAGGTAAAATTATATACTATTTAGAAATATTTTCTATTTCTCTCACTCAAGAACAGTGCCAATTTAAATTTCTCCAATTTATATCAATAATGTTAAATTTATAAAGAATATTTCTCTAAGAAGGTTCATAGATGTTCTATTCTTAATATTCTACCTACTTGTGATTCAATTTATATAATTTCTCAATTCCCATTTTGGAGTGTTTTACTCAGGAAAATAAATCAACCAAAGCAAAGTTTATTTTGAATATTCCCCCACTTTTTAATCATTTATTTCACTTACATTACATGTAGTTAGTGTGTGTGTTCATAGAAGTATGAGCATAATGTGTTATGGCATATTTGTGAAAGTCCAAGGATGATTTTCAGGAGTCAGTTCTCGCTTTATGCCATATGGGTTCAGGGAATCAAGTTTATGTTGTCACTGTTGACAACAAGTGCTATTATCTACCTAGTCATCTCACTGGCTCCGTTTTTTAATCATTTTAAAATGTTGCTTGTCATTTCTTCATGTTATCCCCCCAGGAGACCTTTGGTTAATGTAATCACTAAGTCAAGGTCTGATCTGTTAGTATTCTTGGAAGTCTCCCATGTCTCCTTTATTATGTCATCTAGTAGAATGAGGAATGTGGCATGATATGACAAAGACAGCCAACACTACAGACTTTCTAAAACTGAAGGAGATAAGGATAAGAATAAGTCTTTGAATGCCTCTCATGGCATGACTTTTTTATATTTCACTTTAGTAAGCCAGTCCTAAGAAAGAACAGCAAGAGAAGCCTCAAGGATCCCTGGTCTTCATGCACCGAAGACCACTTGTATCTGCAAAGACTAGCATGTTTATATGCAAATTATCGCTTTTATAAATTTATTATCCTTGACATAAATTCCTTACATACATCTATATGTGAACACATGGCGTGTTTGTTCCCTGTTATCACAAAACACTCAAAGCCATTCTCTGATGGTGATGATCTAGGGTCTTGAAGCCATTGAATACTTCAGAAATAAATCTGCTCTTTGAATCTGCTCATCCTTATTTTCAACATATATTTTTCACTTACACGGGTCTCATATTGATTCAATGATATTTGAACTCTAGAATTATATTACATTATTACTTTGCACTAAAATCTGTGAACATATTTAGATAGTGCTGTTTTATGAATACTATTCTGTGTGTTTTAGATTGTATTCATTTTAAATTTTGTGAATGTGTCAGGATTGAAAACCACAGAACCCCAAATACCAGAAAGAATTTATTACTATTATTAGGTGACAAAATTAATATAATGGTTTTCAGCAAACAAAAGGCTTACATTATACAAAACCTGTCTTATATGGCATGGTCTATATGTTACACATTATTATGTAGTGACCTTGAATTCTCTACTAATTGGATTTTGCTAAAATGAAGGATATTCAGATTAAACTGATTCTCAGATTATTTCAAGATAATGAAAATGGCCCTCACAGGCTCATAGTAGTATGGCTTTCTAGGAGTAGGTGTAGATTTGTGGGAGGAAGCAGGTCATTAGGGCTGGTTTTGAAGTTTCAGATGCTGAATTCAGGCTCAGTGTCTCTCTCTTCCTGATGCCTGCCTATGCAAATGCAGAATTCTTTTTTTTATTTTAATTTTTTCTATTTTAGAAGGACTCTTATTTACATATCAACCCCCCATTCCCCATTCCTTCACCCTCCCATGCTCCCCATTGCCCCCCCAACCCACTCCCACACACTCCCCAGGGATAATGAGGCCCCTCCACAGGGGACCATGAAAGTCCATATCACCATTAGGGGAAGGACCAGGGTCCTCCTTCCAGTATCTGGGCTGCAATAATATCCCTCCATAGGGAATAGGCTACCAAAGTTCATTTGTGCTCTAGGGATAATCACTGGCTCCACTGTTAGAGGTCCCATAGACTGACCAGGCCTCCTAGCTGGCATCCATATTCAGAGGGCTTAGCTTGGTCCAATGCTGGTTCCCCAGCTTTATGACTAGGGTCTCCATGCTCTCATTAGGTCAGGTCAACTGTTTCTGCGAGTTTCTCCAGCAACATCTTGGCTCCTTTGCTCATTCCTCCTCCCTCTCAGCAACTGGATTCCAGGAGTATGGCTATGTGAGCCAGTTTCTGTTTTGATAAGCTACTGGATGAAGGCTCTAGGAATGGCAACAAAGGTAGTCATCAATCTCATTATAGGGGAAGGGCATAAAAGGCAGACTCTCCACCACTGCCTAGATTCTTAGTTGGGCTCATCCCTGTGGATCCCCTAATATTTCCCCTGTTCCAACCTCTCTCCAAACATATACTGGCTCCCTCTATCAATAAGATAACCAGAAAATAAAAAAAATCTCCCATGTTCTTTGATAGGTAGGATCAACATAGTAAAAATGACAATCTTGCCAAAAGTAATCTACAGGTTCAATGCAATCCCCACCAAAATCCCAGAACAATTCTTTACAGATCTTGAAAGAACAATATTCAACTTTATATGGAAAAACAAAAAACCCTGGATAACCAAAACAGCCCTGTACAATAAAGGAAGGCATCACCATCCCTGACTTCAACCTGTATTACAGAGCCATTGTAGTTAAAGTGTCTAAGTTTACCCAGTAACAAGACACCATGAGTCAATGGTCCCACATGGAGTTTATTGGTAGACAGGAAAGGAAGTGGGGGAGAGAGAACCAACCCATGCATAGCTGAGAGAGAGGGAGAGAGAGATAATATACGAGAGAGAGAGAAAGTAAGAGAGATGAGAGGAAACAAGAATGATGAGAGTAAGAGAGTGTAAGTGGGCAGGGATCTGTCCTTTAAAGGGGTCCTTTGCACCTGTGTGAAGACTAGGTCTCATGGAACTCTGGGGCTGGCCAGAGTGCTGCCTGAGTGCATTCAATCAGGTAACAGGGCAGGCCCGCGAAAATGCCCGAACCTTTCAGCCATAGTGCTGAAAACAGCTTGGTATTGGCACAAAAATAGACAGGTAGACCAATGGAATTATATTGAAAACCCTGATATTAACCCACATATCTATGAACACATGATTTTTGACAAAGAAGCTAAATTTATACAATGGAACAAAGAAAGCATGTACAACAAATGATACTAGCATAACTGGATTTGGACATGTAGAAGACTGCAGATAGATCAATACCCAGAGCTATGCACAAAACTTAAGTCCAAAGACCTCAACATAAATCCAGCCACACTGAACCTCTTAGAAGAGAAAGTGGGAGGTACCCTTGAACAAATTGGTACAGGATACCACTTCCTGAACATATCACTAGTAGCACAGACATTGAAATTGACAATAAATAAATGGGACCTCCTGAAACTGAGAAGGTGCTGTAAGGCAAATGTAGAACTCTTGACTCCTTTTCCAGCACCATGTCTGCCTGCATGCCTTCATTCTTCCTACTATGATATTAATGACCTAAACTTCTGAAACCATAAGCCAGTCCCAAAGAAGTGTTTCCCTTTATAAGAGTTTCTGTGTTCATGATGTCTCTTCATAGCAATAGAATCCATAAATAAGACTATAAAGGTGTAGTAGACAAGGTTACCTCCATGTAGTGGTGGTCCCTATAATCCCAGCACTTCCAAGGCTGGCCAGCCTATAGAAAAGAAAAATCTAATGCCAGAAATTATGATAAATAGACAGATGTTAAACAACTCAGCTTTGAAGTCTTTCTCCTGCCATTTATCCTGAACTCACACTCATAAAGGCATTAATTTACTCATGAAAAGAAATATGAGCTAAAAACAAGTTTCCTCCTTTAACCAGGACATTATGTCTGTTCTCCCTTATTCCATGTTTTTAATAAACATCTCAAAAGTAGAATAGGTTTGATATTAAAAAGCAAGTAAAGAAATATATTTTAGTGTTTTTACTGACAGTAAACATTTCTTTTATTTTCTATGCTGCCAATAACAGTAATATATTATCTAGTATTTCAGAATTCATCATTCTGAGATGTTTCCTTGCCATAAGTTTCAATTTTGATTATTAGCAGATATCTAGTTTCATATTTCCTACGGCTTTTGGCACTTTCCTGTCTCATTTGTCCTTTGAAAACTGTATTCTCTAGTTGTTGGTGGCCAAAGCAGACAGGCATGGATAAGGCAAGATAAATGGTACAAAATATAACAATGTTATTATTTCTTCTGTCTTAACACATAATCTCAGAACCTGTTTGTAAATATATACGAAAAAAGACATCTATAGCCAAAGAAACAGTAAGTTTATGACCTCAGTTACAGTTATTTTTCTTCATACTAATATTGTACTATAATAAATATAAATATAAGCGTTCTAACATATACTTATTAATATTAATATTTATCCCTTATATATCCATATATTGCATGTGGATGAATGTGAGGTCAACCTAGGTGTGTTTTTTAGTTACAAGCCTTACCAGTCTTTTATGGGCTGGTAAGACTGACAACCGGTGAGCCTTAGGGATTCAGATGTCTCTGTGTCCCAAGTAGTGTGATGACAAGCACATGCTACCAGGCTCAGTTGTGTTGTCCTTTTGAACCTTGGGACTCTTTACAGCAGCAAGCACTTTACTTCCAGCCTAGTACTAACATTAACTATTTATTAAACATTGTCCCAAATGCTTATATGTGATTGAGCCTTTAATATTTATAATTATAACCACATAGGAAGTGCAAAGAAGGTAAAACACAAATGTACACACACACAAAGTAGCAACAAAACAAAACTGATCTCTCTGGGTGGTAGGAGACAAAAGAGACTGCTTCGACCTGAATTATGCTCCCCTCCCCCAAGATTCATATACTAAACCCTGGACCTTTAATGGCATTAGTTACCACATTTAATAACAAGATTTGATAAATGTGTAATTAACCAAGAAGTGGGCCTTTAAGGTGGTCCAAAATTCATTCTGGAAGGTGTACTAGTGTGTAAAGAAAATTTTAACACATGGAAAATCCCAGGCATGCACTGACAACTGTACCAGTTCAAACAGCTATCTGAAGCAAAGAAACAGCCTTGAGAAAAAAGCAAACTAACTGCCACTTTGATGTCAGACATTTTCCTTTTTCTATTCTCTCAAACATTACATCCCAACCACAGCAATTTATCCTCCCTTCATTCCTCTCAGTACTCCCCTCTCCCTCCCCACACACATCTCTTCCCTCTCCCTACTCCAGAACTGACTCCGAGTCACTAATTATGGCTTTCTTGATTCACAACTGATAAATATTTTAAGAGATCACTGGGAATCCAGTGAAGGGAAGAATCCAAAAGAATTTTGTAACATTGGAAAACCCATGTGGAAGTTATGATTTTTTACAGAACTGTTTTGAAGACAATGTAGATAATCTCAACACTAAAATATAGAAGCCAAAGACTCCTACTTGAGTATTTTGGTTATCATAACTATGTATATAATTCCTGACACAGTCTTTCTCTGCCCTGTGATTGGGAAAGAAACAGAATCAAGAGGAAATGGGAAGCTTTTCTTTAATTCTGTCAGTATACTCGGCTCCCCTGAAAATCTTGCCTACTATTCTGGCAGCATAGGCAGCAAGTGATATATGACAGTGTGTTTTGTCTAGAAAATTACATGATTATTGCAGGAGAAAAATAGATGACTAAACCTTGTGAGTCTATTGGAAACTTATAGGAAACCCCAGCCAATAGGAGTAATTTATTGAGCATACACAATAGCTAAGACACTTATTACTTTTTTAGAATTCCTTTTGCGTGTGTGTGTGTGAGAGAGAGAGAGAGAGAGAGACAGAGAGACAGAGAGACAGAGAGACAGAGAGACAGAGAGACAGAGAGACAGAGAAAGAGCTTGATGTACATATACATGGCAACATGTTCCCAGGAGGTCAGAAGAAGACATCAGATTCCTGGGAGCTAGAGTTACAGGTGGTTATGAGCCATCTGAAGTAACTGCTTAGCACTAACTATAGTCTTCTGAAAGAACAATAATTGCTCTTAAGAGTCAAGACATCTCATAGTAACCTCTCCCACATATTTTTTCTTAAAACAATAACCATTTAGTTTCCCATACTTAACAATATTTCCTCTTCTTTGCTTTTTAATGTACAATATTGGAACAAAATGCAACAAGGCCTATGTCACAAGCATTAGTAATAAAATCCCTAGTAACACTGTGACTATCATGTACATTTCTTAAAGAAATAAAGTAAGCTTATTCCAAAGCCTTTGTTCTATTGCAACACAAAATGTTACGATGGAAGTCAATTTGGAAGTCATCTGTGCTATTGCCAGGTAGACGTTTTAAAATGTTGCCCATCTATGGTCCAGATACTTTCCTTACTGGTGTAAGAAAATACCTGACAAGAAGACAATAAAATAAGGAAATACTAATTTTTGGCTGGCAGCTTAAGAATACAGTCTATCATGATGGGAAGCTTGTGGTGGCTAGTTATATAGCATTCACACTCAGGAAGAAAAGAGAGATAGATTCTGGCGCTAACTGTCTTATTCTGTGTGGACATCCATTCCTTTGGATGCCCATATTCAGGTCCTCCCTGAAAAGATCCTCATGGTTATTTACCAAAGGCATGTCTCTTCATGATATTAAATACAGTTAACTTGATAACCCAATTAACTATATCACACTATAGAACAATTTCAAAAAATTATAATAAAATTGAACTTACTGATGCTAAACTTGGAATAAAATAGAGTCCTCCGGTGCTAAGCACAGAAACAAGTATGCAGACCTAAGCAATGAAAGACCTAGATTTTTTACTAGATGTGCTTCAAAGGCAACTTGGGTTAAAACGGTATGTATAGACACAGGATGGGGGGCGTGGGGAAGATGGCAGATGGGAAGGCGGGAGAAGAGAAGCCAGAGAAGCTGCAGCAATCCGGAGCAGCCGGAGTAACGGAGGGGGGAGTTCCAGTCGCAGCGTTGAAAATTGATCAGCTGACAACAAAGAAGTTGTGGACCTTCCCACAAAGCCTAAGAAGATCTCCAAGATTGGATTTGCCAAAGAAAGCATCAGCCGTATCCATCAAACTTGGATCAAGTAAGCCTAAGGAAACGGTTCCAACCCTGGCTCCAAAAACCCTTTCAGTAGCAGCAGCTTTCAATGAAGATGAAGACAGTGAACCAGAATAGATACCTCCAGAAGCTGGGTTGAAGAATATTGGAAGGGGTACACCAACATCAAATGGATAAAACTCCTTTAGTAAAGGAAAGCATGGCTTTTGCGATAATCAGAAGCTGGGGAAGAGAAATATAAATGTCATCTTGGAAATGTACATGACCAAGGCAATTAAATGAAGTGTTTTGAGATTGGGTGTGGGTGGGTGTGCAGTTAAAAGGAACAGTCTCCTTTTGTAAAGAATGGTGCAAGCAAAACTAGCTTTGGAGCCGTTTTGTCTTTTGTTTTCCTATTTCTGTTTTTCTTTCTTTTTCTTTTCCTTTTTTTAAGATTGAGTGGTACACTAATAAATGAGAGTTTAAAATTGGAGGTAATTTCAAGATATTTGCTAATTTTGTAGTTTCATGTGATTAGTTTCCAAAGATTACAGATAATAAAGAAATCAGAAGTGGTGCCTTTCTATGAATTGCATACATTTTTAGACACAGCTACTAGCACATTAAGAGGGAAGCCAAAAGTTTTCTACTTAAAACTGAGCAGATCCTCTCCTGACTCCACTCCCTTGTTACTGAACTGCCTGGTTCACACCGGCAGCCTTGTGGAGAGGGAGTGTTGGATTGAGAAGACAATGTTACTGGACTATCGACTGAAAGTAAACTTAGATAAAATTAAAACAAACTTTTTCCTATGGGCATTTCATTTTGTTTAAGTTATAATATACTCATATTGTATCGCTATCAGTGGGTACAGACACTTTGCTCTTTTAAAACAAGTTTGTCAAAAGTTCTTGTGTGAACTATTATCAAAAATAGCCCACTTCACTTTAATGGAGGTTGTCACCATTGAGGAGTCTTCAAAGAACACTATTTGCTACCAAAGTAAATCAGTATTTTGAATGTGCTTCTCTTGTTAAGTATTTCCACCAGAACTTGAGGCAAATGATAACAAAAACATACTGCTTTAAGTATTTGGCTGATTTAATTTTTAAAATGTTTAAATACCAAAATAAAATATAACATTTTATAAGACAGATAAGGCAGTGCACTCTGTGACTTTTAAGCATTTAAGTTACTAACGTATTAGATCCAATTTGAATTGGGCTCACATATTTATTTGTACAACTCCATGCTTCTTTTAATTATATACATCCTGACCAGTGATTTCAAAATCAGACTTTAATGACTGAGATATAACAGAAAATGCTTCTTCGAACACATTTTCAGTATGAAGTCTCACCACATATACTCTTAGACTCGTGTATTGCAGGGTGTTTGTTTTGTATTTTTGTACTGAGTATGGGCTTTTTTAATGTGACAGTTAAATGCATCTTTAACAGTCACAGACAAAAGAAATAAGAGTTCCTTGAAAATTTCAATGTAAAATTTGGAGGCAGCTTTGGTGAGTTTCATTGGTGGTAATTGTTCACTAGGCATTTTTAACATAATAACTTCCCAGAAACAGCCTTCAAGCATTCCTAACACTATGTTCACTGCATTTAGGTTTACTAACAAGGCCTAAGTAAAACAATGAAAATGTACATAGCACTGTTAGTTCTCAAATGATCTAAGTATATCAAGATACATAAATTTAACTTTTATGCAAGCAAACTGTGCATTTGTACATTTTACTGTTTGTTGAAATAACATCTCTCCTACATATTCTTTACTTAACTCAAATGACATGTTAACCTGAGGTCAAGCAGAGAAGAGAGAGACACAACTGAGCTGAATGTCTTTACTAAAATTACAATAAATTTTGTCAAACTTGGAAAAAAAAAAGACACAGGATAAAACCTACATCCCCAAAAACTGAGACATTTGAACCATGGAGCAGTAAATGAAGGCTTAAACTCCATGGGATTACTAAAGGAGAGGGCAGTATTAGCTTTCTGTTACATGCTCCATAAACACACCAATTATACATGTGTCAAGTACCAAGTGTAAGAAACAAAGGTGTAAATATTTGGGTGAAAAAGATATTCTTTCCTAAAAGAAAGCCCATTGCTTAAAATATTGATAGTGCACAATATTATAGACCAATTAATGTTTTAGAACCCAAATTAGGAAGTTCTAAGAAAAATGAAGGAAAAGAAAAAAATTAAGCAAGCAATAAATATATAGAATTGGTGAAATGAGAGACAAAGAAACAATAGTGTTTCAACTAGACTATATAATAAGGCTATGATAATATTATTAAAATAGCATACCAGTTAAGAGGTTGGTGCAGAAAAAAGGAATAATGGCAAAGATAGCACCATACCATTGAAATAGAGAATATTATACATTTTTATACAGATAAATATTTAAAAACTCAGTGAAAAATCACCAAGTCCCTAGGGAAAAAAATACTGATCACAGTTGATTCATCTAGCAACTGAAATCCAGGATCATTCTAAAATCATTGAGGTATAGAATTAACAGTTTACTTATTTACAGAAGGAAAATTCTAGTCCCAGAGAATTCTGAGTTTTGTCAAACAAAGACATAATTGTAATGTAGCATGATTTCTGATCATCAAAATGGAGGTGCCAAAAAAAATGACTGTCTACACTACATGAAGGATACTTACTCAAAAACATACTATTAAATGACAATAATTGACTATAGTAAGTCACAGAAAATGCATATAGTATGGTGACATTTATGTCATGTTTACATATGCACAAGTAAGAGTGCACATATACGTGGTAAGCTGGGGATAGTTTTATTTTCTACGACACAGAAATCAAATTATATTGGGTAAGGACATAAAGTAAAACTATTGATAATGGTCTGCATCCTCAAATTGAAGTTTTGACTCAGTATTTCTTCTTTTAGAGAGACATGAGCTCTAGCTATTATCAATGTCACAATAATGTAAGACAAGAGAAATTGTTAAGCTTAATTTTCTTCAATCATTAACTACATTAGCAAAGAAGAAATGGGGAAAGTATTAATCCTAGCCCAAGTTCTCATAACTTCTATTTCCTGTAACGAATGACTGACACTCTGAATAGCTTCATATATTCTGAATGTCCTTTAGAGTTTTCCTTTAGAGTTTTCAATAAAAATATGAGCTTTTATCATTTTCTCTAATTTTTAAAATGATACAACATATTCAATATAAAACTCTTACTCTAACTTTTAAATAATTTCCCTTGGAGGTCTTTTTCCTATTTTAATACATTTGATTCCATTATTTTTTATTTTTGTATAATGTACTCTTGAATTGCTATGTAACTCAAAACTGTTATGGAATGGTATACTATTCTTTCTGGGCGCCTATCATGATTTTCAAACAGTTTAATACTCTAAGATATTTCATTCATTGTTAAAACTATTGTGTGTGTGTGTGTGTTATGTTCATGTGTGCAAATTTTGAAGGCTGAATTTTCAAATTAAAGGCAAAGCCCTTAATACACTAAGTATTTTAACTCTGAGATATAAATTACTGATTTTTCTACCTTTCTAGATTTCTTTTAAGTTCTTTAATGGCTTTATGCAGAATATTTAATAATTCAAATTCGAGTAGATGCTCCTGCTCCAGGGTGATAAAGATGTTCTTTCATAATACTGATACTTCATTTCAATTTTATTTGACATTTTAATACATGTTTAGTATATTGTAATACACTATGATATTTATGTGATATGTAATATGCCACGATATTTATGTTTAAGCTGCTGTTAGTCATTATTTCTTTTCTCTTGGAGCAATAATACTTACAATTTATTATTCTCAGTTAACCCAAGCTTTTAAAACAAAATATCCCTTTTAATATAATTTCTTCTTTCACAGTCTTCTCAACCTAGACATGATAAAATATTCTCATATTTCACAATGCAGGAAAGCTATTTGGAAATATAACTAACACATGACAGTTTTTTTTCAGTACATCAGAAGATGGGATAGAGACAGGGGGAAAGGGAAACTGATACTCTGGTGACATTATGAACACTCTACTTAAGTTGTTCCTATGTTTTATGTTTCTTTTTCCAGACAGATACAAAGAGTTTCATGTGCTATGTGTGGATGTTTTCTGTGTGGATATTTTCTGTGTCTTAAATTACCTTCCCTTATTCCTGGGATTCCTGACTTGTGTTTTTCTAAGCTCAGATATAATGTAGAGTCTAATTATGAAAATACTCTAGGCAGCCACAAACAAGAAGGAAGCATGTCTACCAGAAATATCAAGTAATTGTTATTGCAGCTACATGCACAAAATTTAGAACTGTCGAATCAAGATGAAGAAAATGAATGGACAATTTCTTTAAAAGATAACAAAACTAGTGCATGAAATACAGATTTTTTAACCTTAAAATGGATCCCCAAGAGGACTATAAAATAAACAGCATGAGGAGAAATAAACACCAATTTGGTGGCTGGTTCATGTCAACTTTTACTATATTGGCATTGCTTTCTCAAAAAATATGAAGTTCATGAAAAATATTCTAAAATTTATTGTAAAAAACATACTTTGTTAAAATTCTAGACCATAAAGTTCCAATATTATTGTGTGTGTGTACATATGTGTGTGCGTCTGTGTGTACATGTGTGTGTGTGAAGGTGTATATTTGCTTGCACAATTCATATGGAGGTCAGAGGTCAATGTATTCTAAAATCTCCCTCCACCTTATTTTTTGAGATAGTCATTCATAGAACTACAGAGTTGTTTAGGCTGAATGGCCATCAGGATATGGGGTATTCCATCTCTGCTGTCTTTTCCATTGACCAAAGGAAGTTATTTGATAAAGGGGGGAAAAGGAACATAGATCAAAGTTTTATTTCTGAGATCAAAAAGTGCATGGTTCTAAACACAATAATTGGCTTCACCAAGATGTTTTTGTTGTTGTTGTTGTTTAAATATAAGCCTGATGAAATTTGCAAGCATCTGGTACTGCAAAGAGGAGGCATAGGTATGAACCTGGGTTAGGCTGCCACACTATAAACTATGTGAATGTTCCACACTAGACACTATGTGAATATCCACACGTGAAACTGTCTTAACGTCCACACTAGAAAATACATACATACACTGTATTCCCAGTCTTTATAGGATTTTGAGAGTCCATGGTTTTACAATGAGGCCAGTCCACTGAATTAAATGAAGTACTATGCAGGTAGAACAGAATTTAATTTCTAAGTTAGGTGGGTCTGAGAGAAATAAGTAGGAACAACACCATATCATTGGACTGTTGAGGCCTGGGTTGTTCTATTGCTTAACTTTCCCAGTGAGGCAGGCTTAAATGGTCTCCAAATAAGTGAGTAACACCAATTATTGGATTACTTCACATTTAACAGATTCTCAGCAGAAGCATCTATTACTGCAAGGCAAATGAAAAGAGAGACATTTGTTGATTGCTGTGAAGATGAATACGATGCATTCTTCTCAGTATTGTCAGATATGTTGATAGTTACCTCCTTGCAACCTCAATTAGTCAAGGATATTGGATGACTACCAAATCTAAAATTTAAAAAGTGCATGGTTAATATTTATACTTTCTTAAACACATTCAATTATTATCTCTAGTGTTTTACTGCTATAAAGAAATTCTGTTTAAACATGTTTAAATTATTAAATGACTAAGACTAACCATGATAATAGGCTTTGAAATACTTTGACACAGAAAAATATTTGTGTACTTATTAATAAATAACTCATGTGAAGTCACAATATGCATTTTAGAAACTAGTTTAAATTTTCAATATTCCTCAACAAGGGTGATATATGTATAAATATTAAGATAGCAGTTCATTAAAAAGCCAAAATATCTTCCTGCTTCCTGATATGGAATGTTTCATTATGACTACAGCAGGTATCTGTCCTGTTAGTAATTATTATGAAAAAATTGTTGTTTTCCTGTACCTTTTCTTTATGAAAACCATTATTTGAAAAAGAACAACTTTTGATTGATTTTTAACAATTGATTGATTTTTAACATGATGTTATAGTTGGCGTGATTCCTAATTTGCATGCTCTAAATTTTTTGTTGTGGTTTTTAATCAAGAGGAATCTTGGGACTTGGCAGATGGCTTAGGAAATAAAGTGCTTGCCATACAAATGCGAGGATTGCCAGTCAGACCCCAGTGCCCACATAAAAGCCAGGCAGGTGTAAAAGCCACCTAATACTGCAGAAGCCTGGAGATGGAGGCAGCATCTTTAGGAGGCTGGATAACTAGACGAACGTAGTGTTCTGCTACCTCAGTGTTTAGCGATAGACCCTGCTTCGCTAAAATAAAGTGGAGAGCAATTGAGGAATACACGTGAGGTCAACAATTCACACACACACACACACACACACCCCACTCAGATTTAAAAAATATAGTAATTCCCAGAGACTAGCAGCTTCCAAGTCCCAGCCTCCACCCACGGGACAGGGGAGGTGAGGCAAGCCTAACTTCTGGTGACCTGAGCAGAAACCTCCGGAGACCTGAGGACCATGAACACCAGAGCCGGATCCCACACCAGCGTGATTCAGGCAGCCCGGAGACTGCAAGCTTCCAAGTCCCAGTCTCCACCGATGGGAAAAGTGAGGAGAGGGTCCAGCCTACCCAGAGTTTGCTAAGGTCTTGACACTAGGACAGCCTCCATCCACACAAGAGGAAAGCCACCAGGGTATTGGAACTCTTCCCACCTAGTGAAAAGAAGTCACATAACCTCCAGGGGAGGACGAGACTCCTTATGCACCCACAGGAAGAAACGATGGGAAGGAGACAATACAAAAACACACCCACCAACAGAAAAAAACAATATAACACCAGCAGAAACAAGAGAATCTACACCCGCAAGACCTGAACAGTACATTGAAGAAGAAGCAGATGAGAAAGACCTTAAAAGCAACTTCATGAAAATGATAGAGGCCCTCAAAAGATATGAGAAAATCCCTTAAAGACATGGAAGAGAAAACAAACCAAAAAATACAAGAAATGGAGGAAAAAACAATACAAAAATGCAAAAAGTGCAAGAAATGGAAGAAAAGACAAACCAAAAACTTCAACAAATGCAAGAAAAAGACGAAGAAACAATTAAAAATTTTCAAGGGTTGAAAGCTGAAATAGAGAAAATAAAAAACACAGTCTGAAGGAATGCTGGAAATAGAAAAGCTGGGCAAACAGTCAGGTACTATAGATACAAGCATAAACAACAGAATACAAAAGATGGAAGACAGAATTTCTGGTGTTGAAGATACACTAGGGAAAATAGATTCATCGACCAAAGAAAATCTTAAGTCCAACAAATCCCTAAAACAAAATATCCAGGAAATATGGAACACCATGAAAAGAATAAACCTAACAATAATAGGTATAGAAGGTGAAGAAATCCACCTCAAAGGAGCAGAAAACATATTCAATAAAATCATAGAAGAAAACTTTCCAAACTTAAAGAAAGATATGCCAATGAAAGTACAAGAAGCCTACAGAACACCAAATAGAGTGGACCACAAAAGGAAATTCCCTTGCCATACAATAGTAAAAACCCCGATCATACAGAATAAAGAAAGAATATTAAGAGCAGCAAAGGACAAAGACCAAGTAACATACATAGGCAAGCCTATCAGAATCTGACCTGACTTCTCCATGGAAACTAAGAAAACCAGAAGGTCCTGGATAAATATTCTACCAACATTAAGAGACCACGGAAGCCAGTCCACACTGCTATATCCAGCAAAACTTTCAATCACTATAGATGGTGAAAACAAGATATTCCAGGACAAAACCAGATTTAAACAATATATATCCACTAACCCAGCCCTACAGAAAGTTCTAGAAGGAAAACCCCAACTCAATGAAGTTAACTACAACCAGAAAAACATAGGCAATAAATAATCCCACTTTACCAACAGCCAAGAGAAAAGAGGTGGAAATCCACATATAATTCCACCACCATCAACTATTCCAAAACAAACAAGAATGAGCAATAAATGGTCATTAATATCTCTCAATATTATTGGCCTTAACTTGCCCATAAAGAGACACAGGCTAGCAGAATGGATTCGAAGACATAATCCATCCTTCTCCTGTATACAAGAAACACACCTCAGCCTCAAAGACAGACAGCACCTCATAGTTAAGGGTTGGGAAAAGGTTTTCCAATCAAATGGACCCTAGAAACAAGCAGGGGTAGCAATCCTAATGTCTAAAAATTATATTTAAAAATAAAATCAATCAAAAGAAATGAAGGAGGGCACTTTATACTAATCACAGGAGAAAACCACCAGGATGAACTTCCAATTTCGAACATCTATGCCCCAAATACAAAGGCACCCATGTTCATAAAAGAAACATTACTAAAGTCAAATCACATATAAAGCCCCACACACTTGTAGTGGGAGACCGCAACACCCAACTCTCACCTCTAGGCAGGACTATCAGACAGAAACTCAACAAAGAAGCAAAGGTACTAATAGAAGTTATGGGACTAACAGACATCTATAGAACATTCCACCCAAATAAAACAGAATATACCTTATTCTCAGCACCACATGGAACCTTCTCAAAAATTGACCTCATACTTGCCAACATATCAAACCTCAACAGGTACAAAAAAATTGGAATAACTGCATGCATCATATCCGATTACCATGCATTAAAATTCAACAACACAAATTTCAGAAACCCTACAAATCATGGAAGTTGGATAATGCTCAACTGCACCATTCCTGGGTCAAAGAAGAAATAAAAAAAGAAATTAAAGACTTCCTAGAATTCAATGAGAATGATGACACAACATACCCAAACTTATGGGACACTTTGAAAGCAGTGCTACAAGGAAAGTTCATAGCACTAAGTGCCCACATGAAGAAACTGGAGGATAGTTACAATAGACAATTAACAGCACAACTGAAAGCTCTAGAACACAAAAAAGCAAATTCACCCAGGAGGAATAGATGCCAGGAAATTATCAAATTGAAGTCTGAAATCAATAAAGCAGAGACTGGGAAGACAATAAAAAATCAATGTAACGAAGAGTTGGCTTTTTGAGAAAATCAACAAGATAGACAAACCTTTATCCAAAATTATCAAACAACAGAGTGTGAACATGCAAATTAACAAAATAGCAAACAAAAAGGGGGACATAACAACGGACACTGAGGAAATCCAGGGAATTATCAGGTTATACTTTGAAAACCTGTACTCCACACAATTTGAAAATCTAAAGGAAATGGACAATTTTCTGGACAGATAATCACTCGGCAAAATTAAATCAAGAACAGATAAGCAATTTAAATAGACCTATAACCTCTAAGGAAACAGGAGCAGTCATCAAAAGTCTCCCAACTAAAAAAATCCCAGGGCCAGATGGCCTCAGTGCAGAATTCTACAAAAAATTCAAAGAAGAGCTTATACCAATTCCTCTTAAAGTATTCCACACAATAGAAGCAGAAGGGTCTTTGCCAAACTCTTTCTACAAGGCTTCAATAACCTTGATGCCCAAGCCACACAAAGACACAACTATGAAAGAGAACTTCAGAACAATATCCCTCATGAACATTGATGAAAAATACTCAATAAAATACTGGAAAATCGAATCCAAGAATCCATCAGAAAAATTATCCATCATGATCAAGTAGGCTTCACCCAGGCTTCCAGGATTGGTTCAACATATAAAAATCCATCAATGTAATCCACCATATAAACAAGCTGAAAACCAAAAATCACATGATCATCTCACTAGATGCTGAAAAAGCCTTTGAAAAAATCCAACACCCTTTCATGATAAAGGTCTTGTAGAGATCTGGGATAACAGGAACTTACCCAAACATAATAAAAGCTATATACAGAAAACCTAGAGCCAACACCAAACTAAAATGGACAGAAACTCAATGCAATTCCTCCAAGATCAGAAACAGGACAAAGATGTCCACTCTCTCCATACCTCTTCAATATTGTACTTGAAGTTCTAACTAGAGCAACACGACAACAAAAGGAGATCAAGGGGATACAAATTGGAAAGGAAGAGGTCTAACTTTCACTATTTGGAGATGATATGATAGTTTACATAAGTGACCCAAAAAGCTCTACCAGGGAACTCCTGCAGCTCATAAGTACTTTAAGAAAAGTGGCAGGATACAAGATCAACTAAAGAAAATCAATAATGCTACTATATACAGACGATAACAGGACTGAGAAAGAAATCAGAGAAACATCACCCTTTACAATAGTCACAAACAACATAAAACACGTTGGGGTAACGCAAACCAAAAAAGTGAAAGACCTGTACAAGAACTTTAAGTCTTTAAAGAAAGAAATCAAAGAAAACACCAGAAGGTGGAAAGATCTCCCATGTTCTTGGATAGGTAGGAGCAACATAGTAAAACTAGAAATCTTACCAAAAGTAACATACAGATTTACTGCAATCCCCATTAGAATCCCAGCACAATTCTTCACAGACAATGAAAGAACAATAATCAACTTTGTATGGAAAAACAAAAGACCAAGGATAGCCAAAACAACCTTATTCAACAAAGCAACATCTGGAGGCATCGCCATCCCTGACTTCAAGCTCTATTATAGAGCTGTAGTCCTGAAAACAGTTTGGTATTGGCACAAAAATAGACAGGTAGACCAATGGAATTGAATTGAACACCCTGATATTAACCCATATGTGTATGAACATCTGATTTTCAACAAAGAAGCTAAAATGAAAAAAAGAAAGCATCTTCAACAAATGATGCTAGCATAACTGGGTGCTGGCAAGTTGAAGAATGCAGTTAGATCCATGTCTTTTGCCATGCACAAAACTTAAGTCCAAAAGGATCAAAGACTTCAACATAAATAAATCCAGCCACACTGAACATGTTAGAAGAGAAAATGGGAGGCACCCTTGAATGGATTGGTACAGGAGACTGCTTTTAGAACATAACTCCAGTAGTACAGACACTAAAATTGATAATTAATAAATGGAACCTCCTGAAATTGATAAGCCTCTATAAGGCAAAGGAAACAGTCAGAAAGACAAATAGGTACCCCACAGATTGGGAAATGATTTTCACTAACCCCACATCTGACAGAGGGCTGATCTCCAAAATTTACAAAGAACTCAAGAAGCAAGTCTCCAAAACACCAAAGGATCCAATAAAAATGGGGTACAGAACTAAATAGAGAATTCTCAATAGAGGAGACTAAAATGGCTGAGAGACACTTGAGAAAGCCCTCAACTTCCCTAGCCATCCAGGAAAGGAAAATCAAAACAACTCTGATATACCATCTCACTCCTGTTAGAATGGCTAAAATCAAAACCTCCAAGGACAGTTTATACTGGAGAGGATGTGGAGAAAGGAGAACACTCCTACACTGCTGGTGGGAGTGCCAACTTGTACAGCCACTTTGGAAATCAGTATGGAGATTCCTCAGGAAAATGGGAATCAGTCTACCACAAGACCCAGCAATTCTACTCTTAGGCATGTACCCAAAAGATGCACATTCATACAACAAGGATGTCTGTTCCACTACGTTCATAGCAGCATTATGTGTAATAGCCAGAACCTGGAAGCAACCTAGATGCCCCTCAACCGAAGAGTGGATAGAGAAAATGTGGTACATTTACACAGTGCAGTACTATTCAGTGGGAAAAAAAACAATGGAATCTTGAAATTTGCAGGCAAATAGAAGGCACTAGAAGAAATTGTGGGGACACCAGACCTTGAGCAGAAATCCACTTCCCCTTCGGCCTGGGAGCAGGCAGCTGTGTAATGTTTACTGAAAACAATTCAGTGCTATAAACCTCTTGATAGGGCTCAGATAAGGGCTCACTCACTGAGATACCATGACTTTCACACCCCCTACGGCTAGATGCCTCTTCCTGTTCCCCTGCTGTGTCTCCTGGATTCTGGGGCGGAGATTAAACCACCAGCCAGGAGGGTGAGAAGTCTGGAAAGAATTGTATGTAGATGGATGACAGAAGTCCTTAAAAAGGGAAGCTTTTTTTTTCTTGGAGAGACTTCTCCTGAGAGACTTCTCTCTCCTAAGCAGACTTGGAATCTCCTCCTAAAGCTGACTTGGGAAGCATAAAGTTTTTCTTAAAGCAACCAACTGGTCTCTGTGTCATCTATCCCGACCACCTGGCTACATTCTCGGATGCAGGCCGCACAGCAGGTGCAACATATACCCAAAAGATGCACCTTCATACAACAAGGATGTCTGTTCCACTACGTTCATAGCAGCATTATTTGTAATAGCCAGAACCTGGAAGCAACCTAGATGCCTCTCAACCGAAGAGTGGATAGAGAAAATGTGGTACATTTACACAATGCAGTACTATTCAGTGGGAAAAAAACAATGGAATCTTGAAATTTGCAGGCAAATAGAAGGCACTAGAAGAAAACATACTGAGTGAGGTAACCCAATCACAAAAAGACAAACATGGTATATACTCACTCATTTATGGATTTTAGACATGAATCAGGGGTGTGCCAGCATACAATCCCACTGCCAGAGAGTCTAGGAAACAGAACCTTCATCCAGCGACTGATGATAGAAGAGGCAGATACCCACAGACAAACACTGAACTGAACTCCTGGAATCCAGTGTCAGAAAGAGAGAAATGATGGGAAAAGGAGTTAAGAGTGGGCTGGTTTAACCCACAGAAACAGCTTACCTGAAAAAGGGGGAGCTCTTGGACTCCAGATTGATGGCTGTGTGGAAAGCATGGGACTGACTCAGACCCCCTGAATGTAGGTGTCAGTGAGGAGGCCTAGGTAATCTATGGGGCCTTGGGTAGTATTTATCCCTGGCGTACAAATAGAATTTGAGTGTCCATGCCATAATATGGGAGGCTCTCTCAACCGGCACTCTTGGGGGAGGACCTAGGCCCTGCCCTGGATGAAATAACAGTTACTAGAGATCCACCATGGAGTGCCTTACCCTCCTTGGGGATTGGACTGGAGATTGGATGGGGGACTGGGGGACCTGGTGGGGAGGGAGGGTGAAGAGGGAAGGGAGAGAGAATTGGGATTGACATGTGAAACAAGATTGTTTCTAACCTAAATTTGAAAAAATGACCAAAAAATATAAAAAAAGAGAAGTGACCATGTCATTTGTTCATTAATTAACATGGTATCCACCTTCTAGTGCAACATACTTTCTCAGTGATCTTCTCTTGGAAGCTAGACAGAGACAAACTTTTCCTCCAGGCTATGATTGTTTATTAGTTTTCTTTTCTCTTATTTCCTCACAGTTCCTCTGGGGTGTTATAGTCTGCATTCCTGGGATTCTATTGTGCCCACACTTTCAGCCTTTCCTATAAAGAGAGTCTTGGGGGTATTTCATGGTATAATCACTTAAAGGAAAGCAAAACTTCTCATTGAATCTCAAAAGCACAAAGTGCTGTGATTGAGGGCAGAAACAGATTAAATGGAAATACTGAGTCAGAGTTTTAAATGTTTCCATTTTCTCGTAGAAATTTATTTCTGGGTTATGAAATAAAGTAGAAAAGCAATATCTCTTAAGAGAATGACATCAAGGGACTGCATGTCAGATTGATTTGTCCCTGAGAATCTTCAAAAGCTGTAAAAATGCACATAGGAAACATGAAAAAACAGGAGGCCCCTCCAAACAGCACACATAAAGGCGGATTACATTGGATCTTTTCATGCGAAAGAATTAGCCAGGGTGTCAAATGAACAAATAACAAAATCAGTTTCTCAGTGTGGATACTGTTATTGCCCCATTTTTGAGATGAGAGCTTAGTGTGCTAGAGTTTACAAAATTGAATTAGTATGTCTTCAGGACAGGCCCAAGATATTATCTCCTTTTAGATATCGTGTTCATTAGAACAAGACCTCCAGAATTTGTTATTACTCTTTTGTCTTCAGTGCCTAGAGACTTTTGGACACAGTTAAGTGCTCTGTGCCTTTACTCATATAAAAAGAAAATTATCAGAATGCATCTTCCCACCACTACTCTGAAGGGAGATCTACATGGCACTGTATTTCTCTGCATTTTATCATCCTAGAAATCAGGATTTTTCTATAATATGTTTCCTAAGACTTGAAGCTTATATAAAATTTATCAAATGAATAATATATTTAAAACTACATTGTGACATTAAATCACATTTGCATATAGTTACTTGTAAAGGTATTTCTCCCCCCAAATCTCAATACTAATTGCAAATGTTTCCATATTTAGTAACAATTTTACTTATATGTTTTACTTGGTTTTGAATTTACAGAAACTTATTTTATGTTAAAGGTAACTAAGAGGCTGAAAACATACATTCCTGAATCTGGGATTTCATTTTGTGGCACTTTGTTTAATAGAGCTCCATTCATCCTCAACAATAAATACAATGCCATAGTTACTTTTTTTTAAGAATACGCTACATCACTCCTGTGGCTTTAAGAATATAAAACAGAGATCTATTTGAAAAACTTTCCAAATCCTTTGCAATGTGTACATAACTAAATTTCTTTAGGAGAAGATTTTTAGGAGCCTTTTCTCACTGGCCAACAGCAACAACAAAAATCCATACCATATACAGCACCAAGAATTACAATCCTTCAAAACTCGGATGCTTGGATAATCATGTAAAAACACAACCAATAACATCCAAGACACTATATCACCACTAGATCCTAGCACCCCTACTATGATAGGCCCCGAGAAACACAATATAGCTGAAATTAAATCTTGATGCTAAGAACCATTGGCACTCTGAAGAAATTTTCTGTATTATATTAAAAACAAATGTGTTCTCTTTAATCTTCTTGAAGGATAAGGATGTTGTGTATGACATAAAGTACAGAATGCTCCTATATTTCCAACTTGTCCCATGGAGCAGACTGCTGCAGTGTTTGCTGGGAACTTGATCCTTCCTGAGGTGACTTGGAAGGAAGTGGCAGTGATGACTCTCAATAACCTCAAAAGTCATACCCAAGAAAAATTCTTAAGTTTGATCCAAATAAAGTCATTGGGTATCTTACAGAGAGACTTGGTTAAGTGTAACTTGGTTAATTTTATTTCATTGCCTGACTTTGCACTCAAGAATATACATATTTATCTCAGTTGCCAATTAATGTAAGCACTCCTTAGGAACTCACTCTCCCTCTACCCCTGCAATTCTAAACCCGCAGGCTCTTTCTCAGCTCTGAAACAGACCACCTGCTATAGCCTCCTCCTTTATCTCTGCCCTTATTTCCAACAGATAACACAGATCTTCCAAAGCCTTCCTCCACCACACTGAGCCACCAGCTCCATCAGGCACTCCCTAGAATCCTGCCACCGGGCCAGCCACGGAATGGGTGAGTAGGTGATCTTCCCTAGCCCTGCTCTCTTTCAGTGCTTACCCATCAGCCTTACTCCCAGTTTGCAGCAGACCACTGTCTGTGGCCTCTTCTTCCTCTCTGCCCCCATTCCAAGAGGTCTGAGCAGATCCTGGTGATGCACCAAACATTCGTAACTCCTCTGGACTATCTCTAGCCCACTCACCTATAGCCCATCTCCATTCATTACTGGCTCTTCCCAACACCTACAAACACATTCTACCCAGGATCTCCAGAATTGTAGAAGCATTCCCTACCGGGCAACTCCTAGCCACCACATCTTCCTAAGAACCACAAATGGTAACAGAAACCAAGGAACTCAGTACACACACGCACAAAAAACCCCAACAACAACAACTAAAAACCCCACCAGATATCAACACCAACACCAAGAATTATAATCATTTAAAACTCAGATACCTGAGAGGTCTCACCTTCCATAAGGAGTGAATGGGGGGTGGGTGGGATAGGGTGTTGGTGGGAGTAAAGGGAGGATGGGCAGGAGAGAGAACTGGGATTGGTATGTAAAATAAGATTATTTTTAATTTAAATAAAAATTAATTTAATAATTTATCAGAAGTAAAAAAAACCTTCAGATGTAATACCCATGTAAAAATACAAACAATAACAGCCAAGACAATAGCAAAACTACAGTAGGCCCTGGGAAACACAATAAAGCTGAAGTACAAAAAAAGAGACTTCAAGAAACTGTTATGAATATGCTCATGGACCTTACAAAGGACAGTAATAAGTGCAATAAAAAATATAAATTCTGGAATGAAATGAGAAAATCCCTTCAAGATTTGAAAGTAGGAATGGCATCACTAAATAAAACCAAACGTAGGGAAAACTGGAAAGGAAAATTTAGGAACTGGAAGAGTAATTTCAGTGGCAAGCCAACCAACATAATACAAGGGACAGAAGATAGAATCTGAGGCATTGTAGACAAGACAGAAGGACTGTATAACTCACTCAAAGAAAATGTTAAATTCAAAAACTTTAAGACCCAGAGAACCTAGGACATTAGGAAAAGATGAAATCTGTGAATAAATAGGAGTAGAGAGAGGAGACTAAACCCATGTCAAAGGCAGACAGAACACCAAATAGACTGGAAGAAAAGAAATCCCCAATATAAATAATAATCAAAACATGAAACATACAGAACAAAGAGAGAATACTAAAAGCTTTAAGGGGAAAATACCAAATAGTATTAAAAGCTGAACAATTACAATAACATCTGACTTTTCAATTAGACTTTAAAGGCCAGAAGGGCCTGGACAGATGTTCTGCAAACTCTAAGAGAACACAGATGCCAGCACTGAAGGAAATGTTCTGCAACCTTACTCATCATGGAAATGCAAATCTAAACTACATTGAGATTTCATCTTTCATCAGTCAGAAAGACTAAGATCAATAACACAAGTGACAGCTCATGCCAGTGAGGATAAGAGTATAGGGAACGTTCATCCATTTCTGGTAGAAGTACAAACTTGTACAGATGCTATGGAAATCAGTGTGGAGATTACTCAGGAAGCTGAAATAGGTCTACCTCAAAATTCAGCTATACCACTTTTGGGCATATACCCAAAGGATGCTTTATCCTACTACAGAGACCCTTGTCCAACCACATTCATGTCTAATCTTTTCATAATAGCCAGACATTGGAAATAGTCTAAATGCTCATCAGTGGTTGAATGGGTGAAAAAAACATGGTACATTTACATAATTGAATGTTACTCAGCTGTTAAAACAATAGAATGGATGAAACTGTTAAAAAATATAACATACTCACATAGGTAACCCAGACCCAGAAAGACAACAACTGTATGTATTTGTTTATATGTAATGTTAGCTGTTAAGTCTTCAATAAGAAAGCTACAGCATGTATAACCACCGAAGTTAGGCACAGAGTACAGGAATAGGAGGGACAAATGGATCTCCCTAGCAAGGGGAAATGGAACAGATAATTATGACTGACTGAGGAGAGCACAGGAGTGGAAGGAGGAAACAAAAGTTTGGGAGAAAAGAAGGGGGTGAAGGAGGGAATATGAGGAGTGATAACTAAAGACCATTTGTGGGGGCCATATGAAAATCTAATACAGTACATGCTTATTAAAATACGTACATATGGGACGGTGATCTAAATGGAATTGCCAAACAGGAAGTAAGTTAGGACCCCAAAATCTCTCATCCCAGAATGAGCCTCCCCATGTGTGCAGTCATATGTGCTTCTATGTCTATATGTGTTTCCTGTGCTTTTTCTTCTGGTTTTGTTTTCTCCAATTCCAGGTTGTTTTTGCTTTATCTTATTTTATTATTGTTATTTAGTTGCCTGCTGATATTCTAAGCAGAAACTAAAAGGGTGTGGATTCAGTTGGGAGGTAGGTGGGGAGGAAAGGAAATCATAATCATAATATATTATATGAACAATATTTTCAATTTAAAAATAGAAGTAAAAAAATTCACACACGCTGGGCGGTGGTGGCATACGCCTTTAATCCCAACATTCGGGAGGCAGAGACAGGCAGATCTCTGTGAGTTCAAGGCCAGGCTGGACCGACAGCCTCCAACAGAGGCTCCAACAATACAGAGAAACCCTGTCTCATAAAAACCAAAAAAAAATGCATACAAATGTGAACTTGTGCAGTTAATACTCTTTTAACCAATGCTTTGTCCTCCGTTCAGTATTTAATGCCTCATCTTCTTATTTAATGTAGTTTCCATTTTGAAGAAATTATCCACTAAATCAGAAATGGGGCACTGACTAACTAATTTAGTGATTGTGTGTCTTAAACTGTATGAGAGAAGGAAAGGAAACATTAAAGCGATGACTTACTACATACAAAAAATATGGGGGGGTGTTCAGGGAAATTAAAAGTTGAATTAACTCTTCCGTCAAGCTGAATATTTTCCTTTTACTTCATGGTTTCTCCTGAAATTATTTTCAATGAGATTTACTTAAATCAGTGTTCTATAATTCTAATGTCTGAACTCAAACTCTTGCCTAATCCAATTGCTTTCTGTGAAGATGTGAAAACCACATCATGTTTAAGATTATTTTCCAGAGTACACAATTTAAAAGTTTGCTTTTTCACAATCTGTTGAAGAGCTGTGGAGTGATCAAATGTTAAGATTCATTTTAGTGAAGTGAATTATGCAATTATATATTTCCCTCTGTTTCAAACATTCAAATATTAGAAAAATTGAGACAAACCTCCCAGAGAGGCATCAATAATCTCTCCAAATAAAATTATAATTTATTTTCCTATGCCCAGTTAGGAATCACCATATTTTTAGATGCAGTCCATTCACTACCTACAAACTCAAAATGTCACATATAGAAAGTGAATGCCATTAACAGAAACATATCCATACCAAAAAAGAAAACAAAGTAAACCAAACCAACAAAATATTGCTTTGCAATTTTAATTCTGATTTTGTTTTCTCCAATTACAGTTTGTTTTTGCTTTGTCTTATCTTATCTTCTTTAGACGCCTGCTTATATTCTAAGCAGAAACAAAAAGGTTGTGGATTCATTTTAAATCTGTTGGGATAAGTAACTGAGTGGATTAGATGTATTAATGATTAATATGAGGGTACTAATAGTGCATCCATGTCACATTAAAGAAAGAAATAAAAGCATTTCTCTCCTTGGAGTGATTTAACCCAGAGTGAGTCCAGATTGAATTCTCTACTTTCTCCTCCCTGTATCTTCTGCCTTCTGTCTATCTCTTGTATGATTCTGAATTTGTCTCTGATTGAAGACTGTCTTGTGACTCTATATTACGTGTCTGTTCGTGTGACTGTCTCTGCCCCTAACAAAAGGCATCCCCATAGCTTTTCTGAACACCAGAGACACCATCTAATGGAGAATGAATGAGGGATATTTTACTGAAATCTTCAACAGAATTTTACAAGGGATGAAGGCACCGGCTCCAGAGTACCTCAAATGACCAGACAACAATGACCAGACAACAAAGAGTACTACGAAAATCATTGGTTTGCAACCAATATCCAAATTTATGTTCAACATTTATGGTGAATATTCATTTTAGAAGATTGTTTTCAACCTCTGTATTTGTTGCTTTCAGCAAATGATACACATGTGCTGTTCTAGGGAGGGTAATGGAAGAGTACATAAATTAAGATAACAGCTATGCATTATCTTAGGTTAGAAAAGGTTATTCCATGGGAAATCCAAGGCAAGTAAGGTTGATTGTTACATTGTTCTCTTAAGAGAAAATTAAACCAACAGGCTGAATACACAGTAGGATAGCAGTCATAAATCTTCAGTGACCTCAAGTATTCTATTAACTTTATGAAGTCCAGCAAAAATTCCAGTCTCTTAGAATGTAAGAAATACATTTAATCATGATGCATTGCCACAAAGAACTCTCTCAAGAGATCAAACAGCAAATAATGTGTAATGGAACACAAGCAATATATAAAGCAGTAATTATTACATTTAAGCCAAATAACATAGTGTTTGGTACTTTTGAAACACTTGTATAATTTTGCTTTAGATATTATGGGAACTTTGGAGACAAATATTGTATATTTTTAGCTTTATTTATTTTTAGTTTTTAAGCTTTATTTTAAGTTCATTATAAAACTTGCAACTTAAAAACATCATGCAGTGACACAAAAATCTAAAACAAAATCAGAAAAAAGACAATGGCTTGAATCTGTGATATGTAAATCAGTTATGTTTTTAGATCATTGGGATTTTTCGAAATAGTTGGGGACTGGTTCATTCTAAACATGTTGTTAAATTTTTGTTAGGTTTTCTCTAGGTCTATTTTACTCAAAAATAATGTTTACCTAATCAAGAATTCTGAAAGCAAAAAGGACAGAAATATTTGCATCAAGACCTAAAACTATGTCAAACCCTGACAAATGCCTACACTGTCAACATTTCCTAACCCTTGCTGTAAAATGCAGTTATCATAGCTGTGACTATTTGGTTTCTAAATGACTTTTATTTCTACAGTAGCATTGGTACTCCTTTGAACAAAGGGTCCAATTTCAGCATTTCTCTACAAAGAAATGCAAGTTTATGACTTTCTACAGTCTAGGTGGATTCCTTCCCATATTTCACAAATAACAAACTTCATAGCATTATGTGTGGAACTAACTAACCTCCAGTTTTTTATAAACTGAAATTGTGGATGCCTGAAAGCTCATCTCCAGACCATAAAGGCAGTGAACTAAAATACCACAAAGCAAACGTCTGTTTGTATTTCTACCCACTCACCCAATCTAAAGTGCTGAGCGATGACCAATCATTACAATAGAATATGAGAAGCTATTTGCCTCACCTGAATATAAGAAAAATCTGGTTTTTCCCATGTGTGCCTCTTCCTATTGCAATCTAAATGGTTTGAAGAGCACATAGCAGGTCTAAACTGGAATGTCTGCCTGTGGCCTATTGATGTTAAATATCAATACCATATCACCTAAAAGTTGAAATAGCACATGCTGGGTTTGGGTCATTTTACTGTTTATGTTGAGAATCTTTTTCAAATGACCCAGGGCAACTTCCTAAGGGATCATTAATAAATATGTACTCAACAGAAGGTATACTGTGAACCAACCCAACCAACCAGTTTTAATAAAGCAGCACAAGTATTAAGTCTCTCATATTTACTTAATAAAATATCCTTAAAGGACCACGGGTCTGGCAATAAACTTGAAGTTGTGTGTAGAAATACAAACAGCCTGCCATGGCTCTAAAGGTTTCCTTGTAACGTGAAACCTAAAATGATTCCCCCCTTTGTGGTGCTATGCAATCCATTCTGTTCCCTTAGGAAGGTTACAGAAACCTTAAATGCTTGGTTTAACTATGTGACCTACATACCCATATTAAACATAACATCTTACATTGTTTTTTCTTTAGGGATATGAAAATTTTAATAGTGTAAACAAGCATTTTCTATGAAATGGCTTATGGAATGCTTCTGACCACACAAATGCAAACTATTGCTGAAATAAAATCATGCATATCCATTGCAACAATTTGCCTGAAGAACTAACTCTACCTCTATGCTGTTTTGACATAGTGCTCTGTTTTGAATAGCTAGGATTGATGTTTACTGCATTGATCTTTCACAACAAACAATCCTGTGTGAAAATTGTCAAGCCACACCCCTAAATATCCCTCTTCAAAGGTTATCCTTATAATACCGAAGAATATGGGGTTTGTTTTTTTGGAAGCGAGTGTAAATAAATTGGGTGTGTCATTACCAATGTTTTATTCTAAACAGGCACTTCTTCATATCCCTTAGCGTCTATGTTGTGATATTATCTTATATAGTAGCCAACAAAATGTGTTGCTGAGAACATGACAAGAGTTCTTTATTGTTAAACCAGTTCTGGAAGCTGCTGTTCTTAAAATAACTGAAAGAACAAAAAGAAGGGACAGACAAAGTGAAAACATTAAGCAGGAATTTGGCGTAGGGCTCAGAGGTAGAGCACCTGCCTGCACACTCAGGCCTGGGTGACACACCCAGCACCATTTTTTAAAAAGTAGAGAACAGTAGTCAACTGGAAAATTCCAAACTGATGTGGTATCTTGTAAACGCTCATAAATGTCAATCCATGAGACCATTTAAATCGCAAAATACAGGATTCAAAGTGAAGAGGAGAATCCATCGGAACCATCTAGTGTGAAAGAACAGTGGAAATGCTTATTTACTGGAGCATGTACCATAAACACTGCTACACAATGTAAAACATTACAATAGGAAAAATTTGCCTAAACATTGCTTTAGCTAGTTTTGAAGGGAAAATTTATAAATTTGAATAAATACCCCTTGATTAAGCAGCTTCAGAATCATTGCTAGAAAATTAAAAGGCATCATTGTTTTAATTTGTTCTATCATTTTTTTAAATATTATACACCATCTAGCCAACTTTCAGTTGCTCATTTAAAGAGGAGCAGACGCTTGGCAGTGTCAATGAGAATTTTCCAAATATGGCATTAGGAGAGAATGTGGATGATACTAGCTATTTTTATGTGACAGAGACTTTATGGTAGGAGAAGGATGCTGGCCATGCTGGATGACATCTGAAGCTGGTAGAACTCTGAAAACTGTCAACAAACTATGGATGTCAAGAGAATGACATTGGTAGTCTATGCTTACATTATTCTTATTTTATTTCAATGCCTTCTGCCTGATGTATGTTTATAACATGAGGAAAGTCCAGGGCTATAGAATCTATGTCAAGTAGACAAAAACATTGATACATCAGTTATTATCTAATAGAATTGCCCTAGTTCTTATTCCCCATTTTGTTTCCATCTCTGCCACAAGGATGGACAGAGTACCCAGACCATCACTATTATTCTACACTCAAATAAAAGTTGTCATTCTTAAAGTATCTTTAGAGGTATAAAGCATGTTTCAAAAATTCATAATCTTTGTAATTTTATAAGCATTAGGCAGTCCATGTTGCTGCAGACTGGTGTGTGATTGAACTTTGAGATTTGGGGGGGCTGCATAATTATAACTGGATTTTTTAAGTTTTTGGCTAATGTGTATGTCAAAGCTGTTACATGCCTTCACTTACACTGATTTCCAAAAGTTGTAGGAGTTATTTTCTTTTTGAAAGACTAATGGTAAATTCTCAATTTCAAGATTCATCATACCAGGAGAGTGATAAAAATCTTGCCTTTCTACACAGGAATTAGAAATTTAAATCAAGATGTTTAACATAGGCTATAATTATGCAAATTATGAAATAAAACTTTAAATCATACACAAATCTGAGTCTTGACTTAAACTGTTACATGCTGTCTTAGATGCTCTCCAACACTCTCATTATATCTGTCTGATGTCATGTACTTTTAATCTTTTCTCAAAAGAAAATGTGAGCATAAAAGAACAGCATGATAATTAAATTTAAAAAAACTCTTTCTTTTCATTGCCTGGTATCTATTCTATATTGAGATTTGTTGTGTCCTAAAAGGAAAAAATCACATTCAATAAGGTACTTGATAATTTTATGATATATTAGAATCCCTTGGATAAGTTCCCTGAAGTCTACCTCACGTTCTCATTTTTATTTACTTCACTAAAAGTCATTTTTCCATGACATCTCAAAGCCTGTTATATTAAGAATTTATTAGAACTCAATAAAAATATATATGTGGTGTGCGAATATTTATATGTTTCAACAAGTGCACAATTATTTGAAATTAGACTCCTATCTATAAGTGATAAACTTTGTGTTCAAAATTGGCTGTCAAAATTACTCAGGAACTAATTCTGATCTTCTGGGTCAATAAAGTTTGTATGAAAATGTTCTATAGTACATCAAACAAGGATTACAATGAGACACTGAAGTAAAGGGAACGTTGAAAAGACAGCAATATAGACAAATATCCATTCTTTATCAGAATTCCACATCTTGAATGGGGAAACACATTTTCTTGCAAGACTCTGAATCACACAACAGAGAAGAGCTCAAGATGTTTTGTTCACCAGCTCATCATCCACTGTTTTTCTTCAGAATGCTGTCAGGGATAATTCTAGAATGCTTCCTCTGAAATGAAAACCACTAAACAGGAAAACATTAATCATAACAATTTCCTGGAATAATTGCTACCGTGCCCAAAGTATGCTTGAATATTGACAGTGTTTCAGAGAGAGACAATGAAACAATTCACTATGATAGCAGAAATATGGCTTCATAGGAAACATGAATACACATAATTAAATTTCATAGTGTATGTGTCTTTATGCTTCTTATTATGGTCCATCACTGGCTCAAACTTGTGAGTCAATCTTTCCCAAGTTAAATTACTACCAAAATTTACAAACTTGATGTGAAGACTATATTGTATTTACAAAGAACTTGGCACTTACAGAATAAATTATTGACTTTTTAAAATCTAGCCCGGGGCACCCATGGTTTAGGCAAATGTGAAAGCCAGATGCCTTATGCATTATGCTACATTAACATGAGTAAGGTTTTCCAGCAGGTAAATGCCACAGTGCTGTCCCTGTTGATGAAGCCAGTACCTCCCGTTTCTAATCCGTGGGGCAGAGGTGGAGAAAGAGAAATTCTTAGTCCAGAGAAAGTAAAGGCTGCATGTTTTCTTCTTCACTTTTATCCATGCGCTTTAGTGCTGTGGGGTCCACTACTGATTGTGATCTGGAAAGAATAAAGCCAGGGACAACGAGTTAGCACCCTGAATTACCTGCATGGCATTTTCTTCCGTCTTTTCTTCACCATTGCTTCTCCCATGACCATGAAGTCTCTTCCCCCACATCCAGGGATTTATGAGCTGTGGATATCACACATTTAGTTTGGCATCAGAGTAAGCAAACAATCCCCTCTGGTGCTTCCCGGGTTTTGAGCAGCAAGAGATTCTAAGTAGAAAATAATGGCATTAATGTTTTCCTGACAGCTGAGTAAGAGTGCTCTCTTTGAGATACTGAGCTTTTTCTAGGAGAGGACAAATATTTTCTGATAAAGTATTTCCGGATAGAAAAGGAAACTAATGGGTAGATACTTTTGATGATGATTTCAACATCAGTAAGAGGCTTAATCTCTGCTTTAATATAATCTATAAAACAAACCCGAAGTAATTATAACTCATTTCTTTATCATCTGCCAATTATATTACATCATCACCACCAACAACAAATCAGAATTTGAATGTAATTTTGTTAAGTTTCCCACTAGAATAGCCAAATAAAATAAACCATGTGTTTGAACACTTCAAGAAATGTTTAAAGACATTTGAAATAAAAATCCTTATTTGGACAGGAAGACTATAATTAAGAAAGAACACAATTTGAAAACTTATGTGTATATATGCTTTTGATATCAAGGTGGAATTACATAAGGTTCATCATTAGCAAATCGCATGAGAATGGGAAGAATAGAAAAAAATGACATATGCTAATATTGGGGCAGGAAGATGTCATTTTAATGGCTATGGCATTAAGAAGCATCTGCCCTTTTAGAGCCCTCCCTGGTAATGAATTCTTCCACGCTGCTGCATTCTAGCCTATTGCCTTTTGCTGTAGCAATGTGCCTCTTAGCAGACTTCATTAACTCCAGAAAAGGAAGACTCTCAGCTAAATTACAATTGCACATGCTAATAAAAAAGAATGTAATGGAACTAATTACATTTTTAAGAAGTGCAAGATTCACCAACAAAATGACTTATTTATTTAAATAAACAACCCTGTTTCAAAAAGAAAATGAAAACGGGAGATTTTTTAAGTGAATGTTAAAGAGTCACTGGATATTTAAAAGCATGCCGATTAAACTTTTCTGAATAAAGAGAACAGGAGGAAAAGAAGACAGAGAGAAAATGGGAGGGAGAAAAGAGAATCACAGGGTAAGACACGTAGTAAGATTTTAATGTCTCAATTTCTAACAAATGAATTTTCATACAAAAGTAGTGGTATTAATCATTTAAAGTGAAGAGCAACAAGAAAAATAGGAAACTAATTCTTTACAGAAAATCGTAAAACTACATCTGCTGTTCAGACTTTGAACTGTCTTAATCATCTCCAAAAAGTAAATGCCAAAGTTGTTTAAGCTGCAAAAAGCCCACCATTAAATAATTTGTGTTTGTCATAATAGTCTGTTAAACAAACACCCAGATACACGCATATATTACTTTCAGTTTGAATAAAATATGAAATTTTTAAGAATATAAAATACAATGTCCGAATTGGAATTAAATTGCTGCTTTGTTTTCTCAGGCATTACAGTTTTCAGAAATGTTGGTGGGTAAATACAGGTTCCATCCGCACAATTTCAACGTGAGTCAGCAATGTGCTGAGACCTCTTGCACAGCAACTACTGATAACCTGAATAAAGACTAACAAAGTTCACACAAAAAAGTAGTTGAGATGTCCTCTATTAATCATGTATACTGACTTTAGGCAGCCATTGAATGACAGAAAACAACTCACTCTTTCACTCAGTTGGCATACAGTGGGAACAAGGGATTCAGAGAACAGAACAAATACAGCCACCATGGTCCACAAAGTTCATACTATAGAGTAAGTATCAAACTAGCCGGATTCATTTCACAGTGTAAATTTTCACAGGAAAAATTTTAAAAGGACAGTGATTGACACAAAATGGCTAGAATAAATAGCACATAGAAATGGTTGACTTGGTGGTTGAAAAGGGGACAAGGACACTTTTGAGGAGGACCTTTGATGGGGTTCCAGCCATTTGAAAATGCATGGAAAAAGAGCTTGAGTCAGATATGACAAGTAAGAGCTTTAAAGAGAGACTAGCTGGAGAAACTGCAGAGAGAAAGCTACTGCATCTGAGGGTAGGAGAGGAAGGAGATGTTGTGATAACCCAGTAGAGAAATGCAGCCAAGGCCAGATGATACAGAGGCTTGTTAAGTCATAATGTGTTGTTATTCAGGATACGATCCTCTGTCATTTGAAATTTAAATAGGAGTTGTATAATGACTTAAATTACATTTTTTAAAGGATGTTTGGATTTCCATGTGAATTATAAATGAGGGAAGGGGAATGAGGTAACAATGGAATTTTTTTTTATATTTTATTTTCCAGTTTAAATTTAGATAAGAAACAAGGTTGCTTCACAAGTCAGTTCCAGGTCCCTCTCCCTTTCCCTCCTCTCCTCCCGTGCCCTCCCCCCAAGCCCCCCTCCCCCGGTATCCCCTCATTCCCCCAGGGAGGGTGAGGCCCTCCATGGGGGTGTCCATAGTCTGTCATTTCATATAGGACAGGGCCTAGACCCTTCCCCAAGAGTTCAGGGTGAGAGTGCACCTCACATTGTTCTATGGGAGTCCAAAGTCCATGTGTATACTTGGGATGGGTACTGATCTGCTGCCCAAGGCTCAATAGATTACTTGGCCTCCTCACTGACACCCACATTCAGGGGGGGGGTAACAATGGAATTTAAGAGGGCCTTGTAAAGTTCTTGGGAAAGGAAAAGGCAGACAGTGTGAGTGAAGAGGCTCAGTTAGACTGAAGAGAGAGATGTGTGCACCCGGTGGGACTGTGAATGAAACTGTCATAGGAGGAATGACAGAGGGAAAGCCTTTCTTAACTGTTAAGAGAGCAGAATAAGGGCCATTAGAGACACCTATCTCTTACACCATATATAGCTCATTTCCAGAGAGGACACTCATGTCACAGTGTCATAAAAGGGTAGATGGGATTTTTGTCAACAATCTTAAAGTCTCCAGATGAGCCCTGTTCATCACACACACACACACACACACACACACACACGAGCACGTGGGCATACATGCACGCACCCACCCACGCACATATGCACACACACACACACACATGCATTCACACACGCATGCATTCACACATGCATGCACACGCACACACAGGGAATATATAAAGCACTGAGAATACAATATTTTAGATATTTTAGTAAGTTTTCTGTGAGAACTAAAAGGCAACTCATCAAGAGCTATTTTATAATAAATATGTAGTAAATGCTAGAGTATAGTAATATTGCTAGTAGAATTATTTTTGTTGGGTGCCAATTATTCAGAGGCAATTACTTTTCAGGATTTTGTTTTAGGAACCCTTTTAAAGTTGGAGAAATGTCATGTAAATACACACACATTCCCACTTAGGTACACATACACAGACTTTGAAGGCAACTCAGCACTCTATCACCAATCACTTCAGGAGGTCAATGATCCCTCGGGTTTACTGATAATTACTGTATACAGTTGCCAAGTGAAGGGAGCCAAGAAACCTAAGGTCAGTTTAAAGACATATTTGTTAGCAAGTGAGAAAATGATAGGTAGCAGGGAAAGTTTCCAGTTCTTTCCCTTTGCTTCCAGGAGGTGTGCATTTGCCTGTAGTTAGTAAACATCATCATCATTATCATACAAAAATATATTGCATGCTCATACACACACAAGAGAGAGAAACAGAGACAGTGACAGAGAGAGACAGAGAGATAAACGGAGGCAATGAAAAACAGAGACAGGAAAGAGGGAAGGACAAGAGAGAAAGAGGAAGGAAAGGGGAGACTCACTCTTTAGGACCACTAACTGAATCACTGCTTTAACCAAAGCATTGATTAAAGCAAGATAGGGATTAGCATGATAAGTGAAATGTCTGCATCTTCCCAGAGAGATAGCAGGGCGTAGGAACCACTTACTCCTGTGGATGGTGATTATGCTTGCCTTAACTTTTAGCATCATTAAGTTGCACTCTGCTGGGGCCTGTGGAAGCCTAAGAATCAAAGTCATATCATTTGCTCATTTGCAACAGGATTGAGAGGCAGAGTCAATCATGCAAACATGCACCTGAAATTCCCCCACCCACTAATTGAAAACAACATCAGAAGAAAACATTATAAGTCAAAACAGGAAGATGGACTCTAGCACAATAATTAACCTTGTGATGATTAAGCCTATAAGGATACAGTGGTTGGCACAGAAATGGCTACCTATAGACAAAGAATGAGCATAGACATTGAACAGATAGCACAAGCATGAATGTAGTGTTTGAGAGTGTGTGAGTGTGTGTGTGTGTGTGTGTGTGTGTGTGTGTGTGTGTGCTGTGTCTGTGTGTGTCTGTGTGTGTGGCTTGTATGTATCTAGATGACCCATGTGACTTTTTTCCTAAGTAATTAATTGGGCTTTAGTGTACTTAGAAAAAAAGTCATTGTCACAGCAAGACTTTAAAATGCTATCAGAAAGAAAATAAGGCACAAAAATGAAAATGTATATGGTGGAGAAAGGAAGTCAAACTCAGTATGACTTGCCTCAGGACCCTTACCCACTTCCCAGTTGATCTGTAGCATACCTCTTCATGGATTTGGGGGAGAGTTCCTTTTCTATTTCCTTCACAGGCATACTATAGGAGTCCACGTTGTACTCACTGTCATCATCATACTCATGGTCTAGCAGGGTTCTTGCCCATGTCCCCATGTCATATGGCGGCAACATTCCTCCAAACTCAGAAGGCAAGATCTCAGGATGAATTAGTTGGTGTAGACTGTTCAGGTTGTTACCATGCAGAAATATCTATAAATGCAAGGTGGGAAGGAAACACATAGAGAAAACTAAGTATTATCCAGAGACTATTGGGAATGGGTGAGGCTAGAAAAGCAAACATAACAGGTTTATATGTTTCTCACAATATTTAAGTATCTCCTCTACTCTATGAAGCAGGTAAGACTGAACCATTATCTAATATTTCATATAGAAGTCCTGAGGGGCAAGAATATTTAATTTCTGGAAGGTCAGATAGTGACTTGGCCAAAGATCTAGAATTATAAGTTTCATTTTCTGCTTCTTTGTCAAGACCATGAGCAGAATATTCTAGGCTCCAAATCTCCTTGGCTTTAGCTGTGCAAACCTGGTGATTTACATAATGAATGCTGTTGAATCAAATTTTTCTCATGAGGGACTCATCAATTCCAGAGCTGTTCAAGTTGCAAAGGCCAAAGGCGCCTCCATATCCATTTCTCTTTATTGTCAGTAAAAATAAGAACATGGTAACTACTCTACTGTAGCTTTATAATCTGAAGTGGATTCTGTAAAGAAAAGTAGATTAGCATCCTCATAAGCAAAGGCTGAGTGAGGCCCATGTCCCAGAGACACGTGATCTGCATTACTGCCAACATTCTCTGTCCTAGAGATTTCCATACTCATTGACCAAATGAAAACAGAACAGTAAATTGCAAGGGTAACATTCTATGTATACTTAAATTATTGGTATTATTGTTTACATAGAGTTTTACTTTATAATCTGAAGATAAATTCAAGTACAATATCAATTATTTTCTACCTCCATGGTTTGCTACCACTTTCTACATTTTTCATTTATAAGAATTAATCAAATTCTTTTTAAAAGTGTTTCCAACATTACAAATATTAAAAAGTTACTCATTAACATGTTGATATAACAAAACTTCATGTCAAATAAGATTATAGCAGTGAATGAAAACCCATTTTCAGTAGCTAATAGCCAATATGCATCACTACTAATAAGGCTTTTAGCAGATATATCACACACCATAGTTTCAAGATATAGACAAAGAAAGCAGGTACTGAGCTGGAAGCTTCCAACCTGTTGGCTAGCTTTCATAGTTTCTGAAGGTGCTGTGCATACTGCTGGGGGAGAAAAGATATCAGCAGTCTTACCTAGTTGCTAACTTGTGAAATGCACTACTAGCCTGCCAATCAAGATGTGCTTACTGATCCAATAGTGACACAACAGTTATGGGGGTAATCATTTGCTCTTAGGTCAGTTTTGAGACATGGTCCACAGAAGGAATTCATGTTTCCTTTGTAAACCAAGTTAAAATCCACTGGCAGAGAGATTTATCAATCTATGGGTATAAAAGTTGAGAAATTAGGGGGAAGTTTATTACTATTTCATTTAATAAAATTGAAGTATTAGGTTCTCCTTTAGGGCCTGTGATCTGGCCATCCACAGATTTGGCCTAGTAAATAGTAGCAGGTATGGATTCTGTTTATAAAGCAGGCTTAAATTTCAATCAGAAAGTTGTTTGGTATTCCTATATCTGTAACACTATAGTACCTGTGGGCCATATCATGCCAGAATTAGTTAATTTTTGTCATTAACATAGTTCACAGTTAACTGAGATTTTGATTACTATTCTTCCTGATAGCACACATGCAATCTTCTAAAATGATGGAACCTAGCCAGTAGAGATGAAGTTTCCAGGTTATCTTTATATTCACAGCATAGTGCATCTTTAAATCCTCATACGAACTTATTTTTTCAGTTGATGGTAATTAACACACACGATTTACCATCATGCAAAGAATAAGAGACTATGGGGTGCTTACCTCTAAGTAGGATATATATATCACATATCCTCCCTCCCAAGACTCAGACATCATTACAGAAAGGGAGCAGAATGATTGTTAAAACCAGTGGTAGTACATGTCTGCAGCAAATCATCATTTCTGAATCACATGAATTCAGTGACTGTGATTGCATGCACAAGAACAGTTAAATTTCCAGCTTGGATAGACAGTGGGGAAGAAGGACAACTCATGAAGTTGCATCCCTCACTGAGATACTATTGATTATTGGTGACTTCTAGTAGAGGGAGAGTGTATTTTCTTTAAGAATGTGGTCCCTAAGAGGATAGTCATGCTCCTGTAGGCAGCCCTAAACCCATGTTCATCCAGGCAGCTATATGTAGAGTCATAAAGCTTTATAAAACCTAAAGAATACATAAGGATGGGAAGGATAGGTGGCTAGGAGGATAGAGGAGATTTGGTGGGAAGAGAAAATAAGGTGGGTTTGATCAAAATACATTTTATATTGCATAAAAATCTCCAAAAAGGAAACAAAGCAAAACAAATAAGGATAAGAATGTCTTCAGCCTTACTATTATTATTCTTAGCATTTATTTACATGATACAGAGTCAAACTGCCTTCTAATGTTTTGTTTATATCCATGCACAAATGTTTTATGTTTTATCTATAGATAAATCCTACTACCAGTCTTAATCTGATAAATTTCTCTTTGCAGTGAATGGTAGTGAATATGGAGACACATTGCTGCTCCAGGTGCTGTGAAGAGATGGCTGAGTGCTCACCCCTAATCAAGACATTTTATACTATTCCACCTAAGAAAGAATGTAATAACCAGCAAAATGATTTCCTGTGGACATGGCACAGTCAGTGCAGTCATGCTGCACTTGCGTTGCAATAGGTCTGTAGAAGAAAGACTGAGTCAATCATGGGCTGGGGAGATTCTCAAAGGACCCTAACCTTCCCTGCTGAGCTATTGGACAGTGATGGGCTTTGAGGCAAGGATCAACGTCTTCTGCATTTTGTATGCCCACTTAGGAGACCACAAGGCTACAATGAATAATCCGAAACCCATGGTCACAAAGAAGGCTCTAGTTCACCTCAATGAATAGTGAGGTAAGGTTGCAGGTAATGGGGTGAAAAGATTAAAAGAAGGTGAAGTGACAGTAACCAGAATATAATATTATATAATATAATATACATGTACATATGTATGGCTTTATGCCTCTATGGATACACATGTGTGAAATGGTCAAAAATCAAACTTTTAAAAATTAAGAAAGAAAATTATGTTACTCTTAGTCTTCCTTCATAAGCAAGTTTTTTTCATCATCAGTTATTGACCTTCTATTCCCAAACTGAAAATAAGAAATTTTCAAATTGTAATTTGCTTCATCATTTTCATTTCTATCATCACAAAATTATAGATTGATCAAAAAGCATCATCAACATCCTATTCAAGTTTCTGTAATATTTATTTTTAAAGTGTAGTTTATAAGTAACTTAATTTCACATTTTGGGTTCAAGATGAACAGGTTAACTAACACATTCATATTTGTTTACATCCACATATGTAAATATATAGGAAAATATATGTTTATCATCAGGTAAAATCTGAGAGATTCAAGTTACCAATCAGCTATTATTTTTAACAAACTGTGGTAGATGAAAAACAGATGTCAGCCAAATATTGGCCAGTACACAGAACAATCAGATTCTTTAAGAGGTAATTATAGTGTTGGAAGATGCCATCTGCCTCACAGCAAACCTGGCTAATTGAAAGTAGAGCACATTCCCACTGCAGTTTAAGACCACAAATCCTCCCCCCCCCTCTCTCTCTGTGTGTATGTACATGTGTGTATAGAACACATACACATACCAATATACTTCAGTCAAAAATATTTCCTCTAAAAATTGTCAAAGTTTCAAAACCTTTATTGTACCAGCTGTCTAATTCTGAAGAAATCAGATGTGTTTCATCGTAACAGAATCCTCCATCAATTCATGAAGGTGTTGTGGCTAAAAGCAACCCTTAGAGCAATAAATCTGGAACTCTCTGTTACCTGCTCCCTCAGCATCACTTCCAGCATTGGCCTTGATTCCACTCTCACTGAGGAAATGGGGCAGCCAGCTGAGATCCACCCACCAGCATCTGTGCCCCTGTGTTCTGCCTCAACACTAGAACAGAGATAGTATAAAGCCCACAAAGACTAACCAGCACACCAACAAAACAAGATCCATCTATTTCTTCAACTCAGCTTTATTTCCCGTAAATCTTCCCTTGTTTTTCTCATATTAAAACATTAACCTCTCGTTCCCATCTGAGAAAAAAAAACTTGCTGTCTTCAAGACCTTGCAAACAGATGCATAAAACCTCTCTTGGCTCTTGGGCTCTTATCTTAGCTTCAGTTATCCTTTAACAGCAGAACTCACAAGAGAAGTTGTTTCTATTCTTTGTCCAGATACTCTTTTCTAGCATTTTGTAAGGCAGTCCACAGCTACCTGATCTCTTAAGACTACATATCACCTTCTGGCAATTTTGCTCTCCTTGACGAAATAATGTCCATTTCTCATCTCATTCCCCCACCCCACAACAGAACTACAGTCTTCTTTAATCTCTGTTTCTGATAACCCCAACTTTTTCTAAGACAGACTCTTGCTGCATAGCTCCTCATTATGTAGACCAGCCTGGGCTTGAATTCTCAGAGATCCACCTTCCTTAGCCTCTCAAGTGGTGGGATTACATGTCATGCTACCATGCCCAAGAAAACTCTACTTTTTAGCCAGATTTATTGTTGCTGTTGTTGTTGTTATTATTATTATTATTATTATTATTATTATTATTATTATTATTAAGAGCTACCCTTTGGTTGATTTTATTCATTCTGCTGATATATACTAACTATAATCCAAAAACCTGTGTCTTGAATACAGACCTTATTCTTGAACTCTACTTGAACTCCCCATTCTCTAAATGATACTTTCACTTCAGTGTTCAGTGGGTACCTTGAATTCCTAAGGTTCAAAACTGACCTCAAAAATCTTACCCTCAAACTATGTCTAATTATTCTAAGCATCAGTAAAGGTTTAGTTATCCTTTCTGTTTCTCAAACCAACATGAATGAATCAAATATTACTTCTTGCATCATCCAAGTTGTCCAAAAATTCTGTTTTTTGTGCTACCACTCAAGGCAGCTACAGTCCTAACTAAAGCCGCCTTCCTCTATATTATGCCACAGCTCAGGTCTCCTGGGTTTTCATCCTACTGCCACTCTTCTTCCTTCAAAATACTCTCAACATGGCAGGCACAATGGCCATGACAACACATATACCAGATAACTTCATTCTGATCACAATTCACCATTGGCTGCTCTATTCACTGCAGTAATCAAACCCTATATGACCCTATACTTTCTACAAGATTATTCTTTTAAATCCATCCCCCACTGCTTTCTTAGAGTATTTATAGTGAACTTTTCTTCTTCCTGAATATTTCTCCCTCAACATATTCATGACCTATTATTTGTAATCTTTGCTTGAAAATACCCTTTGTATGATGAAGTCCTTCGCTGGTGAGATTTTCAACTCTCATATATCATGTGTTTTTAGAAACATCATTTAACTTCTAACATATCCTTTAATTTATTTAGTATTTATATATGTATATGTAAGCATATATATACACAGATCTGAAGATTTATAAATCATCAGACTACTATTTCTCAAAACCCACAATTAATTAATAGCCTAAAAAGATGCTCCTTCAGAACTTCAAATGTGAACTGAGCCTCTGATTTGGGCATCAGAAATGCACCATGACTGCTCAACTGGGAAATGTTTGCCTTTAGGCTTCTTTATCTTAAATAATTCTGCATCAAAAGCATCTATTCAAGTTTCACTATTGATTTGTTTTTTTCTTTTCCTTTCATTTTGTTTCTGCTCTTTTGTTATCACATGAATGATATCTGATTCATGTTCCTTTACTTCACAACACTAACAATTACCCTAAAATTGTTTATTCTTTATTTCATTCCCCTGTGCCATTTGTTCACTAAATAAACTACATCAGGTTACTGAAAAGAGAAGGAAGAAGGTGGAATTAATCTGAGAATCAGTAAAGTTTAGAAGACAGAAGCCACCATGTTCAGAAAGAGATAAAAATCTGAGGAAATCAAGAGAATCATCAGGGCATACTTTGAAAATCTGTACTCCACAAAATTTGAAAATTTAAAGGAAATGGACAATTTCCTGGATAGATATCACTTGCCAAAACTAAATCAAGAACAGATAAATAATCTAAACAGACCTATAACCCCTAATGAAATAGAAGCAGTCATCAAAAGTCTCCCAAACAAAAAAAGCCCAGGCCCAGATGGCTTCAGTGCAGAATTCTACCAGAAATTCAAAGAAGAGCTCATTCCAATACTCGTCAAAGTATTCCACACAATAGAAGCAGGAGGCTCACTGCCAAACTCTTTCTACAAGGCTACAATTATCTTGATACCCAAGCCACACAAAGACACAACTAAGAAAGAGAACTATAGACCAATTTCCCTCATGAACATTGATGCAAAAATACTCAATAAAATACTTGCAAAACGGATTCAAGAACACATCAGAAAAATCATCCACCATGATCAAGTAGGCTTCATTCCAGGAATGCAGGGATGGTTCAACATTAGAAAATCTATCAATGTAATCCACCATATTAACAATCTGCGAAAGAAAAACCACATGATCATCTCACTAGATGCTGAAAAAGCCTTTGACAAAATCCAGCACCCCTTCATGATAAAGGTCCTAGAGAGATCAGGGATAACAGGAACGTACCTGAATATAATAAAAGCAATATACAGTAAACCAACAGCTAACATCAAACTAAATGGAGAGAAACTCAAAGCAATTCCTCTAAAATCAGGAACAAGACAAGGCTGTCCACTCTCTCCATATCTCTTCAATATTGTACTTGAAGTTCTAGCTACAGCAATAAGACAACAAAAGGAGATAAAGGAGATACAAATAGGAAAAGAAGAAGTCAAACTTTCACTATTTGCAGATGATATGATAGTTTACATAAGTGACCCAAAAAACTCCGCAAGGTTACTCCTAGAGCTGATAAACACCTTCAGCAATGTGGCAGGATACAAGGTAAACTCAAAAAAATCAGTGGCCCTATTTTATACAGATGATGAACTGACTGAGAAAGAAATCAGAAAAACAGCACCTTTTACGATAGCCAAAAACAGCATCAAATATCTGGGGATAATGTTAACCAAGGAAGTGAAAGACCTGTATATCAAGAACTTTGTGTCTTTGAAGAAAGAAATCAAAGAAGATACCAGAAAATGGAAAGATCTCCCATGCTCTTGGATTGGTAGGATCAACATAATAAAAATGGCAATCTTGCCAAAAGCAGTCTATAGATTCAATGCAATCCCTATCAAAATTCCATCACAATTCTTCAAGGACCTGGAAAGAACATTAATCAACTTTATATGGAAAAACAAAAGGCCCAGGATAGCCAAAACATCCCTATACAATAAAGGAACTTCAGGAGGCATCACCATACCTGACGTCAAGCTCTATTATAGAGCTATAGTCCTGAAAACAGCTTGGTATTGGCACAAAAATAGGCAGGTAGACCAATGGAACCGAATTGAAAGCCCTAATTTTAACCCACACACCTATGAACACCTGATTTTTAACAAAGAAGCTAAAACTGTACAGTGGAAAAAAGAAAGCATCTTCAACAAATGGTGCTGGCATAACTGGGTACTGGTATGCAGAAGACTGCACATAGATCCATGTTTATCGCCTTGTACAAAACTTAAGTCCAAATGGATCAAAGATCTCAACATACATCCAGCCACACTGAAAGGAGATACTCTTCAACGAGTTGGTACAGGAGACCACTTCCTAAACATAACACCAGTGGCACAGGCACTGAGATCGACAATTAACAAATGGGACCTTCTGAAACTAAAAAGCTTCTGTAAGGCAAAGGACACAGTCAAAAAGACAAAAAGGCAGGCCACAGAATGGGAAAAGATATTCACTAACCCTACATCTGACAGAGGGCTAATCTCCAAAATTTACAAAGAACTCAAGAAACAAGTCTCCAAAACACCAAAGGATCCACTTGAAAGGTGGGGTACAGAGCTAAATAGAGAATTCTCAATAGAGGAGGCTAAAATGGCCAAGAGACACTTAAGAAAGTGTTCAACATCCTTAGCCATCAGGGAAATGCAAATCAAAACAACTCTGAGATACCATCTTACTCCTGTCAGAATGGCTAGAATCAAAAACACCGAAGACAATTTATGCTGGAGAGGATGTGGAGAGAGAGGAACACTCCTCCACTGCTGGTGGGAATGCCGACTCATACAGCCTCTTTGGAAATCATGGAGATTCCTCAGGAAAATGGGAATTAATCTACCACTAGACCCAGCAATTCCACTCTTAGGCATTTATCCAAATGAGGCAGGTTCATACAACAAGGGCATCTGCTCCACTATGTTCATAGCAGCATTGTTTGTAATAGCCAGAACCTGGAAGCAACCTAGATGCCCCTCAACTGAAGAGTGGATAGAGAAAATGTGGTACATTTACACAATGGAGTATTACTCAGCAGAAAAAAACAATGGAATCTTGAAATTCGCAGGGAAATGGATAGCACTGGAAGTAACCCAGTCGCAAAAAGACAAACATGGTATGTACTCACTCATATATGGATTTTAGATATGGATCAGGATAGTGCCAGTCTGCACTTCCACAGATAGAGAGTCTGGGAAACAGGAAAGAACCTAAAAGATATGCATATATGCATAGTACCCAAGAGAAGAGGATGGAGACAAGATCCTCTGAATGGATGGGGAACACGGCGAGGGGTGGGGGGAGTGGGACCTGGGAAGAATAGAGGGGGTAAAGAGGAAGGGAGTTGGTCATGGGGGAACAGGAAGTTGAGGGGGTGGGGGTAGAATAGGGGGAAGAGGGAATCATAGGTTAGAAGACAGATCAGGCACCAGAGTGACCTCGAGTGATCTAAAGGTATAATATCAATTGGCAAGCTAAGCAATAGTGGAGGGACCACCTCGAATGCCCATTCCTGATAATGAACTTGATGTCTATAACCATCCGGGAGCCTTCATCCTGTGACTGATGGAAGCAGAGGCAAACACACAACTAATCACTGAACTGAACCCAAGGAACCCAGTGACAGAGAGAGAGGAGTGATGAGCAAATTGGCAAAGAATGGGCTGGCAAAACCAGCAGAGACAGCTGATCTGAACAGGGGAGTGCTCTTGGACCCCAGAGCGACAGTGGGGAGGCCAGCATGGGACTGATCTGGACCCCCCAAATGTGAGTGTCAGTGAGAAGGCCTGGGCAACCTATGGGGCCCTGAGCTGTGGATCAGTGTCTATCCCTGGTATACAAACTGTCTTCATGTGCCTATAGCACAAAGAGAGATGCTCTCTCAGCCTGGACTCTTAGGGGAGTGCCTTGACCCTACCAAGAGTAAAATGACAGACTCTAGATACCCCCTATGTGGAAGGATTTGGCAATAGGGTGGGAGGAAGGGGGGGAAGGGGAGTGCGGGAAGAGGGGAGGGAGAGGGAACTGGGATTGACATGTAAAACAAGCTATTTAAAATTAAAATAAAAAAAATCTGTGCTACTGAATGGAGAACCCAGCTCCATGTCTGTCTTTTCAGGTTGGCAAAACCATAAGCAGAGGCTTGCTCAAGGCCTCATTGGGATGAGGAGGTGAAGCTGAGCCCCTGTTTTCCAGAGTCAGCAGCAAGGCCTTTATTTGCCTGGTGATGTAGAAGCGAAATAGGAAAAAAAAAAACCTTAACTAACACTCCATGAACCTTGAGAACATTAGGCATTGGCTATTACGGATGGGAAACTTGGTATAAAAATTCCAGGCATTAATGAATTTATGAGACGGGAATTCATAAAAATGAACACAGAAATCTTTACCATTCTGTCGTGTTGGCATTTCACTTAGTTTTGGGAAATGAAGTCATGGCCATTTCTTGTATACCTGGGTCTGTAGAGGAGGATTCCCAGTGCTGCTTAGGTTTTTCTTTCAGCAGATTTTCAGAAGATGTATTTATAACATCAGCACTAGGAGGTGCTTCAGTAAAGACAGGGTATCACTTGTAATGCCAGTAAGAATAAAATACCTTTGTCACATGTGTTCACTATATAAGCCAAAATTAAGGGAATTTGACCTTGAATTATTTTACATGAAGATTACAAAGTCATGTAACTTTTATTAAAATTGTGAAGTTCAGCTGCCTTCCTTCTATCTGGCTAGCAATGCTTTCAAGGAAGCAGGATCATGGTACATCAGTCACAATGAGACTGCTTGAACATCAAGGCGCTTGCAATGATAGGCAAGGTCACCTAAGATCTAATGAACCATATTTCCTTCGATCTTCTCCCTTACTATCTCACCCCATAGTTCACTCTCCAGATTTTCTGCTCTCTTTGCTTTTTTTATAGTTTTTTTTAATTTTATTTTCCAGTTTAAATTTGGATAAGAAACAAGGTTGCTTCACAAGTCAGTTCCAGGTCCCTCTCCCATTCCCTCCCTTCCTCCCGGACCCTCCCCCCCCGTTATCCCCTCATTTCCCCAGGGAGGGTGAGGCCTTCCATGGGGGTGTGCATAGTCTGTCATTTCATATAGGGCAGGGCCTAGACCCTTCCCCAAGAGTTCGGGTGAGAGTGCACCTCACATTGTTCTATGGGAGTCCAAAGTCCGTGTGTATACTTGGGATGGGTACTGATCTGCTGCCCAAGGCTCAATAGATTCCCTAGGCCTCCTCACTGACACCCAGATTCAGGGGGTCTTGATCAGTCCCATGCTGGCTTCCCAGGCTGATGCCTGGGATTCAAGAGTTAACCTTTGTCTGGTCAGCTGTTTCTGGGGGTTAAACCAGCCCAGTCTTAATCCCTTTGATCATCAGTCCTCCCTCTCTGTTACTGGCTTTCTTGAGTTCAGCTCAGTACTTAACCAAGGGAGTCTGCCTCTTCTTCGATCAGCCAATAGCTTAGACACATGCCTTCTAAAGACTTATTTGCTATCCCCTCTCCACGGAATTTTCCAAATAAGTCTGAACCTCTAGCTCTTCTATCTACCAACAGCAACACACGGCAGGTTGGTTAACCTTCTAAGTTTCATTCTTAATCTATAAAATGAAAAAAAGATGACTTACTCTAAAGTTTTGTTGTAATTATTAAATGAAACACACATAATGTATTGAGAACAGCATGAAGCAAGAGAGAGCACACATAAGTGCAATTTGTGCTAAAATCCCCAGCAGATGTTTTGAATAACCTGATTACTATTTCATGGAACAAAGATTGAAGGTGCATTTGTGAAGCACTTCGTTATATTTTTGAACTCTAAAATATGCATAATTTCATGCTTAGTGGCAGAAACAACTCTTAGTATAAATTACAGTTGTTTGTAGAGTTCTTCCTCCTGAATGACTAGAATATTTTTAACAAATTCATACACAGTCAACCCTCTGCTCACTAATGCTTGATGCGAACATGTAATTACTGTGTTTTCATGCTCAGAATGAGGACTTTGCAACACTAGAAGACACGAAGTGCTTAATCACTGAGTTTCACAACACTATTGTCATCCACATAGGTTTAGACGTAAGTATATTTTACAGTGTCACTAATCATTTGGTGGTGGTTAGCACACAGAGGTAAATAGAACTGGGTGCTTTGAGGGCATATACTTGTTCTGTCACTTCCCAGCTGCATCTGTGTGTGAGGAAGCAAGTTGCTTATCCATCCACAGACTTCCTTCCTCAGCTTGGAAATTGGAGACCATGTTTACTAAATTTACTTTTCAGAGTTCAGCATAAAATCAGTAATCAGAGGCTTGCAAAAAAGAACTAGGAATAGGTTGGTCTGTGGGTACAAGTTATCCAAGTTACAGTTGGATAAGAAAAATAGGTATAATCACTCTAGATAATGGTAGTCACTGATTTTTTTAAAGCAACAGAAAAGATTTAGAATGTCTTCACAACAAAGAAACATTAATTTTTAAAGGAGATGAATATGTTTACCCTTATTTTAACTGTTAATAATGTATATATATTTAAATAATAAATAGGTGAGCAATATTTAAATATACTTTCCAAAGATGTTAAATGAAAAAATGTACAACTAAATGTATTTTAAAGTTCTATGTTCAATAAGCATGCCTATTAAATTTAACATGTACTATGGTGCTAGGGTTAACTGTTTTAAGTAATTATTACATTTTCATAAAAGTCATAATAGGGTATCACTTGTAAGGCCAGTAAGAATTTTCTTTCATGTACATTTATTACCACCCTTGTATGATGAAACTCAATCTGAGTAAATTCATAAAACATGTTATTTAGAGAAATATTAAAACTTGAACACACCATCATTATTATCAAAATATCTGATGGATCATGACTGTCACTACACAAATATATCAAATTCTGAAAAATGTACTTATGTCAGTAAATATTGTGAAATAGCAAGCATTCATTTGTCAATAAATAAAATAATAACTTATGTCTAGATCTTACTTGAAATTAAGAGTGCCAACAATAATGAAATAACACAGCAGGGTTTTCTGATGTTTACAGTGAGACTGTAATATGAGTGAAGACACTAGCATGTTTCATTATTTGGTGAAACAGTAAGAAAGCTTGCTTTCAAATGTCCTGTTCATAAAATGTTGTTGAGAATTTAGAGAGATTATGAGCTCTCTAAAAATCTGTAAATGTCTTCTATGCAGAATATTAACATGACAAGATTAAAGAAATTCTATTATGGCTGACAATAAACAATCAAAATGTGAAGCATAACTTGTTGAATATGGATAGGGAGAGACATCAGGTTTTAAAACAAAAAGCAGAAGTACCCTTTTCCGAGTCTTCTCCTTCAGGAAAGGCCGGATCACAGTGTACAAGGCATGGATATACCAAGGTTGATTGACAAAATGAATTCCTCCAAATCTTGCAGGGAAGCTGTCCTGAAGCAACAAGAGAGGTAGAGAAGTCAGAGAAAGCTTTTCTACACAAGAATGGGTTAGAAAATATTGCATGTTATTTGTGTTAATCCATATACTAAAGAGAAAAGAGGAAGCCTTGCCACAGTGATGATCTCTGAATAACTAAAACAATATGTAGTGAAGTGAACCCTTCCCAAGAACAGGATGCTGAAAGGAAGCCCAGCCTCTTTCAGACTGTGTCTTTTAAGCCTGCTGACTTCTAACAGTTATCACCATGACAGAAACACAATGAACAGGCAGACTAAAAATGAAGTGTCAAATGCTAGATTCCAGTAGAATAATTGGTTTATCTAATTTACTTATAAATTACTAATAATGGGAATAATACCTTATATGAAAACACATTTTGGGCCGGGTGTTGGTGGCCCAAACCTTTAATCCCAGCACTTGGGAGGCAGAGGCAGGTAGATCTCTGTGAGTTCAAGGCCAGCCTGGTCTACAAGAGCTAGTTCCAGGACAGCCTCCAAAGCCACAGAGAAACCCTGTCTCGAAAAACCAAAAAAAAAAAAAAAAAAAAAAAAAAACGTTTTGTGGCCAGTGTGATGCCTTTGCAAGTAACAATGCTTGCTGCCAAGCCTCAAGATCTGAGTTCAATCTCTGGGACCCATATGGTAGAAGGAGAAAACCTGAAAGTTGTCCTTTGACCTCCAAATGTACATTCTGATGAGCCCACCTTACCCCAACCACACAATAATTAAATAAGTCAAAAAGATGACTCAGTGAGTGTGGGTAAGGGCACTGGATAGCCTGAGTTCAAGCCTGGGAATTCACATCATAGAAAGAAAGAAACAATTCCTATAATGTGTTCTCTTCCCTCCACGCATAGCTTGTGTTCTTCTTCATGCCAAACTTTAAAAATTAAGTTAATATGTAAACTAAGGTACATTAAGACATACCTTATTCTCTTCCCATCATTTCTAGGCTTTATTATAAACACCCATCTTTCCTTATTTCAACTATTAAAAGGTAATCACACTTCATCAAAACAGAAATGTGGCCCAGGAAAATTCACGATACAATCAGTATGTTAAATGGACATCAAAATGCTCTGAGTTCACTCCAGTGGGGCAAGGTGGGACTTGGTTAAAGCCTACTTCCTCTTTACCAAAACTCACCTGGGTAAGTTTGAGACCAGAGTGATGGAGAGAGTCTACTCTGCCTACCTGTGACTAAAAGGTGCAACAATGGCCCAGTTAGTAACATAAAGCAATACCTAAGCCAGATGACTCACAACCTTTCCACTTGGCTGAATATGCTGAGGACTGTCCTCCAAAGGGTCCGATTACTCTCTTCTGCTATGTCAAACTTCCACAAGTATAAGCTCCAAGGGCTCCCATAAACAACCAAACAAACTCTAACTAATTTTGTCTTTCAAGTAGCACCCTAAATAATTGGCATTTCCTTGTGTTCTGCAGAGCATGAATAGGGAAAAAATAAAAGGTAAGAGTCATGGTGAAAGTAAAAGCTAATTTTTTTATTTAAATATTCTCTTCAATAAGACTTTCTGATCCAAAACATGTGCCAGTATTAAAAAATAAGCTTATTTTAATTGGGAACACTTCTTAAGTATGTCAACTCATGTACACACACACACACACACACACAAATATATGTCACATAGCATCATCCCTGAGGTTCACTTCTTTGAGGGTGGCTACACATGTTTAGTGTTACTGTAGTCCAGTGTCACCAATTAATACTATGACTATGTTATGGTATATTGTAATTGACTTATCTTCTCTCATTCATGAATGTTGTTTTTCAGGACCTTTGTATGTTTGTCATGGCTTACATTTCAGCCCTCAAGACTTCCTTCACAAGCACATTTAAGGGTATAGTAACACATTTTTTTTCAGCATGGATGCTGCTTACCAGAGCAAATGCTCCTCAAGTTTACAAAACCAGCAAGTGACTGAATCAATTTACACTCCCCCTTCCCTCAGCATTGCATGCCAATTACAGTAATTTTGCAAAGCTGGTATATTACCACCTTCTGATTTTATGAATCTAGTAGAAACAAAATGGATTCTAACACAAACTTTACTTGCTAGATTCTTAGTCTTTGCATATACTGGCTTTTTCATCATTATTGATAAAATCTGTGAGCACAACATTATATTTTTGAGTTCTTGAGAGTGTGAATAATTTACTCTCTCTACTGAGTTTTCTATGGTATCCTGTTTATGGTGAACTAATGTGTGGTTAACAATTTTCAAGCATCTAGAAGAAGCTGGTTTGGATATGCCTTTCTCTGGACAAATTCTGCTTTAGTTTTTACCTGGTTTGATAAGCTAGCCACCTCATATGCCTTCAAGTTAATTTCCCATGCTGAGGTTTCTCTGACGCCAACATATATTCAAATTTCAGACACTCTTGAAATAATTGTGGCCCTGGGCAACTGAGAAGGCTACTAACATCATCATTCCTACCATTGGCATGTTTGGTTACTTTCCAACAAGATAGAAGGATGGCACAGCAATTTCCTTGAGTATTTCCTGGCCAGTTGAAGCAGTATTTCAGCGCACAGAATTCAGAAGAGTACCTGGTTCTACATCCAGTCACCCACTTGTCTTCAGCATGTGCAAGCACACCCATACCTGAGTACCCATGATCCTCTACAACTCTGGTTTCTTGCTTTGGCATTTACTCCAGAATTGCTACTCTCATGGTGTTCACTGTATAGTTTTGTATGTGTTTGTCTTCTGTTCCCAGGAGCTCAACAATGCATCCAGAATTATTTATGTTGTAATAAATTCAACACCCTTCTCCTTTGTGACAGAAAAATGCTTTAGAGACCAGAAAGAGACTGCACTGTCTTAAATAGAACTACTCACTGTGTGTTTGAAATATACTCCTGAATAAGCAGCTGACATCTATAACAAAATTTAATGAACATTAGTCAAAAGGATATTATACCACAAATCTCAAATCAGGATTCTTAAATTTTGACAATTAACTTCTCTCCTAAAAAATATGCAACTTGCACATGATCCCAAGGCTTTCATAGACAGATCTTTTAAATATACAACTGGATTATATCAACTTACAGTTAATCCAAAGACAAAGAACAGGAAGAGACTTCACTTTTCAATTAAGTTAGCCAGCTCAGAATTCTGATTTAAGCCAGGTAAAGAACACCAAGGCTTAGTCACAGATCCCTGATGGGGTAAGTCCTTCTGTATATGTTTGTCTTATTGGTTGGTGAATAAAGCACTGGTGACAAATAGGGAAGCAAGATAGGTGGGAATAGGAGAGGTGGAGAATTCTGGGAAATGGAGACACAGTTAGTCACTATGTAAGATGCAAGAGGAGTAAGAGGTCTGGACCCTTTCTCGATAAGAGAAGACCATGTGGAAATACTTAGATTAGCAGTTATGGGTTAATAATTAAGCCAGAACTAGCCAATAAGAAACCATATCAAATGGCCAACAGCTTCATAATTAATATAGCGTCCTGCGTGTTCATTTGGGACTGACGCGGCTCTAGAACCAGGCTGGCGAGAAGAATGCTCATTACAGGTTCCTTCTTCTCCCTCACTCTGATCTTCCTCTAAGCATCCTTCAAGTCCTGTAGTATTAATATTTTTGGCCTTTATGTGCCCATGCAATATTAGGCTAAACTGATGTCTCCTAACCCCAAACTCAGTATGTTGCTTTCCTTCATGTCTTCTGCCTATGGTCACTACCTGTGTTGTAGTTGTGAACGATTGTCTCCTACATGTCTGGCACAATCTCCATAACCCCCTTATATATCTTCTATGATTACTAAGGCCTTAGGTCTTAACTCAGGCAACATCATTTCCACAATGTTCATTTTAGTTCCTTCTCCCATTTCTCATCAGAGTGATCGATCAAATCCTCTCTGCTACCCGCAGCACCAAGATCCGTCACTGCATTTGTTTCATACACTTTACCTATCCTTATATGTGAACATGTTCATGATTTTTTTACAATGTGTGTAACTGTTCATGGATATGTATATGTCTATACCTGGGTGCCCTAATCAACCTTGGATGTTCTTCTTCTGTACATTTTGATACTTAGTCTTTTGCAATCTCTCACTAGGACCCAGGTCTTGCCATTAGTCCAGTTGTATTAGTAAGTCCCAGGGATTCTGTCTCTGTCTCTCCAGAACTGAGAATATAAATGTGTGCCATTATATCCAACTTTTTACATGGACAGTGAGTCTGAAACTCAGGTCCTTATAATCATGTAACAAGCCCTTCACTGACAGCAGTCTGCCCAGATCCTGATAATCTTTCTGTTGCTTATCTCTGATAATGAACTGTGAGCCCTATGAGTGCAGCCACTGATAATTCTAAGCACTCTACAAGGATCACACTCTACCCTAGGGCATAGAAATGCACATGTGGACCTCATAGTGAAATTATGAATGATTTCTTCCAATGGGATGTACCTGAGTAAGTTTGAAAGACCAAAGACAATAGAGGTTACTTTCCTGCTCCAGTGACAAGTACTAAGCTAGCTCCCAGAGAGGGCACTGTAGCAGTTAGGACCTAGATCGCCCTTCCACTTTGTAGGTGACATTTAGAGGATGAGAGGCCTTCAGGGCAACAGCAATAAATACAATCACAATATATAAGGTCATTGGCCTCTAAAACACAACTGCACAGGTGTGAATTCAAATCCAGAGCTTTGTAGTAATCCTCCAGGAGCTCCATTGCTTCAGCTTTTCCATTGAACTTTAAGCACTTACACCCTGTAAATAAATCTAATTTTCTTGAACTACTCAAGAAAGACATCTGCTTTGGGCATGAAACTGAGCCCAACCATGCCATACTTATGCTTATATATCATGCACATATATTGCAAATATATTCCAGAACAGAGACAGGCAAATTATATCAACCGAAAAACACTTTGATATTTACAGCTTAATTAAACTGTTCAAATTTGTCTTCTCTACACCATGTGCCCTTTTCTGGAAGGAACAACATTTAACAGGAATGCTAATTTCAAATTATTATTATTTACTGAGCATATCTTGTAGATACAGGGCTACCACACTCATTATCAAGTTCACTGTATAAAAGCACAAAAAATCCCTGTAGGTATTTTATAATGTGATACAAAGGCAGTCCTTTAGTGCAAAATAGCACTACAGAGTACAAGATAATAACACATAAGATGCTATCATTGACTCTGCCTATGTCACAGCTCTGCCTTACAACCAAGGACATAAGAAATGCCCTGCAATGAGAGAAAGTGTGGTCATGACAGGATGAAGAAAATGCACGTGCATTCTACCTTCCAAGAGCTTCTGCTGGCTCCCTTGTTCCCATTGATTCTTTTTTTCCCCTTGAACAGAGCACTGAGTGCTTGATGCACAGATTGTATTGGCTCAGTGCTGCAGAGAATAGAAAATGGACCTGCCAACATCCCACTGACATCAATGTTTCTCTAAGCCGGTGCTGACATGGCACTCAAGCAAGTGTTTCTTCAGGAAACACTGCATTTAGAAGTAACTCCATCGTACAGTGTGACTTCCCTCCAGAGTGCACACTACTGCAAACAATTGCAAGATGGGGAGGAGTCCAAGACCAAGCCTCTGTCTTTCTTCCAGCTCTCCAGACCTTGTGAATGAGAGCATATATCTAATACATGTGAATATCAGAGCATTGCTCCAAGGTTTTGTTCATATTTTTCTCACAGAAATGTCTGCCTCAGATGGAGATTTTTTAAACTATTAGCATGTCATTCAAATTTGTAAATTAATTTTCTAAAATATAAAAACCGTGATAATACGTGATAATATTGTTAACTGGTAGTGGTAGCCAAATGGGAAGCAATAACATAATTTCTAATGTTGTCTGGAACCACTTCATAAGTGTGACTGTCTAGGGTTCCAAAGCCAATAAACCATAATATTAAAAGATGTCTTCATAAGGCAGAAATCATATTCGTAATTTACTCACCAGTGATTAAGTATACAACATTCTTTCATTTGTTATTCCTCTTCTGCCTTCTTTGTATGCTTTTGAAGCAACTCAAACTACTTCAATAACTGCAATCAGCACTTGGGGATTACACCTTCTCTACTATAAATTGACTTTATTTTATAGACACGAGTATTGAACCTACAGAATCATACTAGCTAAGCAGGCATTCTCCCACCGACTTTATTTCTTAGGGCCTTGTTTTTTTCTAACAGTTTTTCTTTAGTTAAAATAGAATTACATTTCTCTCCCTCCCTTTCCTCCTTATGACACCTTCCACACACCTCCCCACTTTGCTGTCCCTCTGATTCATTGTGTTTCTCTTGAATTTTAAGATAAAGTCTGACTACACTGCCTCATCTGACCTTGAACTCACTCTGTAATCCATGCAGGCCTTGAACTCACAATCTTGCATTAGTCTCCCACATAACTGGGATTACAGGCATGCACCAACAGGCCTGGCCCACAAACCTACTCTTAAAATATCATTAGGATACAAAGCATTGCATCATTGCATTATGGTACTTTTGTTATAAATATGAAACATGTTTTTAAGCAAATGTAACTATTGAAAATTGTTATTTAAAATACCACTTATGTTGTTGCCAACCAAATACAAGAGGACTCTTACAAGCATCTTGGTCTAGAAGTCCTTAGGCTTTGTACAGATGCTATGGAACTCTATAAAGAATCTTGTAACTAAGGTATTAGTTATTCATAATATCTCATAGATACATGCCACATGCAATGTTACTTTTTGTTCTATAGTGTGGGAAGTGAAAGTGATTGCTGTAGCAGCTGGAACAGCTGGTTCTGTCCCAGCATCACTATTTGTCTTCCTCCTCTGTGTTTATATGTACTACTGTTGTTGTGCTTTGACATGCTAACCGCACTGTTTCCCTTTATTCATCTTTTAGACATATCATTTCTAGATATTATGATAATATTTAAAAATATTATAAACATTTTTATAGTTTTACTAAGTATTTCCATCTCATCCTTGTAAAGGTCAGATTCCTAAAAGTCAAGTTGGCACTTGTTCAAAATCCTAAGTAACCCCCCCCCCCACTGCTAACATCTGGAATGGAAAAGTAGATTACAGTGTTCCTTATATTCTCCATTTTCTTGTTTCTCGAAGAAGAGTTAAACAAGTTATTCACTCACTTCTATGATAAAAACAGAGTTCTAGTAAAAACATTCCAATTTCTATGTGTTCTGTCAAATTGAGGGGAGAACACCAAGAAACTATTTAATTTCCAGCTAATAAGAATGTCTTTTTCTATGCCTGTCTTATAAGTAGTAATGACTGTACTTAAATGAATACAAATAGCAGATTGGAAAACAAATGATTTGATTCTCATAGGACTCATATATGAGGATTTAGCTTAAATTTGTACTTTTACTACATGACTCTTCATCTCCTCTCTTGTAACTGTTAACTGCTCCTTAATGTGTCATGCTACCCAATCAGATAAACAAAGAACTTGACTAGATTCAAAGCAATATTGTATAGAAGCAACATTTCAACAAAAAGTGAATACATGAATCATATATTCTCTAACCAGGCTATTTAACAATTGGTAGTTTATTTATACAGAGAAGAGGAAATAATACCTAGTTAAAACAAAATGAAAAGTTGATTTCTCTGACAGACTATGGACACCCCAATGGAGGGCCTCACCTTCCCTGGGGAAATGAAGGGATATTTGGGGGGGCTGGTGGGAGGGCATGGGAGGATGGGACGGAAACGGAGAGGGACCTGGAATTGACATGTGAAGCAACCTTGTTTCTAATTTAAATTTAAATTTAAAACTAATTAATAATAAAAAGTTGATTTCTCTTACATGACTCAAGCTAACCTTTAAAGACAAGTAGCCCTATAATTTAAATTAAACATATAATGAGTCTGTCTCTGATACTAATCTCTGAAACAAAATATATGCAAACCACATATTTATATTCTCATCACTCATCTAAACTAACATGTCTTAATTTAAGAGTTATAAGAAAGAATTATAGGTTTGCCCCCAATAGACCAATAAAAATTGTTAAGAAAAGAGTGACTTAAGCCAGACATGGAGGCACATACCTTTAATCTCAGCACTCCAGAGGCAGAAACAGGCAGATCTCTGAGAGTTTGAGGCCAGCCTGGTCTACAAAGAAAGTTCCAGGATGGCCAGGGCTAAACAAAGAAACCCTGTCTCAAAAAACAAAACCAAACAAACAAAAAGAGTGATTTAATATTTATTGTTATGTGACTTTCTAGGTATAATTCTTTTTTGAGTTTTTAACTTTTGAAATATCAAGGTAGTTTTGAAATGATTTTGCATTATCAGCTGTTTAAATCTTCATACAAATGCACCCAAATACATAAATAGCATTTGAGAGTCAAGTTTGAATCAGAAGACTGATTTTTAAGGTTTGCCCCTTTATAGTTAACCATGTATTTGTTTTAGAACAAAGTGTCAGATATTGTTTTGTCTATCATAAATACACGTCAGTATGAATTTCTCATCAGAGTGGTTGTAGAATACTGTACTTATATAAGTACTCATTATGTCTGGTAGTTCTGTTTAAAATTTTGTCATTTCTATTGAGCATGTTCGTGTATGCCGGCAATTCCAGTTCACAGATGATGGAGGAAGATGATTATCAGTAGCTACTAGATTCCATCCAGGGCTACATGATGAGCCTGTCTCAAAAAAAAATAGTAATAATGGTAACCTCTCATTCTCTTATTCTGTGTTCATTAATACTTATATAAGAAAGATTTCATGATACCATGACACATAGAAAAATTTCTTTCCTACTGTCACTGTTCTTTTTTGAAATTCAGATCCTGCGTTGCATCAGAAATAGTGTAGATTTTCTCCTCTCAAGCTCTGTCTGAGGCATGATGCTCTAAACTGGCAATGTTGCCTGAAAGACTGCTTGCATAAACAGATCTTAGAGCGACACAATGGAGGGACATGTTTTCTCACTGCACACTACTAGCAACCCTGTTATAATAGTGAATCCTCTGAAACAATGAAGTCCTTCAAATCATCATGGAAGTGTACTACAGGCAGACCAAGTATCATGCAACCACAACTTGACCACATTATTTTGATAACTCTATCAGGATTTGTTGTTTAAACAAGATGAGCTTTTTAGTTGTCATTCAAGGGAACCAGAAGGAATATTCTCAGATAGCTCAGCCCATGATTGCTTTGGTTCATAAAACTTACAGGCCCAAAGAAAAACATGGCATGACATTCCTGTTGTCCAATTTGGCACATGATTTCCACTTGACCATATTAAAATGAGATGTTTCTTTTACATACTGTCATTACAGTATCATAAGTCAGGCTATTATTTCCAATTTTTTTAAGTCTGAAAATTAGTGTTAGTAGAGTTGTTTTTTTTTTTTTTGCGTGGACAATGTAAAACCCAATCTCACTTTTCACCACTGAATTATCGCTTGTAAATAGGAATGATATATTTAATGTTTATGGAAAAATAAGTACATTACCACTGGTATTTTTTCCTTCCTCATGATGTATTTTGAACACACACACACACACACACACATATATATATATATATACACATATATATATATATATATATGGAGAGATAGAGAGAGAGAGAGGAGATTCAATGTTCTTGGCCTATAAGTTCTAATAATAAATTTACTATTTCCCAAAATAGAGACAATGTAAACAGTTTACTTGAAACATACTGAGTCATTGTGTAACTGAATGGGCCGAAAGGCTCTTTTTCAGGTCAAAACAGGTGTGGTATTCTCTCAGCTGTTCTCTGTCAGGGAAGGCTGATTATACATTAAAGGGAATCACAACCACTAGCCCCCCACAGGAAGCACAGACTCTCTTCTGTCCTTGTCTGCTGGTATGTGCCTGATGCAATCCCATTTTGAGGGATCCCAAAAGCCATGACAGAAACTATGCTCACATGTTCTCAGAATCCACCAGGTATCAAGTTCAGTAAATCTAATAAGCAGAAGAGAACTCACAGTAAAATTACCAACCTTCTAACAAATATCACACCAACAGGTTGCAAAGCCACTCTTACCAAAGCTTATCACTCCCATCCACATACAAGCTGGCAGCAGGAATGCATGACTCTTACACTGACTTCATATCAATAATGGATCAGATTTCCCACTTGACATTTTAGCTATTTTAAATGCTCTGCACCCAGAACTGCTGATACCACATCCAAACTTCTCAAAAGGGGAGTCACATAGCAGAATATCCTAGAAGAATTAAAACTACTGATTTACAATAAAATCAGGCAAATATCCATAAATGGATATTTCAGGACGCTGTTGGCTCATCTGCCATATGTGAAATTAGAGCCAGCTTGTTCTGAGTGGTTATACAATGCTAAACAGCTTTGGAAAACAGGATTTTTCGTATTTGTTGAAGGTACATAAACATAAAATAACTCCTGAAACTTAGAAGATTCATTAGTCATGTTCTTGCACATTGTTTTTGTCATCAATTCCAAGAAACTTATTAAATGAGGCAAACATTTATGCACAAGAATGTATACTTGACTTTTACATTTGGTCACTAGTAAGCTATGGCAATCAATTTTAATGTGCTTCAACAGAAGTAGGAATAAATAAATGATGTATTTGGAAGGCAAGATATTATAGAACAGGTTAATAGCATTTTTAAACAATTACTAATTGCAAAACATAGTCAAAAGCTCACAAAATAATTTATTTTTCAAAAGAATAGGAGGTACTTGAAAAATACATCTGAAGAATTACCTGGTTAACTTCATGACATAGAACAACAAATGACTTTTTCCTTTCCCTCTGTACATTTCATGTGCTACAAGTGTTCTGAAATGACCATATACTACATACATTTTACATGCATCTCTATGTACCTTCATAAATAAGTATATCAGTAAAATGTTATGTAATTCTAAAATGCCAGTACAAAGACAATAATAATAATATTTAGTTTTCAAGCATCAAAGAAGTTACTTTATAAATATGAACTAAGTCTTAATACTGAGGAAAACATAAGCTATTCTATGGTAGGAAAAATAATAATATTGAAGAAGGAAAGATCATTGCTGAAAGGCATCATGAAATTTAAGGAAGAGAAAGGCTTGCTGCGAGTATTAGTTTGAGTTATATTACATTTGTTTATGCAGTGGAATACTTATTTGATGATGTAAAGACGTGTTGTATTCTTTTATGTTGTATTTGCTTAACTCTGAGAAGCTGTGTTACTTTACCTGCCTAAAACATCTAATTGGTGTAATAAAGAGCTGAATAGCCAATAGTTAGTCAGGAGAGGAATAGGTGAGGCTGCCAGGAAGAGAGAATAAATAGAAAGAAAAAAAGAAGAATATGAGGGAGGATCGAGAAAAAGGAGAGGAGGACTCCAGGGGCTAGTCACCTATCCACATAGTCAGACACAGAGTAAGAAGAAAAGGGAAGTATATAGAGAAAGGTAAAACCCCAGAGACAAATGGTAGATGGGACACTTTAAGTTAAGAAAGGCTGGCTAGAGCTTCCGGTACCCTGCTCAGAGCCTCCTGAGGACAGGGGACTGCACACTGGGAACCCATTCCAGTGGCCCATCCCACCCAGAGTCTGTCAGCCTCATGGTCCCCCTCCACCCATGGGAGGAGGTAGGCATGGGCTTCTTTCTGACCCACCTTCTTAAACCTTTCTCAGGGCCTCCTGAGGCCTGGGGACTGCACACTGGTGTTAGGGCTAGGGTTAAGGTTAGGGTTATAAGAAATCAACAAATCTCTTAAAGAAAGCCAAGAAAAAAATAATCAAACAGATGACGGAAACAGCTCAAGACCTGAAAACTGTAAAAAAAAAAAAGACAATAAACAAAATATAAACTGAGTGAATTCTGGAAATAAAAAAGCAGAGTAAAATATCAGGAACTACAGATACAAGAATAACCAACAGAATATAAGAGATAGAAGAGAGAATTTCAGGCATTGAAGATACACGAGGAAAAATAGCTTCATTGACCAAATAAAATATTAAGTTCAACAAATCCCTAGCACAAAATACTCATGAAATATGAGACACCATGAAAAGGCAAAACCTAAAAATAATAAGTATAGAAGAAGGGGAAGAAACCCATTTCAAAGGTGCAGAAAACATATTCAACAAAATCATAGAAGGAAACTTTCCCAGCCTAAAGAAAGACATGACAATGAAAGTACAAGAAGCTTACAGAACACCAAATAAAGTAGACCACAAAAAATCCCCTTGCCACGTAATAATCAAAACCCCAAACACATACAATTAAAGAAAGAATATTAATAACAGCAAAGAAAAAAGGCCAAGTAACATATAAAAGCAAACCTATCAGAATTATACCTGAATTCTCCATGGAAACTCTAAAAGCAAGATGGTCCTGAATAGATATTGTACCATAGATGCCAGCCCAGACTACTATACCCAGCAAAGCTTTCAATAACTATAGATGGAAAAAAAACCAAGCTATTCCAAGACAAAAACAGATTTAACAATACATATCCACTAATCCAGCCCTACAGAAAGTTCTGGAAGAAAAGCTCCAACCCAAGGAAGTTAACTACATCCACATAAACATAGGCAATAGATAGCCCCACTTTACCAAAAGCCAAAACAAAAAAGGGGTAGAAATCACATACAATACCACCACCAAATCCAAATCAAACAAGAATTAACAATCGATGGTTATTAACATCCCTTAATATTAATAATATTAACTTGCCTATAAAAGGACATAGGCTAACAGAATAGATATGAAGACAGAATCCTTCCTTCTGCTACATACAAGAAACACACGAAACACTGTCAACTACAAAGACAGACAGTACCTCAGAGTTAAGGGGTGGGAAAAGATTTTCCAATCAAATGGACCCAAGAAACAAGTGGGTATAACAATACTAATATCTAACAAATTAGACTTTAAACTATAAACAATCAAAAGAGATGAAAGAGGTCATTTCATATTAATCACAAGAGAAATCCATCAAGATGAAGTCTCAATTCTGAACATTTATGCCCCAAACACAAAGGCATCCACATTCATAAAAGAAACATTACTAAAACACAAATCACACATAAAACTTCACACACTTATAGTGGGAGACTTCAACACCCCACTAGACAAGAAAACCAGACAGAAACTTACCAAATAAACCAAGGAACTAACAGAAGTTATGACCCAATTGGGATTAACAAACATGTATAGAACATCCCCTCCAAAAACAAAAGAATGCACCTTCTTCTCATCTCCACATGGAACCTTCTCAAAAATTGATGACATACTTGGCAACATAGAAAACCTCAACAGGTACAAAAAAATGGAATAACTCCATGTGTCATATCAGACCACCATGCTTCAAAGTTAGAATTCAACAGCAGCACAAATTTCAGAAAACCTACAAACTCATGGAAATTGAATAATGTGCTATTGCAACATTCCTGGGTCATAGAAGAAATAAAAAAAGAAATTAAAGACTTCCTAGAATTCAATGAGAATGAAGACACAGCATATCCATACTTACAGGACACTTTGAAAACAGTGCTAAGAGGAAAGTTCACAGCACTAAATGCCCACATGAAGAAACGGAAGAATAGTCACACTAGGCAATTAACAGCATGAATGAACGCTCGGGAACAAAAAGAAACAAACTCACCAGGAAATAATCAAATTGAGAGCTGAAATCAATAAAGTAGAAACTAAGAAAACAGTACAAAGAATCAATGAAACCAAGAGTTGGTTCTTCAAGAAAATCAACAAGATAGAAAAACCTTTATCCAAACTAACCAAAAGACAGAGAGAGAGCATAGTAATTAACAAAATAAAAAACGAAAAGGGAACATAACAATGGACACTGAGGAAATCCACAAAATCATCAGATCATGCTTTGAAAACCCGTACACCACAAAATTCAAAAACCTGAACAAAATGGACAATTTTCTCCATAGGTATCACTTAACAAAATTAAATCAAGAGCAGGAAAGCATTTTAAATAGACCTATACCCCTAATTAAATAGAAGCAGTCATCAAAAGTTTCTCAACTGAGAGGGCTTAGGCCCTAACTCAGATGATATGACAGACTTTGGAGATCCCCTATAATCAGATTGATGAATACCTTGGTTACCATTTCTAGAGCTTTGGCCCAGTAGCTGATTGAAGTAGAAACAGGCACCCACAGCTAAACACTGAGCCATATTCCTGGAATCCAGTTGGGGAGAAGGAGAGAGATGAGCAAATGAACCAAGACGGAACTGGAGATACCTGCAGAAACAGTTGATCTTACCAAATGAGAGCATGTAGTCCCTAATCATAAAGCAGGGAACCAACATTGGACTGAAACAAGCCCCCTGAATGTGGGTGCCAGCTAGGAGGCCAAGGCAGTCTTTAGAACATCTAACAGTGGAGTTAGTATTTATTCCTAGGTCACAAATGGTCTTTTGGAACCTATTCCCTATGGAGGGATAGTATTGTAGCCCAGATACGGAAAGGAGGGCTGGGCCTTCCCACAAATGATATGGGACTTTGATGACCCCCTGTGAGTGTCTCACTATCCCTGGGGAGTGGGTAGGGGTGGGTTGGGGAATCAGTGTGAAGTATGGGAGGATGGGAGGGCAAGGGAATGGGAGGATGAATATGTAAATACAAGTGTTTCTAAAATTGAAAGCAAAGAACTTTGAATCTTTAAAGAAAGAAATTAAAGAGGATACTAGAAAATGGAAAGATCACCCATGCTCTTGGATAGGTAGGATCAACACAGTAAAAATGATAGTCTTGCCAAACGCAATCTACAGATTCAATGCAATCCCCATCAAAATCTTAGCACAATTATTCACAGACCTTGAAAGAACAGTGCTCAACTTGATATGGAAAAACAAAAAACCCAGAATAGCCAGAACAACGCTGTACAATAAAGCAACTTATGGAAACATCACCATCCCTGACCTCAAGATCTATTATAGAGCTATAGTCCTGAAAAAAAGCTTGCTATTGGCACAAAAGTAGACAGATAGATGAATGGAATCAAATTGAAAACCCTCATATTAAGCCACACACTTACCAACACTTAATTTTTGACAAAGAAGCTAAAATTATACAATGGAAAAAAGAAAGCATCTTCAACAATTGGTGATGGTATATCTGGATGGGGACATGTAGAAGACTGCAGATAGATCCTTATCTATTGCCATGCAAAAAACTTAAGTCCAAATGGATCAAAGACCTCAATGTAAATACAGTCACACTGAACCTCTTAGAAGAGAAAGTGGGAAGTACCCTTGAATGAAGTGGTACAGGAGACCACTTCCTGAACATAACACCAGTAGCACAGACACTGAGATCAATAATGGGAGCTCCTGAAACTGAGAAGCTTCTGTAAGGCAAAGGACATAGTTAACAAGACAAAATGGCAGCCCACAGAATGGGAAAAGATCTTCACCAACCCCACATCTGACAAAGGACTGATTTCCAAAATATACAATGAACTCAAGAAGCTAGTCACCAAAACACCAGATAATTCAATTAAAAAGTGGGCTGCAGAACTAAATAGAGAATTCTCGATATTGGAGTCTAAAATGGCTGAAAGACACATAAGAAATTGCTCAACATCCTTAGCAATCAGGGTAATGCAATTCAAAACAACTCTGAGATGCCGTCTTACTCCTGTCAAAATGGATAAATTCCAAAACATCAATGATAGTTTATGCTGAAGAGGATGTGGAGAGAGGGGAACACTCCTCCACTGCTGATGGGAGTGCCAACTCGTACAGCCACTTTGGAAATCAGTTTGGCATTTCCTCAGAAAAATGGGAATCAGTCTACCACAAGATCCAGCAATTCCACTCTTAGACACATACCCAAAGGATGTACTTTTTTTTTCCTTTATCATTTTTTATTTTAATTTTAAATAGCTTGTTTTACATGTCAACAAGCTATTTAAAGGCAGTTCCCTCTCCCTTCCCTCCTCCCCCACTCCCCTTCCCCCCCAGCCTCCCACCCTATTGACAAATCCTTCCACATAGGGGATATCTAGAGTCTGTCATTTCACTCTGGGTAGGGTCCAGGCACTCCCCTAAGAGTCCAGGCTGAGAGAGCATTCCTCTTTGTGCTATAGGCACACGATGACTGTTTGTATTCCAGGGATAGACACTGATCCACAACTCAGGGCCCCATAGGTTGCCCAGGCCTTCTCGCTGACACTCACATTTGGGGGTCCAGATCAGTCCCATGCTGGCCTCCCCACTGTCGCTCTGGGGTCCAAGAGCTCTCCCCCTGTTCAGATCAGCTGTCTCTGCTGGTTTTGCCAGCCCATTCTTTGCCAATTTGCTCATCACTCCTCTCTCTGTCACTGGGTTCCTTGGGTTCAGTTCAGTGCTTAATTGTGTGTTTGCCTCTGCTTCCATTAATCACTGGATGAATCCCGGATGGTTATAGACATCAAGTTCATTATCAGGAATGGGCATTCGAGGTGGTCTCTCCACTATTGCTTAGCTTGCCAATTGGTGTTATCCCTTTAGATCACTCGAGGTCACTCTGGTGCCTGATCTGTCTTCTAACCTATGATTCCCTCTTCCCCCTATTCTACCCCCACCCACTCAACTTGCTGTTCCCCCATGACCTAGGATGTACTTTTATACAACAAGGAAATCTGTTCTTTTATGTTCACAGTAGCATTATGTGTAATAGCCAGAACCTGGAAGCAACTTAGATGTCCTTCAACTAAAGAATGGATAGAGAAAATATGGTACATTTACACAATGGAGTACTGCTCAATAGAAAAACAACAACAACAACAATGGAATGTATGGGACTAGAAGAAACCATCCTGAGTGAAGTAACCCTAGTCACAAAAAGATGAACATGGTATGTAATGACTCATATATTGATTTCAGACATAGAACAAAGGATTATCATCTTATAATCCACACTACCAGAGAAGCTAGGAAATAAGGAAGATCCTAAAAGAGACATACATGGTCACCTGGAGAAGGGGAAAGGGACAAGATCTCCTGAGCTAATTGGGAGCATGGGGAGAGGGAGTTAGGAGAAAGAGAAGGGGAGAAGCAGCGAGGAGAGGAGGATAGGAGGGAGCAGGAAGATTGAGTCAGACGAAGACTAGAGGAGAGCAAGAAAAGAGATACCATAATACAGGGAACCATTAAAGGTTTAAAGAGAAATCTGGCATTAGGGAAATGTCCAGAGATCTACAAGAATGACCCCCAACTATCAATCTAAGCAATAATGGAGAGGCTACCTTAAATACCCTTCTCCAATAATGAGATTGATGACTACCTTATATGCCATCCTAGAGCCTTCTTCATCTAGTGGCTGATGGAAGCAGAAGCAGATACTCACAGTTAATAATGGAACTGAACTTCTGGAATCTAGTTGCATAGAGGGAGGAGTGATGAGCAAAGGAATCAAGACCAGGCTGGAGAGACCCACAGAAACAGCTGACCTGAACAAGGGAGAGCTCATGAACACCAGACTGACAGCTGTGAAACCAGCATAGGACTGTTTCAGACCCCATTTACGTGGATGCTGGTTTGGAGTTCTGGACCATCTATGGATCAGTATTTATCCCTAGAACAGGAATGGACTTTGCAAGCCCACTCCACATAGATGGATACTCTCTTAGCCTAGACACAAGAGGGAGGGTCTAGGCCCTGCTTTAAATGATATGACATGGAAGGCCTCACCCTCCATGAGGAGCAGAAAGGGGTTATGGGATGGGGGTTGGTGGAGCCCAGGGGAGGAGGGGAGGAAAAGGTACCTGGAATTGACATGTAAAATAAGCTTGTTTCTAATTTAAATAACAAAAGTAAGACTGGATAGAAACAACTCAAGTTAAGGCCAGTAATTCATAAGTAAGGCTTAAGTCTCTGTATAGTTATTTGGGAGCTGTGTGGCAGATCCTCAAAAAGTAAAGTGTTAAACACACACACACACCTACAAAAGGATGGATTATTGAAGACACCATTTAGAAATATGGGGAAAGAGCCCACAAAAGAGGCAGTGTCATTTACAATTTGTAGAGGAGTATCCCTGGAGAAAAGAATAGTGAAAGAAAAACGGTGCCATCCAGACCTCCTTAGAACACAGTTGCCAGGGATGTTTGTTGGCAGCTTTAAAGCATTTTCACAAAGGCCTGGCAGTGTGGCAAAGGAGGCACTGGTGAACGTCTTTGCCAGTGAGAATTGTCTGGCCTTGTATGTATCATAGCACTGGATATTATGACAAGAGAGTGTCATGCAGGAATTGTACTGTAGGACCACTATCTTAGCAGGAGTGTGTAGCCTAGAATAGAAACCTAGTGTTTTAATATTCATATTTTAGTTCAATAAATATGGAAGCAGCTGATTTCAAGGAAAAAAATGAAAAGGAACATGTAGAGTTTTAGTTTCCTAACTTGTTCAGTGTCCATGTAACATGTGACACAAGTAGCTAAATACCAAGGCCCCCTTAACTCCCTCCATTACTGTCCAAAATGGGCAACAAGGATAATATAGTGGGGATTAGGGGTAAATTAAACTGAAGTGAGACCTGGGAATCAATGAAAATGAGAAGGAGTTGTCTCTGAAGAAAATTTGTTTTGAAAAAAAAAAAGCAAGGAAGAAGTGATTTTTATTTTTTTTAACCTGAGTGGTCTGTTGGAGAGAGATGCATAGAAATTTTTACTTGATTTAATTCCAAAAAGAAAGAGAATGTAGTGATTTTTATTTTTTTTAACCTGAGTGGTCTGTTGGAGAGAGATGCATAGAAATTTTTACTTGATTTAATTCCAAAAAGAAAGAGAATGTAGTGATGTAAGAAAAAAAAAGATTTGAGGCCAATATTAGAAGTATCATACTGGTTGTTAAAGCTGGAGTCTTAAATTACAACATTGTGTAAACTCTGAAAGGAAAAACAAGACATGTAAATAAGAGATAGGAGAAGACAGAGGCTATACAACTTCACAAATGACTGGATGATGCAGAAGAAGCATGGGAGAGCATTCTGGCCATGTGGATCTACTATAATAGAGAGTATTTAAGAGACAGTGTTAAATATTGAATTCTAAGTATCGATAGATCATTTATATGAAGGTGTTACCAAGATGTGATAAATCTGTTAGATACTTGGAAAAGCAGAAAATGATACACGGGTGCCCATAAAAATATTTAAATACTACAAAATGCATATGCCTTAACAATAGCAACATTAGCAAAATATTTTTAAATAATTGACAATAGTTAACAAATAATACCACTATTGGCATTATTATGTGTTTTCCCTGATTTAAGTTATTGGTCATTGTCATGAAACCGTTCAGAGTACAGAATTGCAGAGTATAGATTACAGAAGCCAGAATCATGATTTCCAATCATTTTCAAGGACACTTTTAGCTCTACACCACTTTCCAGATCTGTGCTGTGCCCATATGGATTGTGAAGCCAGGGACTATAAAGATAACTTGAGAGAATCTAAGGCACATGTTTTCTAAGAAGCTCACATGAGCAACAGGATGAAGCTGAGGCTGAAGGCGGCTGCTCTACATGGTTTAAGCTCCCTAGTAGTTCCCATTCAGTCTTCAAACATTTTCTGCAATGCTGGGGTGATGAAAAGGGTAGGTCTTTTTGTATACTGTGAGAATCTTAGTTACCTGTTAGTTTTACAGCAACCAAGAAACAGTAGAAGTCATCTGGAGGAACATTACCCCCTCAAAAATCAGTAACACTGTATCTCTAAATATGATTTTAAAATAATTTAGTCCAATACTCCAAAGGTTTTACTATGCTTTTCTTGCACTTACTTTCAAATCTTGTGGATACTTAACAACTTTGGTCAAAATTTTAATTAAGCCACCAGGAAATTGTTTTGTCCCAAGCAGGACTTTTCTTTTATTTAGCCCCCTGTGGTCATACTGACATGTAATAGCCACCTGCAAAGTGCTCCTTTGTTTTCCCTCAAATAACTAAACTTTTCCTACAAATAAAGCTTTACCAAACAGAAAACTCTGCAAACTGTTGTGCAATGAAGCACTGTACTACTGTCAATCAATATGTCAGTCACCAGCTTGTATGTCCACCACAGCATTACAAGCATTCAGGGTCTCCAATGGCTCTTAATTACCATGATGAGGATTGGCAGGTTGAATTAGGCATTTGATCTACCCGTGCTCATAAGCAAGACATCCAATGATTTATAGATTCCTGTGCACAAACCTTTGTAACTTTTCCTTCATATATATATATATATATATATATTCAGGCAAACAGATTATTGCATTATCTCAGTAATGTACACATTTTCTAGAGGAAAAAGTTTATAGTGGGGCTGTGTGTGTGTTTTTCAGAGATGTACAAATTAAACTCCCTTACTTCCTTTGAATTCTTGAGAAGACAGTTTTCCAGTCCCCTGATACCTAATTGAGCACACACACACAAATCAGAAACAGAGAAAAGTTGGTTCAATAATCTGTTTTCCATAACTTTGGAATCTCACAGTGGGCAATGCGTGTCATTTAAACTGTGAAAATTGTATTATCTGTATCTGTTTCTATTTCATTTTGAGACTAGGTTGAGCTCTGCTGGCTTCAAACTTTCAAGATGGTGGCATCTTCAGCTCTGCCTCTGAAGTATCTGATACCACAATTGTGTTCAGCAACACTTGGATTGTTGAGAAGACTGCTATCTATGACTGAAATTTCAAGTCATGAGTTTATAGGGAAAGCAGTGAGTATTCAGTCTATAGCACTGCAGAAGGATCTCTACTTAGAAGTACTTGCATTTCATTGTTTTAGAGATACATTCTTACTTAATACTATAATACTAAATCTAGTGTGGAAGAAGTAACAAGGCCCAGAGCCCCCTCATGAGGCAGGCCAGTGTGCTTCTTCAAATATGCCCCAATGGGAAGATACTCTATGCATTATCAGCTACTGCAGTAGCAAAATTTGGAGTTTTACTCCCTTACAATCCTCTGAGGGAAAAAACCTTGTAAAAGATCATCTGATTTTTTTCTTTAGCTCTATTTAAGATACAAACTGGTAGTTAAGGATGTATATAGAAAGACAAGCAGAGGCAGGTGAATCTAAGAGGTCAACCTGGTTTACATAGTAAGTTTCAGGTCATCCAGAGCTACGTATTAAGATCCTCCTCTCTTTGCATATATATATATATATGAATATCATATATGGTACAATTTGGTATTATGATATATTTATAATGTGAAATGATAATAAATCTATTAATATATCTATCACCTCCCATAGTTGTCTCCCTCTGTGTGTGTGTGTGTGTGTGTGTGTGAGAGAGAGAGAGAGAGAGAGAGAGAGAGAGAGAGAGAGAGAGATTAGAGCACTTAAGTCTGCTCTCCTAGGAAATTTCAAGCAAATATATGGCATCATTCACACTGTTCATCATTTTGTGTGATATATCCCTAGAGCAGACTCAACTTCCATAAGTGAGATTTTTGTCTTTTAACCAACCACCCCACATTTCTGCCTCTTTTATCAGACATGTGAGCTGGAGTCCGCATTGGCATTTTCTGGGTGGGAACAGTTATCCTCATAGATACCCCTCACACAATAGTGATCCTCTTTCTGGCATTCTATAAAGATCCTAGTAACAAACATTCAGAGTGAATTATGATTGCACCTGAAAAACTGTTTGGATTCTACTCTACAGATAGCTGATACAGTTTTTGAGACTCTGGGACTTACTTTATTTAGTTTGGCTAAGTTAGTTTTGGCCTCAGATGTTACCACGGAAGAAACATTTGCTTTCATGGGGATTGGCTCGGAGCTAGTGTCACTTGTTAATCAGGTGAACTTCAAGATTGGTTTACAGCTGTGGAGAGTGGCAAAGAAGCAGATCTGGAGACAACGCTACCAAAGGTCAAGCTGACCTTTATGCTTCACCAGCAGGGAGAGAGCAATTCTCCAAGCAAGCAATCACATAGGAGTCCAGACAACATGGTGTTATCTGGCAGAAAGCTTGTTATCTGGCAGAAAGCTTGACTCTGAAATGATTCATTCCTGCCTCACAATGCCAAGGTATGGAGAACATTAAAGCTGAACACTGGAAAAGGTTCTTGGGAACTGGGACTTCACTGAAGATTAAATGTTCCTTGGTGAATTCAAGAACCTGGTCTCTTTGCTGTCTCTTATAATAGCTGCAAAGGGCCAGAGATGAAATCAAAGGCTAGGCACAGAGCTGAATGAGAAAAGAGCTAAATTTACACACCTTTTAAACAACCCACTTAAAAGTCTGTTTCAAAGAAGTAGGTAAGTGATATTAAGCAGAGATATTGGGATATGACAAGACAAAGCTGTGTTAGGGATAAACTCTACACCCTTTTCTGAGGGCATTTGTACAGCTCTTATTGTGGTCTCTGTGGCTTGCTAAAAACATGCAGATGTTTCAAGTCTTTCCCTAAGAGAAAGCAATGTTTCTTCAGGTCTAACAGCCATTCTCTGAGTAGATCAGGGTTTCTCAACCTTCCTAATGCTGCAACCCTTCAGTACGGTTCCTCATGCTATGGTGATCCCCACCATAAAATTATTTTTGTAGCTACTTCATACCTGTAATTTGTTGCTGCTATGAATGCTATAAATATCTGACATGCAAGATGGCTGACATACAACCCCTGTAAAAGGGTCATTCAACGCACAAAAGGGGTCACAGTCCACAGGTTGGGAACCACTGGTGTAAGTGATATAAGAGATCTGGGTACAATGTGCTTTAGAGAAAATCTACCTCACCAATCTGTGTTTTGATACACAAACTCTTTGGTACCTATGGATTCCATCATCAGTCTGCATTTGTTAAATACATGGTTTATGATCTGCCTAAAATGAATTGTCAGCATACTACAACTGTTAACTATATTTTTCATTATATCATCTTTTATCACAGGATCGCTAGCTTTAGCTATTAAAATACATTTGTTCTGTCAAGTCAAAATTTAAATACAATATTTACGACTGTGATGGTTATTGTTAATTGTCAAAAATGACAAAATCTAAAATCATCTGAGAGACAGGCTTCTGGGGATGTTTGTTAGACATATCTTGAGTACATTGATTGAGGTGGGAAGACCTCCTCCCTCACTGTTTGTGGCACCTTTCCTGATGGGATACAAAGAGAAAGGAAGCTGAAATGATACACAATTTCATTATCCTCTGTTTCTTGGTGGTAGGTATGGTATGACCAATTGCTTCAAGCCCCTAGCACACTGACTCTCTTGTCATCATAGACAGTACTTTCAGCTGTGAGTCAGAATGAACACTCTGGTGAGTAGCTTTTGCCAGAGTATTTTATCACAGCAAAAGGAAAAGGAAGATAATGACCTTCTACTGTTGCATCATAACTGAAATAAAAATTTTATTCCCTATCTTTCTTTTTTAGTAGTTTATTTTTGAAAATTGAATTTTCATCCTGACATTTCTCCCTACCCTTTCCTTCATCTGAGTTCTCCTATGTACCCTCCCCCACTCTCATTCAAACTCATGGTCTCTTTTTTCATCAGTTATTGTATCCATGTATGTATTTATATATGTGTATATACCTTTTTCCAAATAAAACCTATTGAGACCATATAAGACTATTTGTATTTTTTCAGAACTTACCATTTAGCATTGAACAACCAACAAATTCTAAGATACAACTGAATTGGGCTAGTTTCAAATATGCAAATATATCACAAATATAATTACTTCTTTCCCAGTCCCTCAACACATAATGCTTTCTTTTGCAATCTTTTTAAAAATTCTGTAGTCATATTTTTGTGGGACATTTTCCTAAAGAAGTTATAATTGCATTTCCCTTTCAGACACATTGGTAAATTCTTAGCATTTTTACTATGTATTTTACAAGTTAATTTAATATGATCATTGAAAATATAATTGTTCATTTGAAAATATAATTGTATATAAATGTGTATTTTTATATATAAATATATATGCAGTCATTTTTTCTTCTTCTTTCTTATCTTACTTTGGGTACTATAACCAAAATAGTACACATCAGTTGTCATAAACACCATTTAATTCTCATGGTCATTATATGTCCAAGACCAAAGTGGTTGGCATCTGGTGAGGGCTGGCTTCAATATTTCTTCATATATCACAAAGTGACAAACTGGGGAGGCACGTTCTTCTAAGTATCTATTTTAGGAGTATAAGCCCATAGTAAGGGATTCATGTTAACTTCAAAATGATATAAACATTCAACCCATTTCCTTGGAGATAAACTAACAAAATATGAATTTTGTAGACAGTATGAGAATGCGGAACTATTTAATAATCAATTCATAAGAACAAGGATGTCCTAGTGCATGAATGGGCTTTTGGAGCCCATTTCCTATGGAGTGATACACTCTAGATACATGGGGGAGGGCCTTGGTCATGTCCTAACTGTGACAGACTTTGATGATCCCCCATGGGAGGCCTTACCCTCCCTGAGAAGTGGATGGGGGTGGGATGGGGAGATAGTGGGGGGAATGGGAGGATGGAGGGAGAGGGAACTGGTTGGTATATAAAATAATATTGTTTTTAATTTAAATAAAAATTAATTTAAAAAAAGAAGAAAAAGATATACAGATAATGGACCTAAGAAAAAACAGAATAAGGGATGGAGAGACAAGGCAAATTATATAAATGAAATGCATCAGGGAGGGCATTGATCATACTTCTTATCATTATGACAAATACATGAGAGAATCAACTTATGAGAAGAATTATTTGGGCTCATGGTTTTGGAGGTTTCACTCCACCATGGCAAGGTTGATGAGGCAGAACAGAGTAGCTCAGATTATGGAGACAAGGAAGCAGAGAAATGCACCATGCACACACTATCTATCTGTCTTCTTTCCTCGTTTGGATTCTATCCATGTACTTGGCCTATGGAATCCTGAAACTAACATTCAGGGAATTCTCTGCAGAAATTGGTTCCTTCTGTAACTGCCCTCATGATACACCCTCAGATGTGTTTTAGTCACCTCCTAAATATTTCCCAATTCAATCAGTACTGCAATTAAAATTAACTATCACAGCCCACTGTCAACTGGACACAGAAATACATTTCTTTAAGCAGCAATGAATAGCTTCAAAGTTTTTTAGGAACAGACCTTCCATGCACTTAAAAATTGTATATATATGGGACAGTGTATTAAGAGAACATCAATTCTATGCTCTACAGCTGCTGTGCAACCAAGGTTCTTGAGTATAATTTTGGTGAATTTCAAAATATTCTTGCTAGCAAGGATGTTTTTCATCTTAGCTATGAATAGACTGTTTTGTGAAGTGACTGACTAGCCTGCTCTATGTACAAACAGAAGTTGTATCTTAAGGCTGCAGAGATAATCTTTTACAGAATGGTCCATGTGATTTTTAAGAGCCTAAGTTTCCCAACTTTTTTGCTACATTGTTTTTCCTTATATAGGCTAACATGGCATGTACAACTACAGTGTGGATCTAGCAAGACTGATTTAGATCTTTTAGTCCTAGAAGACATTCCATATATAATCATAAAACTTCAATAAATAGCATTCATGGACTGTGGAGGCAGCTTAGTAGATAAAGCTCTTGCCATGAAAGCATGAGGACTGAATCCAGATCTCTAGAACTATGTAAAGCTCAATGCAATAGCTCACATTTGTAATCTTAATGCATATATGCAAAAGTGAGTAGAAGAAACCCCATAATCTTAGGACCGAACTAAGTGGTATACACGGCAGAAAACCTGCCTCAGAGTAAAAGAAAGGTAAGGACCAACACGAAAGGTTTTCTCTGACCTTCACAGTTGCACTGTGTCATGTCTGTCTGTCCTCTCACATGAATGTATACATGTCAACAGACATACATGTACACATAGCACGTGCGCGCATGCACACACACACACACACACACACACACACACCACAAAAGGTAAAAGGAATGTCATTCCTATTAGTTGAGAAAGATTGCATTAGGTTCTGAAATTACAATAGTAAGATTTCTATTTATGCAAGCTTAAATATTAATATAGAAAGTTCATAGGGAAAACTGTTAAAGCACACAAGTTATTTTGATTTAACCAATATTTGTCATTTGAGTCTAAGCAAGGGCAAGTACATAACTTTTTGTGCAACTCTCTTCACAAGAGATTTTAACCTGAACAACTCATTACTCTGAATTAGTTCTCAAACCATTATTTTGTCTAAAGCTCTAGTTTATTCTACCATCTCTTAAGCCAGATGAGCTCTGAGTACAAACACTCTGCTAAGCCCTTGTTTCTCCTCTATTCAAAAGAATGGGAAAGTGTCTAATGATAAGTTCTCTCAAGCACACGTTTTATCATTAGAGAACAAATGTGATCATTATACAGAAAGGTGTGGGGCAGTGACAAACATTAGACAAATCTACTTCTTTCTTTCAAAAAGATGCAAAGCAAGAATGTCATTGTAAGGTGTGACAAAGAATAAAGCAAAGAACGAGAAAATAAATAGGAAACAATAAGGAACCATGTGTGCTCTCATTTCTGTACATTATCACATCACCTTTTGACCTTCTATCATCTCTATGATAGACTACTTGTCATGTCTCTACACTTGTGCTGGAGAAAGGCTCAGTAGTTGAGAGCTTGTACTGTCCTTGTAGGGGAACTGGTTTTGGCTTCCAGCATTCATGTTAGGAGACACACAACTCCCTGTAATTCTACCTCCATGGAATGTTACGTCATGTTCTGGCATCAGTGAGCACATGCATTCAGCACACATTCATAAATAAAAATTTTTAATTATTAAAGTTTACCACTTGATGAGTACAAATAGAATGAAACCATGATAAGCTAAATGGCACATTGCGTTTTTTAATGTTTTTTTTTATATTATACTTACATTTCTCCCTTCCCTTTTCTCTCTTCAAAGCCACCCAATACCTCTTCCTATCCTCTTTCAAATTCATGATCACTTTTTTCATTAATTTTCATTGAATGTATATGTGTGTGCATATACATATATAATCTTAAATATAATCTACTTAGTCCATATAATGGTACTTATATGTATGTTTTTAGGGTTGACCATTTGGCACCAGACAACCACTTACAACATATAGTTTAAAGTCAAAGAATATCTTATTTTGCTCCATCAATCAGATTTGTTCAGCTTCTTTCTTGACCTTCTTAGAACAACCTTTCCATGAGATTTCTTAGACTCACTATGCCCACAGTACAATACAATGAATTTTTATTTAATTAAAATATAAATATATAATTCCCTCCTTTCTTCCTATCCCTCATACTTAACTTCCCTCATTCCATCCCAAATTCATAGAGCATCTTCTTCTGTAACCACTGTTATTAAATATACACATAAACAAATAATATTCATCCTTTGTGTCTTCATGTAAACACTGTGTTATATTTAAAGATTTTGCTCAATTTTAAAAGGCTTCGTAAACACTTTGTAACATTTTCAGCAGTTTGAAAATGGAGAATTTGGACAAGCCAGGATCTATAGAGAGCAGAGGCACTAGCAGGACAATAATCATTATTTCTTCTTCTTTTATATTCACATTCTTCTTCTTTATGTGTACATTAATTTGGCTAGCTATGGTTTCAGAGGTTTAGTCCATTATCATCATTGCAAGAAACATTTAAGCCATACTCTTAAGTAATTCCTATCTACAAAACGCATTTGCCATGTTTTGAAATTGTTTCAATAACCCAAGAATGTAATCCATAAGCAATAACAACATATATAGTAAAAGCGCATGTGTCTTGATAAGTTCATCTTTGTCACCATTAACATGACTTTCATGGCTACATTATTCTGTCTTTTAAAAAATCATATTTTAAATCATAACACTGATGGTTACTGGACTAAATTCAACTTCCTTCCTCCAACCAAAAATCGCTTAGCATATGCTGAGTATAATATTAGCATGATATTTGGCATTTTATATATGTCTGGTGGCTTCAAAAGCAAAATTTCTAAAAGATGTTGTGTGATATTTTTTCACCAATATATATTTGGATTTCTGCTGATCCTGCTTCCCTGGGTCTTGTGGTAACTTTCCTTTAGGCTATGAGCCTGGACATGAGTCAAGCCGGTGATAACAATGGCTTGCCCAAGCACTGCAAAACTCTTAAGATGAGCAGCTGCAGCTGTCTTCATTTTATTAATTAACTCATCAAATTATGCTAACACTATTTTTAAACAGAAACTAACTTTCAAACATGGCACATTGTATAGTTATTTGTCAAATTATTTTTTTATTTTGGACTTCATGTCACAACTGATTGAAAGACAGTAGCTAGGATTAGAAACACTGTATTCAAAATGGTGAAGCCGGGAAACACAGAGAGCAAAACAGAATAAGATTCATCCTAGTTTTGTCACCCAAACGCATCACTTTTTCCACTCAAATGTATTTTTTCCTCTCTCTCTTTGGAATAGATTAGCAACATAAATATGGCAATGTTTTACATTAATTTATGTCGCATATGTCATATTCCACTTAACACTGTAAGTAACATTTTCCATATTATTTATAAATTCTGTGATCAAGAATTACCCCTGACATGAAAGGAACATCTACCATAGCTCAAGAAAAAAAATCTCATCAGAATCAAGGGAGGCAGAGCTATAACAAAGGCCTTAGCTGATCCCACAAAATGCTCTGATATGGGATCCTGCCGGGCTGCTCAGAACGGAGGAAAGAAGAAAATGTATTAGTACTTACACAACAGTCTATTTGTGCTTGTAGACTCCCTATGGACATAACCTCTGGGAAAGTAGCTCCCTCTATACATTACTTGTAAAAGAAGCCAGGTGTGGTGGTTTGCATAAAAATGGCCCCCATATGTTGTGGGGGACCCTGCTCAGACGCCCCTTGGGGAAAGGGGTGACTCAGGCACTGGGAGTCAGGGAGCAGCAGAGCGTGCTGCAGATTCATTTATTTAGGAAGTGAGACCTGCCTTTGTACTTCCTCCTAAGTCCCAACGACTCAGGAGACTGACTCTGCTTTATCGCTGTCTCTGGTCAGGTGTCTCCTCCTCCTCAGTCTCTGGGTGTAGAGGCAGGCTTGGCTCAGGGAGGAAGTGCCTGCTGCGCATGCTCATGCAGGCTGGCCTGGGCACCTGAGGCTTGGGTAGGCTGGCTGGCAGTTTGCCCTACCCCCATAGGCCTATAGGGAGTGGCTCTGTTAAGAGGTGTAGCCCTTTGGTGGAAGCATGTCGCTGGGAGTGGGCTTTGAGATTTCAGAAAATCAAGCCAGGCCCAATGGATCACAGTTCTTTCTGCTGCCTGCCAATCCAGATATAGAACTCTCAGCTAACTCTCCAGCCCCAAAGCTGCCTGCTTGCTTTCATGATCCTCACCATGATGGCAATGGGCTAAACCTCCGAACTGTGAGCCAGCCCCACTGTTTTGCTTTATAAGACTTGCTGTGGTCATGGTGTCTCTTCCCAGCGATTAAATAATAACTAAAACTCCAGGTTAACCTATCAATATCTAATACATCTGGTCCTTGGAAGTATAACTTCACAGATTCTAGAGAGAAGTCTGAGAAACACCCTACTTTATGCATATATCAACCCCTCTATGTCACTCACCTCAACTTACTTCATATAACAAGTTCATCCCTCTGTAATAGCAACCCCAGTGTCCTCTTGAGTTTGTTTTGCAGTGGAATTTTGAAAAGAAGAAAATTAGACACAACTCAGCTTTCACTGAAGCTACTGGTTTCAACAGCTTTCCTTCTTGCAATGTATTTTTTCAGAAAAGAAAAAAATGATCCTGATATAGGGCTGAAGTTCAAGTGGACATACTATGAGTAAATATTCAGCTACTCCCCATTCCCACTGGTTTTCAATTTTCTTATCCCTGTAGAGAGAGTAGTTTATCTAAGGTATTTCATGTCCCCAGATATGAATGGCACATTGACTCCTATGTTTAATTGCCCTTGAAATGGCTGTGTAACTAACTCCCTTGTTCCAGTGTACCTTTATCCAAATAAATGGCTGTGGACCTAACTTAAAATAGAGGCATAAATTAGTTTGTAGAGTATCTGTCTGGCCTATATAAAGCCAAAAGTTTTATCTGCAAAACCATATAAACTGGATATGATGATGTACACCCTTCAATTCCAACGCAGAGGACATGAAGACAGGAGGACCAGAATCAACCTTGGTTATAGAATAAGCTTGAGGCCCACACAGGTTACATGAGATTCTCTCAAAAATAATTTTTAAAAAGTAATGAAACAATTATCTTGAGATACAACTTCTTCTGTGTGGGACTTTACATACTTTACTTCATAGACTTGTAAGTCTGAAAACTGGTCCAGGTTAGGAACTAGGCATGGTATTTGAACTTTTATTGGACTTACCCTGTTAATTTCATTTTGTTGAATATTTAAAATGGAACATTTATTGTCTTCTCATCTATATTTCCTCATATGTATATCTGTGGGTGTTTGTATACATGAGTGTTTCAGTGTGTGCATGGGATAGAGGCATACATGTGTGCTTGTGTGTGGTGGAGGGCAGAATTCAATGGCATGCCTTTCTCAATTCGTTTCCATTTTATTGTGTGGCTAGTGTATGTGCATGCATGAACATTTGTGTGTAGCTATACATGTGTGTGCACACATCTGCACGTGTCAGAGAAGGTCATCAGCCCATTTCTCTATAACTCTCTTCCTTATTCTTTCAGGGATCTCTCACTAAACCTGGAGCTTGTTGTTTTTCTCAGCTAAACTGCTGGCCCACAAGCACAAAACAGTCTCTCGTCTCCACTCTCTCCTAATCTCCTGCCCCACAGCACCAAGGATGCCAGTATGCATAAACATGTCTCCCTTTTCGCATTGGTGCTAGAGATATTAACTCACATCCTCATTCATAAACAGTGAGTTCTTTCATGAGTCATACAGCCCATACCACCTATTTTTTGAGACAAGGCCTCTCACCGAATTTGGAGCTCACTGACTGGCCAAACTGATGATTGGAGAGCCCCAGCATGCTACTTTCTCAATTTCTTAAGTTCTTCCTTCCTGGGCATTAAGCCTGCATTTTCCATGAGCTCTGAGAACCCACACTCAGATCCTGTGTGGTGAAGAATGAGCTTCCCCTAGGCCCTCTTAGCAGAGGTTGTGAGTTCACCGGACTTATCTTTCTGAGGTCTTATTTTGAAGCTAGTTGATAAAGTATCTCCTCTACCCAAATCACTACCTAGTTGCAAATGAAAGTGACATTCTCAACTTTAGAGTGTGAGTTTGATATGCCCAGATTTATCATGAATTTTAGTGTGTCTCTTGGAGTTTTGAATTTGGGGAATAATTATGTTTCATATTTTACTCCATTAGGAAATATATGCTAAAATTTCATGCACATGAGACAGCATCAGCATCTTTATTACCACAATCACCATCATCTTACTATTGTCATTCAGAAGGATATGCATGTTTCCAGAATAGGTTAAAAAAAAAACAGTGTCTCTTGGTCTTCATTTCTGTCACCTTGTGATCATAAATTAGGTAAAAGGGTTGACTTCTTAATCAATATTCAGACAGAATAAGGACAATTTTCGTCTCTCTCCAGGAATTTAAATGACAAGAAGGAATGTCAAAGATACAAACTCAAAAAGAATTTACAAATAACAAAATCAGGTAGAATTACATTAATGCATCAGATATTTTGATCAAATTCCATGAAAGGAAAGACATGTGTGGCTCTTATTCCTGTTCTAAATAAATATAACCATACCTGTCTCTATTCCTCCCATTAGGAATAAACAAAAGCTGTGGATGGCAGTCTGTACCTACAATCCCTGCACTCCTGGTGTAAAGGCTGAAGAAAGGAAAGTATAAGGCTAACCTGGGCTATATAGCAAGTTCAAGACCAAGAATAGACATGGTGAGACATCATCTCCAAAATGAAGAAAAGAGTAACTGAAACACTTGCACATTATAGGCGAAACACAGTGGGTAGGAACTTATGAGCCAGCCTAGCATCAGGGCAGTTCCTTGGGTATGATTCCGCAACGTGTAACTCAGAACTTTTCCACATTTGGAAACTGAACTTGCTCTCCTCTTTCAAGGTAACAGAAAGGAAAGATACCAGCAACACATAAAACCTTTCAGCAATAACTCCTCTAGTCTATATAAAAACTACAGAAAGGAAATGTGGTCTCACCCACATCAGCAAAAAAGCTGAGAGAAGTCAGTCCTAGTGGTACACACCTTTAATCCCAGCACTGAGGAGGGCAGGAGGACCTCTTTGAATCTGAAGGTAGCCTGGTCTACATATTGAGTTCCAGGACAACCAGGGAGACATATAAAGACCCTATCTCACCAAATTATATAGATATAAATATAGATTATATATATACATATATATATAATTGTGTGAACTTGAAGGGACTAAGAGATGACCAGAATTTATTTAAACACGTACTCTAGAGTATCTGTGGTGACGACATTGGAAAAAAATAACGTGAATTTATAGAATGATAAAAACAGATTGCGTGGGCTTCATTTAGTTCATTGGAAGTCTGAGTAACAGACAGAATAAAGGAAAAATGGAAACCCCTCTGACAGGTCCACTCTCCTTTTCTCACTGTGCCTGGAATTGTGGTTTAATATCTCCCTTCCTTCAGTCTTGGGTTCAGATCGCGTCTTGTACCTCAGACTCTTGCGACTCTATGATGTTTTCTAACTTTCAGACTAGAACAAAAACTGCTATATAGACAGACAGACAAACATACAGACGGTAGATAAAATGTCAGCTCTGAGAGTGTAGAAACAGGCTCATCCTTGCAACTCATCAACTAATCAGCCTGCCAGATTGATAGGCTCCAGATTGATTGAGACAGCCTTTCTCGAAGAATAAAGTGGAGAGCAGTGGAGAAAGATACCAGCATCAACCTTTGACCTCCATTGTACATACATCCACATTATACATATGTGCACCAGAGAGAACTGAAAGAATTTAGAGGATTTCCTTTTCTCCTCTTAAATTGAAAATGTTAGGAAGTTCTTATCAATTGTAGAATCAAAGTCACTTGTGGAGCATAGAATTCATTACATCGTAGCTGTTAGAGAGGCACACTGTACTAACATAGAAGGTAGAGATTGTATGCAAATTGTGCAGAGCTAGTTAGGCAAGAAATGGTAGTCAGGATATAGGATGGAATGTAGGAATGGTGCATTTATTCTTTTGTACTTGAATATAGAAATTGAAGTTCCTTGAAAGATGGTCTAATGACTGTATTTTCATTTCATGGAATATAAGCAAAACACCCCTTAAAATGTTGATTGAAGAGGTACCAAAGTTACTTCATTGGTCAGCACTATGAAAGACCATTCCTTGTCCATGGATCTCTCTTCTCCTTGCTATCACAGAGATGCTTTGCTTCTTCCTTTGCTACAGTGAGCATCCATTAATTCAGTTATAGCAAAGGGAATGCCAAAGGCAATGTGTGCACTACTTGCAAATATAGCTTGTGGGATCTGTGACAGTGATTCTTCAGGTTTGCCAACTGAAAAGGTCAGTTAATGAAACTGAGAAAAGTCACTGGGAAGCACATGCAGAAGATGGCTGGCAATGAGGAGAAAGAAATCCAGGCCACTGAGTCAGGAGCAGCACTGGCTGTAGATGGCAGATGCCTACAGAATCCATGTAAGAGATGGTTGAGCGAAGGTATGTACTTTGGCTTGTCAGTTACTGCATCCAGAATTCAGTTAAGTCACTTACTCACATTTCACCGTGCCATTCGATTGTGGGGTTTCAAACTCAGTCCACTTCAGGCTACAAAACACCGCACTATTAGGTGTGCATCAAAGATTTCTCTGGAAAAGCTCCAAGAAGACATTCCTCTTGAATTTATGGCTTCTTCAGTTGCAGAAAATAAAAATAGGCACAGTTGGGGTGGAAAGTGACTCTCAGAATAGTGACAATGAGAGATAAAGAGTGCTTTAATTTCCAGAGCAATGTTAAGTGAAAAAAATCAGACTGTATTCATCAATGAGATAATATGACAGCAGAATTTTAAATAGAAGATAATTGAAATAGCATTTCAGTTGGTATTTCAGAAGATTTTAATTAAGGAGTCAGGAGGTCAAACATCTAAAGGAAAGCTGAGTATAAATTTGAAAGCTCAGTGGGTAAGTCTCACCAATACCTGTATACAAATAGTTTAACTAGATGTTCACATTTTGCATTGTATGTATGTGTTTATCTCTGCATATTCATGTATGAGAACGCAGGCATACAGGACCCACAGATTGTGGAGATGGAGGACAATCTCCTCACCTTCCACTTCATTTGGGACAGTGCCTCTTTGTTGTTTTCACCTAGCTGACTGAGTGGCAGACTTCTGGGGACTCTCTGGTTTACCTCCTACATGTGCAGGGCGATAGGATTGCGGTGCTCACGCTATGTAACCTCTTTCTTTTTGTGGCTTCAGTAGTTCAACTACTTGAAGATAAATGATGTAAGACTTTTTGTCAGCAGTTGAAAGAGAACAAGTATTAACTTTATTGATAATTACTACTGTTCTTAAGTCAGTAAACTATGTTGAGTAATTCTACAACACACATCTTTACATTTGCTCAAGTTTAACACCTAGTTATTCACAACTAAGTAGGAGCACATTTTGCTATTTAACAAAGGAATAACAGTTTGATCCAGTAAAAATGTCGATCCAATATATATATATATATATACATATGTGTGTGTGTATGCACGTGTGTGTGAATATATATATACATACATATGTATGAGACACATGTGTACACCATTATCAATGTCTTGACCAGATCATTGAATCAAATTTATATATAACTTTTATATACTTAATGCCAGGTTTTAAGGGTAAGGGTGTCCTACTTCTACGAATTAAACCTCTCAGCCAAAACATTCTCACACCAAAACCTCAGTATTTTCACTCACTTTGTTTTAGGCTAAGTAACAACTTCCTGAAAGGAAGCATACTTAGCTCAGACAGCTATGCATGTGATGAGAAAAATGTGGCTTTTTTTTTTACACACTGCCCTTGTAGCTGTTTCTCAATATGGTTTTTTCTGTGCATAAAAATGTGGAAGTAAATGTTCCTCCCTCCAGGCTGTCTGAATGAATACAGATCATGAGGCTGTGTGTTTATTTTCAAGATAGGTATCATTTCAACACTGTCTAGTGAATGCTGCCTCATAATTCAAATGTAGCTTGCAAGCAATAGGTTTCTCCTATTGTCCAAACATGGTATGCCTGAAAACTACTAGTAGGTTAGCCACCACCACAAAGAGTAGTGGTAATTCAGACTCTGGGTTTCCTAGGGAGCCCTAAGTCCATCAATGTTACCAGTACATGCATGCTCATGTACACGTGTGACTTCATAGCTTACCCATATTAACAAGTAAGATTTGGAAGATGAATAAGCTAAGGCTACACTGAAATTAATGGAGCTGTCACTCACTGACCTTCAACAGTTATGTTCCAAGTTGTTAGCAGCATGTGCTACAATTTTGGCAAGATTCCCTATGTGTAACTGGGCTTCCAAAGAGTCAGAACGAGAATACGTAGTAGCAGTACTTCTTGCCTTCTGCATGAATGATCAGAGCTCTCTGTGTTAGTAGGGTCCTTGAGTCAAATGAAAGGGCCAGTGAACTGACAACATATTCTTTATTCTTTCTCAAGTCCTACTTAATAAGGAACTTGGAGTATCTGGCACCATGTTAGGTACTTTACAATGGTCCTACATCTGCGTTTTATGTAGCAATCAAAGGCCTATTCAGCCCCTGGTCACAGCCAAACCCTTTGCTAGAACGCATGCCTTGGATGCATTATGTAGATGGAATTAGGGAATTCCAGGGTAACAGCAAAAGCAAAAGCACAGAGACACAGCAGGATAGTACCAAGGAGAATAACAGATAAGCATATCTGAAAGGCCGCAAACAACACTGGTAGCAGAAGAACATACTTCAAAAATTTTATAAATTCGCTTTTTACTGCTAAAGAAGCTTCCAAGAAAACAATAGATCAAGAGAAATAAAATATATTCAAAAGGTACATCATCATTTCACTCTGAATTCAAAGACTGGTCTGTTTCCAGGTATTTCCAAACATTTCGTGCTTTAACTAGATTCCCCAGAAGGTACCTTCCATTTCCAAGTCACATTCATTTATTCTTTTATTGATTTTTAAATGAAACTTCCTGTTTCTGTGACTACACTAATCAATTAACTTCTTGTATGTGACAAGACAATTTTTTCTTTTTCTCCAAAGAAACTTAAATACATTCTTCTTTCAAGCAGAGCTAATATTGACCATACCTATCAAGAAAATACACTATGTTGATCAAAACATTTGATGTCTTTGATATTTTAAAAATGTTTGGTATTCTTTACAGACAAAACACACAAAACTGCCTCTGTACCAAAACTAAACGGTTTGTCAATGTATACTGGTATTTATAAAAGAACTCCTGATACTAACAACACCTGTCTTTACCTTCGCCTTCCTGCAAAAATCCCAGAGAACTGAATCAGTAGGCAATCAAGGAAGTTATTCACCAGAGAACAGACAATGGATCTATTGTTGAGTGTCAACAAAGTTTAAAAAGCTGAAGTAAACATTAATATTGTAGAATTTCACTTATATTCAGATGTGAGCATCTGGAGTGACTTTATGCAGATGCTACCTAATATTTCTTTTTTTCAATCCAGAAATACATAACAACAACAGACATCCTTGGGAAAGGCATTGACATCCCGACTCAGGTAACCTAGACTAACACTAAGTATTCACTGAGAAAATTTGGCGAAGTACCTAAAACTCACTGAAGTTTCACTTGCAACTCTGTAAATGAACTTGATCAACTAAGGGGTAATTTAGTTAGTTTGTTGTTTTTTTCTTAAGATCCAGTTTCTTCTTCTTTTGTCCCATATTTCTTCTTCTACTCAGAAAATCTTTGCAAAGCAGGAAAGTGGCCAAGATATTCTCCTGCCCCAATTTTCCTGTCTGGAGAGCACTGGCCAAATGGCATAGCTTGACATCTTCTATCCCAGTGATCTTAGATCATGACCTCCCGAGTTCATCTTGCTCAATTCATTTCTTCTTTAGTCACATCAGGATGGATTCATTATGTATTCCCGGCTCTCCCTAGTTCTGAGTAGTTCAAAATATTCTCTGAGTGTCCCCTTGCATAAAACCCCTTCTTGTCCTTGTCCCCTCAGCAAACTTTTGCACCACCTTCAAGGCCAACACTATCTTCACAAACAGCATCTCTTCGGCTATGGCTGCAGTACTTCATCAAAGGACTAAATACTAAATTGCTCCAAGGAAAATAATCTCTCTCTCTCTTTCTGGCGTCCCAATTGAAAGAATAGTGTATTTTGTATCCATTGTGAAATACAGAGATGCTGTATAACCACATGGAAGAAACATGCAAAAATGTAATTATTCATATACAACATGAGCACTAAGAAAAAGAAAAGACTATCCAGATACCCAAAGTCAATCAACTACATCTCATATTGAGAAATTGCGGCATTTCTCAACTCTCAAATTTCTCATACTTCTTAAAAAGGAAACCATCCATCCTGATAACTAAAAAACATGATGCCACCTGAAAAGTCATCTGATCCACACCAACTTTAGCTTAAGGTATCACCTGCTAGGTGCAAGATGTACCATTCATAATAACACTTTAAATTAGTGTAAAGAGAATGAGATTCAAGCAAAGCATGTAATTTCACAAGCACTTAATGCATGGCAGGGCTGCCATCTGGGGCTAGCTCTGTTTGGCACCTGAGCATACCCTGCATCCATATCCTGCATCTCAGTTGACCTTGTACTGTGATCACAGGTAGACTTATATTTCCATGTATCTTTACAAAGTGGGAATGAGATTCTAACTCTATCCAGGTCACTTAAAATAGTTTGCGTCAGAAAAAAAAAGATGGGCTGGCTAAATAAAGAAAAAATACATAGATGATTTAAGAAGGGAGATATGGGCTATTCAAAATAGCATCCACTCATAAAAGTCTTCATTAAAATAAATTTCCAATCTTCCATTAGGCTCACGGGTAGCCTTTCTTATTTTTGGTTCAATACCTTAGAATATTATTTATATTTATCTAAGTAAAAGTCATATTACAGCAGAATTTCAGTTTACTACTTCAGAGTTACTAAAAATGTTCAGATTTCTTAATTGCCCTGATTGATGTAGTTGGGGGAGGAGGATTACAGCTGTGGCAGTGATGGTCATTTTGGTTCTCGTGGTTGCTGACATACCACCTAAAATTGTGTCATTACTTCAAACACATTTCCAACTCATGTTCATCTTGATAAACTACCAATATTATATCCTGATTAGAATATGGAAAAATGCTCATTAATAGTTTTTTCACATAGTAAATGCAAGCTAAACTAGCGATTTAATTCTAAAAGTCAGATTGTATTGCTTTACTATAAGACTAACTGTAAGCTTAGCTACATCATAACGGAAAACTTTAAGCAATCTTAGATGTGGAATCATCAGCATTTTACAGGTAGTTGTCCAGACAAAGATACAAAAAAAAAAAGAAATAATCAACTTGAACAGAAGATAATTTGGAGTTAAAATTCAATACCCTGTATGGTGGTTCAAATCCCTCCCCACAGGCTCAGATGTCTGAATATTTGAGTTTAGTTGGTAGGGGTTTTTTTTTTGGTTAATTTAGTAGGTGGTGTCTTATAGAAGGAGGTATGTAATTTATTGAGAATCTATTATTGAGAATTTAAAGACTCATAATTTCTTTTTTATAATTAATGTATTATTTTAAATACCATTTTACATTCCAACCACAGTTCTCCCTCCCACCCCTCCTCCCACTCCCTCCCACCTCCCCCCCTAGCCCACTCCCAGTCCACTCCTCCTCACAGGTAAGGGCTGCCATGAGGAGTCAACATAGTCTGGCACAATAGTTTGGGGACAGGGCTGAGTCCCTCTCCCATGCATTAAGGCTGAGAATGACATCCCACCATAGGGAATGGGCTCCAACAAGCTAACTCATGTACCAGGTTTGTATCGTGGTCTTACTTCCAGGAACCCCTCAGATATTCCAAACTTCACAAAAGTTTCCCACATAGGAAAGGCCTAGTTCGGTCCCCTGGAGTCTCCACAGCTGTCGGTCTAGAGTCCATGAGTTTCTACAAGCTTGTTTCAGCTGCCTCTCCATCATGGTCTTGACCTCCCTTGCTCATATATTCCATCCTCCCGCTCTTTTACTGGATTCCTGGAGCTAGTCCTGGTTCTTGGTTGTGGATCTCTAAGTCTGGTTACATCAGTTACTGGATGAATGCTTTATGGTGACATTTCAGGTAGTCACCAATCTGATTATAGGGATAGGCCAGTTCTGGCATCCTCTCCAATACTGCTAGAGTCTTAGCTGGGGTCATGCTTGTGAGTTCTTGGGAATTAACCTAGCACCAGGTTTCTCCCTAACCCCATAGTGGCTCTCTCTATTCAGGTGTCTCTTTCATTAATATTTTACTGCAATTTCTGCTTGTCTCTCTGCTTGTGTTTCTGGTTCAAGCAGTGAACTCTCAACTTCCTGTTCAAGTCACCATGCCTGCATTTTGCCACCATGGGCTTTAAGCCCCTGAGAACTCATATAAACTCTTTCTTCCATATGTGCTTGGTCAAGGTGTTTTGTGTCAGCAGCGGAACAGTAACTAACACATGTGCCAAGTGTATTCTCATGAAGACCTACTTTCTTTTAAGCATTTCCTGGTTGTTGTTCTGGATGTTTTAGGACTGTTTACTTAGTCTATATTTTGAAGGAAACAGTTTCTTAAGTAGTTTATGGCAAATAAAGCGAAGGAAGGCCCATCATGTGCACAGTAAAACTTGTGCAGGAAATAGAGATCATTTCCTGTTCTAGACACAAATGAAGCTTGAATCTGACTTACTCCTGCCAGGTTCACAGAAGCATTTAAAGCTCTGAGAAAAGTCATAAAAGGCTGGGCAGTGGTGGCGCACGCCTTTAATCCCAGCACTCGGGAGGCAGGTGGATCTCTGTGAGTTTGAGGCTGGGCTGGACCGATAGCCTCCAAAACAATACAGAGAAACCCTGCCTCAAAAAACCAAAAAAAATGTCATAAAAGAATTTCCTTTAAGTCTCTAAGTTGCTTGTTTTCCAGAAATGGCTTATGAAGTTATTAAAGGGGCTCCCATCAAACATGTGTTGTATGTAGATGAGATCTCCATCTTTCCCACAGCAGAAGGCCTGCCCCAACATCCATATAAATTAAAAATGAGGCCCATGCTAAATAGAGATAATAATTGGGTGAGGTGACCATTCTGTGTCAAGTGGTAAGTGGTGATAATCGTTTTCTTCACCAATGGAAGAACACTTCGTGGATTTCCAGAAAAGGGCAGAATGCATGCTATGCACCTTGTTCATGTGCATTATCCTTGCCCTCTCTCAGTTCTCATTAACTGTCTCTGTGGAGTAATAAAAGGATAAGTCAGCACCAAGGCTGACTCACCAAGCACAAGTCAGATGCTTGCTTCAAGAAAGACCTCTGTGGAGATCGGTGTGTCTTATTCAGTACAAAGGTGGACCACAAAGTGAGAACTAATTTCGGTTCAGATGCCCTGCAGCCTGAAGGGGGTATCCATAGTTAAGAGGTCAGTGGTCATCAATTTCATTGTCTACAGGGACCAGCAAAGATGGAATGAGATATATACACTTTTTGTTTATTTACTATTTAAAGAAAATATAGCATCCGTCCTAAGGGAACATTAAGTATATCATTTGTCACTTTAACATATGAGATATTCTAAGTGTGAAAACGTTAACCTGCATACTTCTAGAATATGTGTTGGAAATACAGGTAATAAATACTGAATAATATCATTTTACTTAACTTACAAATGTACTAGGAGCTCAAGCCAGTTCCACAAAGTATGAATGTAGAGTACAGGAGAGAGAGGGGGCATCCTAAAAGTTAACAATAACTTACCAATAACAGGATTATAAATGGCATGCATAAGAACTCAATTCTCACTTTATAATTCCCAACAAGTTAAATATTATTCCCTAGAAAGACACACTATTGTTCCATATTACTGCCCCTTCTACTGACAAAGAGAAAAAAAAGCAGTAATTCCAGATACACCTAAAAAAATTTCAAAACAAAAATTTCTACACCTTAAGGAGTTGTAAAGTCAATGATCATTAATTATACACATGAAAACATGATTCAATCTCAAATTCACTAATTTAATAGAATTCTTATGCAAAATTCTGTTCATTTGTTAACATCATAGAAAATGAAATGAAACAAAAAAAAGCCTAAATACTAATATATCAAAACCAAAAATACAAAGTTTGCATGTTCCAGATCCCAAGACAAAAACCTCCATCCAATCCTTGCACTTAAGTGTAGACTTAGAGCAGTCTCCTGTCACAAATCACAGGCCTCACTTCTTAGAAGTTTCACATCCTTGGGCTTTCCTTGTTCAATCTTTTGCCCCATTGTTATCTTTAAGATTTGTGCTAAAACACACGCTATATCCTTTTGTTTTCTGTTTTCATTAGACATCCAATAACTTAATATATTAGAGAAGTAAAATATAGGAGACAAGGAGGCGATATCAGCATGTCCTTACCTGAAGACCTTCAATGGCAAGTCGCAGCATGCTTGGCGTAAGCTTAGAGGCTTGCTTGAAGGTAAAGTTACTCCAGTCTATTATCAAAACAAATCCATTTACTTGCAACTCAGGATCTTCAATCATGGCTTCTAAAGAAAGTAAGATGGCTCGTAAAATATCCACCAGTGTGTACCTATCAACAACAGAGAAGTACTGAGTTAAGATGAACAGTCACTTTTCAAAGCCACTTGAGTAAAATTATTCAGATTTTATATTTGGGTGGAGTTTGGGGAATATGCTCTTTTTTTGATTAACTGACTTTTTAGCAAACTAAAGATTCTCTTTAAAAGACCTCTAAATTTACTTCGTTATGATTTTTGTGTATGGTTTTAAGAAGAAAGCAGCTTCAAATGAGTCATGAGACAAAGTGCAAATTGGCAGCCAAGGACCGAAGCAGTGGTTCAGCAGCTAAGAGGGTCATGAGCATTGACTTTGCTTGCACAACAGCCAAGTTCAGTTTCCAACACTCATGTCCAGTCTTCATTTCAAGAGAGAGCCAATGCGTCCTGCCTCTGTGGCTACCTGCACTGATGTGCACGTACTGCCCCCATTAAAAATACATAATTTAAAATAATAAAATAAACTTTAAGAAAAGAAGAATATTTTCTACTCAAGAAAATAGCAATACTTTTGAAAATACTACAAGTTGTTCAATTTTTTGAAGTATTTTTATTTTCCCCTAGGTCATTCATGCATCTGGGCAGTCAACCAACTGAGGATCAAATACATTTTGTAAATGTATGATCCATGTACATGTATGGAAACCTTTTATTATCCAATAAATGCAACCATTTGCACTTCATTAGACATTGTAAGTTATCAAGAGATACTTAAATAAAGACACTAAGCTAAAGATAAGAGGCTTAGAAATTATATCAAGTACACTGCCATTTTAGAAAGAGACGTACGCATCTTCAATTTTTGATGTCTATGTAGAATGCTAAAGGCAATGCCCAAAGACACGGAGAGACAACTATACTTAAAAATTTGACAGTGAGAAGCCTAACTTCCGATGGCCTGAGCAGAACCACCAGAGACCAGAGAAGTGCGCACAGTGGACCCAGATCCCAGCCCGACAGGACTCAGCCCACCCAGAGACTGCCAACTTCCAAGTTACAGTCTCCACCCACGGGATAGGCGAGGAGAGGGTCCAGCCTACCCAGAGTTTGCTAATGTCCTGATACTAGGATGACCTCCATCCACACAAGAGGAAAGCCACAAGGGTATTGGAACTGCTCCCACACACTGGAAAGGGGTCACATACCCACCAGGGGAGGAAGAACTCCTTCTGCACCCTCAGGAAGAAATGATGGGAAGGAGACAATACAAAAACACACCCACCAACAGAAAAACCAATATGACACCACCAGAAACAAAAAAATCTACACACACAAGACCTGAACAAATGAGAAAGACCTTAAAAAGCAACCTCATGAAAATGATAGAGGCCCTCAAAGAAGATATGAGAAAATCCCTTAAAGACATGGAAGAAAAAAACAAACCAAAAAATATAAGAACTGCAAGAAATGGAGGAAAACAATCCAAAAATGCAAAAAAATGCAAGAAATGGAAGAAAGACAAAGCAAAAACTTCAACAAATGCAAGAAAGAGAGGAAAAGACAAACAAAAATTACAAGAAATAATTCAAAAAGTACAAGGGTTGAAAACTGAAATAGAGACAATTAAAAAAAACACAGTCTGAAGGAATGCTGTAAATAGAGAAGCTGGGCAAATTGTCAGGTACTACAGATACAAGCATAACCAACAGAATACAAGAGATGGAAGATAGAATCTCAGGTGTTGAAGTTATACTATGTGAAATAGATTCATCAACCAAAGAAAATCTTAAGTTCAATAAATCTCTAACACAACATGTCCAGGAAATATGGGACACCATGAAAAGACCAAACCTAAGAATAATAGCTATAGAAAAAGGTGAAGAAATCCACCTCAAAGGGGCAGAAAACATATTTAACAAAATCATAGGAAAAAAAATTTCCCAACTTAAAGAAAGACATGACAATGAAAATACAAGAAGCCTACAGAACACCAAATAGAGTAGATCACAAAAGGAAATTCCCTTGCCACATAATAGTAAAAACACCGGTCATATAGAATAAAGAAAGAATATTAAGAGCAGGAAAGCAAAAAGGCCAAGTAATATACAAAGACAGACCTATCAGAATCACACCTGACTTCTCCATGGAAACGTTGAAAGCCAGAAGGTCCTGGATAGATAGATAGTCTACCAACATTAAGAGACCATGGAAGCCAGCCCAGAATGCTATACACAGAAAAGCTTTCAATCACTATATATGGAGAAAACAAGATATTCCATGACAAAACCAGATTTAAACAATACATATCCACTAACCCAGTCCTATAGAAAGTTCTGGAAGGAAAACCTTAACCCAAGGGAGTTAACTACAACCAGAAAAAACATAGGCAATAGATAATCCCACCTTACCAACAGTCATGTATAATTCCACCACCATAAACTATTTCAAAACAAACAAGAATGAGCAAACAATGGTCATTAATATCCCTCAATATTAATGGTCTTAACTTGCCCATAAAGAGACACAGGATAACAGACTGGATTCAAAAACAGAACCCATCCTTCTGTTGCATACAAGAAACACACCTCAGCCTCAAAGACAGACATTACCTCAGAGTTAAGGGTTGGGAAAAGATTTTCCAATCAAATGGACCCAAGAAACAATCAGGGGTAGCAATCCTAATATCTAACAAATTAGATTTAAAAATAAAATCAATCAAAAGAGATGAAGGAGGGCACTTCTTACTCATCACAGGAGAAATCCACCAAGATGAAGTTTCAATTTTGATCATCTATGCCCCAAATACAAAGGCATCCACATTCATAAAAGAAACATTACTAAAATTCAAATCACATATAAAGCCCCATACACTTATAGTGGGAGACTTCAACACCCCACTCTCACTTCTAGACAGGACTGCCAGACAGAAACTTAACAAAGAAGCAAAGGAACTAATAGAAGTTGTGACTTAATTGGGATTAACAGACATCTATAGAACATTACACGCAAATAAAAAAGAATATACCTTCTTCTCAGCGCCACATAGAACCTTCTCAAAAATCGACCACATACTTGGAAACATATCAAATCTCAACAGGTACAAAAAACTTGGAATAACTCAATGCACCTTATCAGACCATCATGCGTTAAAATTAGAATTCAACAACAACAAAAATTGCAGAAACCCTACAAAACCATGGAAGTTGAATAATGCACAATTGCATCATTCCTGGGTCAATGAAGAAATAAAAAGAAGATTAAAGACTTCCTAGAACTCAATGAGAATGACGACACAACATACCCAAACTTATGGAACACTTTAAAAGCAGTGCTACAAGGGAAGTTCATAGCACTGAGTGCCCACATGAAGAAACTGAAGGATAGTTACACTAGAGAATTAACAACACAACTGAAAGCTCTAGAACACAAAGAAGCAAATTCACCCAGGAGGAGTAGATACCAGGAAATAATCAAATTAAAGGCTGAAATCAATAAAGCAGAGACTAGGAAAACAATACAAAAAAATCAATGTAACGAAGAGTTGGTTCTTTGAGAAATCAACAAGATAGACAAACCTTCATCCAAATTTACCAAAAGACAAAGTGTAAACATGCAAATTAACAAAATCAGAAACGAAAAGGGGAACATAACAATGGACACTGAGGAAATCCAGAGAACCATCAGGTCATACTTTGAAAACCTGTACTCCACACAATTTGAAAATCTAAAGGAAATGGACAATTTTCTGGATAGATATCATTTGCAAAAATTAAATCAAGAACAGATAAGCAATTTAAATAGACCTATAACCTCTAAGGAAAAAGAAGCAATCATCAAAAGTCTCCCAACTAAAAAAATCCCAGGGCCAGATGGCCTCAGTGCAGAATTCTACCAGAAATTCAAAGAACAGCTTATACAAATTCTTCTCAAAGTAATGCAATAGAAGCAGAAGGGTCTTTGCCAAACTCTTTCTACGAAACTTCAATAACCTTGATACACAAGCCACACAAAGACACAACTTTGAAAGAGAACTTCAGACCAATATCCCTCATGAACATTGATGCAAAAATACTCAATAAAATATTGGCAAATCATATCCAAGAACACATCAGAAAACTCATCCACCGTGATCAAGTAGGTTGCATCCCAGGCATGCAGGATTGGTTCAACATACGAAACTCCGTCAATGTAATCCACCATATAAACAAGCTGAGAAACAAAAACGCATGGTCATCTCATTGGATACTGAAAAAGCCTTTGACAAAATCCAACTCAAGATTGATGGCTGTGTGGAAAGCATGGGACTGACCCAGACCCCCTGAATGTGGGTGTCAGTGAGGAGGCCTAGGTAATCTATGGGGCCTTGGGTAGTATTTAACCCTGGCATACAAATAGACTTTGAGTGCCCATGCCACAAAATGGGAATCTCTCTCAGCCGGGATTCTTGGGGGAGGGCCTAGGCCCTGCCCTGGATGAAATGTCAGTCACTGGAGATCCACCATGGAGGGCCTCACCATCCTTGGTGATTGGAGTGGAGATTAGGTTGGAGACTGGCAGACCTGGTAGGGAGGGTGGCAGAGGAGGGGTGGGAGAGGGAGCTGGGATTGACATGTGAAAAAAACAAGATTGTTTCTAACCTAAATAAAAAAAAATTGAGAATGAGATTTAGAATTTCATTCAACAAACAAGAACACTGAATGTGAGAGCTACGCATAAATATCACAAGTCCTTAATTGCTTCTACTGTGTTTCTCTCATAAATACAAAAATAGAATATATGGGAAATGGAATTGGAAAACAATAAATAAAAACAAAAGAAGAAAGGCTAGGCAAACCCATACCTCTATTATAAACAAATTTAAGGATCAGAATCTTTAGTTTTACTGCCCTATACTTAGCACAGTGCCTTGACACAATCTAGAAACCCAATAGACACACCCATTCCTGTAAAACAGCATCAGAGACAAGTGCAAGGACACTGACTATACTTTAAGACACCACCTTAGTGGGGAAAGCAAAAGGAGGCCTCAAGTCACAAATTTGAGAAGTATTTTTAGAGGCATGGTTATGAAAATTTGGTACTTTCCGGGATATGGGGAATAGGACTGAAAAAAAATAAAGGATGACATGAAGAGTATAGCTTCAGTCACTGAGAAAGTAGCAAAAATCAATAGTGTAGGTAAATAAAGCATGGAAGTGGTTTGAAAAGTAATGTTTGAAGAAAGCCTGATGTACTTGAGAAATGTAGTGTACCCAGAAATGTATATTGGAGAAACACTTGAAAAAGTATATCCTAAACTCAGGAAAGAGCTCCAAGTTGAAAATACTGAAATTAGAGGCAAATAAACCCTACAACCAAAGGAGTTAAGACATAAGGCACCACTGAAAATTATTCTGAGAAAATAATTGCTAGGAATACCACACTTTAAGAGGAGTCAGAAAGCTTATGAAAAACATTGACAATATAATTTATAAGCAATAGTATTTTATTTTGATCCTTTTATCTGAAGAAATTCAACTGGTGATTTCCAGAAAAGGTAAAGAAACCTGGAGCTTAGGACAAAGAAGGGAATGGAGAGTGGGTAAATTAGGAGTAGAAATTGTCGTCATTCAGTGGAAGACATGGGATTGCCAGGAGACCGTGTACACTTAAAGGGAAGTTATTTTCTCTTAAACTGTAAAAAAATATTTGGGGGCAAATAGAGAAAGCATAGTAGTTCAGAAGGAAAAGTAACTCTGGATGAAAATTTGGTACTTTCTTCCCCTCTTGAGATCCCATTTCCTCCCTGTAAAGCCAACACTGTGGACCAGACTCAGCTTCATCATGCTAACATGGATCAGGCAGTGCCATGATCTCGGAAAACTTCAAGTTAGAACCTCTGTCCCACCCATCATAGGCTGATCTGTGTGGCCCTTGAAGTATCACGGGTTTATAACACTGAGGTGCACTGCCTGTATCTGAGAAAAAGAGTAGTAACTATACATCTCACTGGGGGTGGGATCTGCAAAGAACAAAATGATGATTCTGGTTTTATCCCAGAGATAGGCAAACAAATAAGTATAATTAATCATAGAAATGGATTTAAAAACAGAAATCACACGCTCATCTTAACAAATGTAGAAAAGGCCTTGAAAAATAATCTTTTCACAATAAAAGTCCTGGAGAGGATAGGTTTACAGACAGCATACCACAACAAAATAAGGGTGGTATATGACAAACCCATACTGACAATATGCTAAATGGAGAAGACACTGAAACAGTCCCATTTAAATAAGGAACAAGATGGGGCTTTATTCACATTGCTGCCCTCCTATTCAATGGAGTGTGAAAAGTCTTAGTTCAAGTAATAAAATAAAAAGGATATAAAATGGATAAAATAGGAAACTAAGTCAAACTCTCCCTGTCTGCCAATAATTTTGATTCTATACTTAAAATATGTAATGAGTCCACCAAAAAACTTCTAGAAGTCATTAAACTTTCAGCAACATAGCAGGATACAAAATTAAAGCAAAAAATTGGTAGCCTTTCTACTTTCCAAGGCCAAATATATTGAATGAGACAATGGGGAATTGCTCTCATTTGTAATACAAAAACCAAAAAAAACAAAAACAAAAACAAAAAACCATACACACTACTTCTGTCTTTCATTAGAAACAAAATGGCATCTAAGGAATAATAATAAAATAGCATATAGCAAAAACAAATAAATCAGAATGGGACAAAACAAAGAAAAGACCCAAGAAAAATAACAAAAAACATATGTGGTGATAGTTTGTTTATGATCTAATAAAGCGTGCCTGAAGACCAGAATGCAAAGGCAGCCACAGTCATAGAGGCCAGGTCGTGGTGGTGGCACACACCATTAATCCCAGCAGCCACACTAGTTAACCATAGAAGCTGGGAGGGGGTGGTGCATGCCATTAATCCCAGCACTAGAGAGAAATAGAAGACAGGAGCTCAGAGTATCAGCCAATATTCAATCTGCAGTCACTCTGAGGACAGAATTGCCCCAGCCTTGGTAGAGTAAGACTCTAGTGACTGGCTGCTTTGCTTTTCTGATCCTCAGCTTGAACCCCAATATCTGGGGTTTTAATATTCATGCTACAAACATATATAGATGCAAATACACACGCACGCACGCACGCACGCACGCACACACACACACACACACACACACACACACACACACACACCACATTTGAATTCACAGGATTCCCAGAAAAACACAAAATCTGAAACCCACAACACATACACAAAGGACCTGTGAGGTATAATGCCCCAATTCAACATTATGAGGCAAAGTTTTCTAACGATGCTCATATGAGTTCATTTGGTGTTTGCTATCTACTGTCTGGCATGAGGCCTGCCCTTAAGAGTAGTTTATTTTCCCAGTAAGATTCCCTTGGAGAAAACTATTTTTTATTTGCAAATTGCTATCGATTGGATATAGGGTTTTTTGTGTTAGAGATAGAAAGAGATAGAAGCGTGTCTTCACTTCTTCTCTCTGTTCTTAGACCCCATCTGGTGCAGATTCCTGCAGGCTCTGTGCATGCTGCCTCACTCTCTATGAGTCAAAATATGCATCATTCTAGCTGTGTTTAGAAGGCCTTGTTTCCTTGGTGTCCTCCACCCTTCTGGTGCTGGATGGGATGAGTGGAGGGGAGGAACTGGGAGAAGTGGGGAGAGAGGAAACCATAATCAGACTTTATTGTATGAAAAAAAATCTATTTTCAATAAAAGGGACAAAGCCTCAGAGTAAAACTAAGCAAGAAAAATTTTAAATATTTGAAAGAGAGAAATTAAGATAGACACTAAAGATGTAAAAACCTCCTGTGCTGTTAGCATAGTAGAACTGGCTTTATAAAGATGACCATCTTACAAAGACAATTTACATACTCAGTGCAATCAAAATATTCATGCCATTCTTCACAAAACGAGAAAAAATCTTGAAATGTATATGTAATCACAAAAGACCTGTACATCCAATGTAACCATGAGAAAAAAATAATGCTGGAAACATTATCATTCCTAATCTTGAGAATCACATATAAAATAATAATAAAAGCAGTATAATGGTTGCAGAAAACTAGACACATATACTACTGAAATAGAATAGAAAACTCATATCTAAGTTTACCCAGTTACATCCTCAGATTATTGTTTTTACAACAAAGTCAAAATACACAGTAGAGAAAATACAGCATCTTCAACAAATAATGTTGGGAAAACTGGATGATGTCTACATGTGTAAGAATTAAACAAGACCTTTATCTCGCACCTTTAACAAAAGCTAACTCCAAATAGGCTCTATACAGCAAAGAAGGCAGTCCAATGAATGAAAAATACAAAGAATAACAGAAAAATTTTCCCATATACTCTTGGACAGAGAATTACTATTATTGAAAAATTACCACAAAAACAAAACACAAAACATCAAGAAAACAGATGAACAAGTCCAAATCAGGCTGTGGATCTAAAGAAAGAGATCTCAAAGAAACGAGATTTAAGTAGCTAATAACCATTTTGAAAATGTTCAACCCTTAGCCATCAAGGGAGTTCAAATTAAAATTATTTTGTGTTTCTATCTCTTCCATTACAGAATGATTATTGTCAGACCCTGAGACACAAGCACCATGTTTCACTCTCACATGTAAATCCTAGCCTCAAGTTTCTAATGTTGTGTATTCAACTTGAAGTACCCCTAGAAACCAGGAAGTTAGAAAGAAGCAGGAATGGAGTGTTGGGGGAGATGGTAGAACAATGGTATTATGAAAACAGAAAGGGAGAATACCAGGGCTGGAAAGGTTTAAGAAAAAAGGGGCCCTGTATGAAATGACAGACTATGGACACCCCCATGGAGAGCCTCACCCTCCCTGGGGAAATGAGGGGATAATGAGGGGGTTAGAGGGAGGGCACGGGAGGAGGGGAGTGAAAGGGAGAGGGACCTGGAACTGACTTGTGAAGCAACCTTGTTTCTAATCTAAATTTAAACTGAAAAATTTTTAAAAAGCTTTAAAAAAAAAGAAAGAAAAAAGGGGAATACTACATAGGGAAACCAGGGTGTGAGTTGAGAGAACTGACTACATCAAAAGATGTATTAAATGAGCATGTGGAAAACTAGTGAAGCTATAGGTTATTATTAAATTTCCATTCCCAATGTGATGTATGAAATGCTCTTTATGAGTTCTTGGCCAGCGAGGCCCCAGTAGAACAACAAAATAATTGACAGTTCCTACTATTCCTCTTGCTTGCCCCACCAGCACTCAATAAGAGCCAGTTGCTGAAGATACCATATACCTTGACTTCAAGATACACAAAGGTCACATTGGCACTGATCTAGAAGTTTCCTCCCTGGTGGCTAGCTTTCATAGCTCCAGAATGGACACCAGAAGAGAAAAGTCAACTGTCTTACACACAGTACCAACCTGCAAGGCAAGGTAAACACTCTTGTGTATGAGTGGCATGCATGACTGCTATGGAGATAGTAAACCACTCACTCTCTGGTTTGTTTTAAGGCTTTGTCCACTTGGAGGAATCCATTCCTGACACCATAAACCTAGTCAAAAATCAATAACTGCCGGGGTAGGGTAGAGATGGGAAACATAAGTCCTAGGAATCTACTTAATTATTTTTGCTTAATTTGACAGCATCAAACTACCTTCCAAAAACCACTCAAACCCCTAGTCAGAGAAACCTCTCATTTCATCCAATAGTTGTGAATACAGATACTCATATCTTCTCAGGGTTCTGACAATAAGGTCAAATGCTCAGCCTTGAACAAGACATGTCTACTATCTACAATATAACCACCTTTACCATGACCCAGGGAATGTAGTGGAAGAAGAAAAAGAAAGGGACTAAAAGCAGAAGATATGGAAATGCTATCTTCTGAGAACACAGCCACTGCACTCAGAAAGTCACAGCAGCTGCACTTGTTTGCATGGATCTGCCCTAGAATGGCTGTCCACAATCAAGGGTCGATTGGAGAAGGGCTAAGGAATCCGGGCCTCTCACTGTTGAACTGGCTTCTGATGGATCTGGGAGGGATGGGGTCATCTTCAGTTGAATACCCACTGGTGAGCCCACCAGCGTCCAATGCATAGTTCCAAACCTCAGGTTAAACTCGGTGGGTCACAAACAAAGAACAAATATATAAATCTGAGAATGAGACTGAAAGGGATGAGAGGGAACTGATAGAGATGGGGTCAATAAGAGAACGTTGGAGGTAAGAGTAAGTAAAATGCACTATACACATGCTGATAATTAGCAAAAATAATTGTAAAGAATGATCTTAAGTTATATTACCTACTTTATAAGAAGTAAGCATCAAAACATTATTTTCAATTACCTGTACTGCATCTAGGTTGCTACAGCTCTCAGGGTAAAAAGGCTAAATATATTCCTTGAATATGTAAGACAATGAAACTACTCAAATTTTTTATTACACTTATTTATTTGTATGGGGCAGAGTGAGTACGGGTGTACATGTGCCAGTTTTTGTGCAGGTCAGAGAACAACCTTTGGATGTCAGTTTTTTCCTTCCAGCAACAGGGATCCAGGGGTCAAATTCAAATGTCAGGCTGAGTGGTAGGTACCCTTGGCCACTGATCCATCCTGCCAGTCCCTAATATCATAATGCTTTTTTGGAGAGTTGAAGACTTCTATAGCTTATGGGCTTTGAATCTGTGGAATGTACATGCCTGGGTTTGATACTACTCTGTGGCTGTCCCACATTCACCATAAACACAATGTTCTGACAGTGCTCTGAACTGCAGCTTGTAGGCCTGCAGAGATGGGCAAGTTAGCGCAGAAAGGCTATATTTAGGTTAAAATTGGGCACCTTTTCAAGAACTCATTTTTAACTTCTGAAATTCACAATAAAACCATGTTATAAAAAATTTAAATTCACAAAAGCCTAATTTGGGTATTCCCTCATGGTGATAATTTATCCTTGCATTACCCAGAAGGATCTCAAATGCTATTGATATGAAAACATTATAACATGCAATTTGAATCTGAAATATGTTTCAAGAGGGTGATGAATTTATAATGTAGTAAAAAATCAATCATGGCTCCAATAAAAATTAAACAAGAGGCAATTTCTTTCAAGAAACATATTTGGAGCATTGTCCTTTGAAACAATTTCAAAATCAAGAGACATATACAGATCATTATTCCAAAGAGAATAAAATAAGGCAAATCACAGCATAAATAAGAGAGACAGAGACAGAGAGACAGAGACAGAGAGAGACAGAGACAGAGAGAGAGAGAGAGAGAGAGAGAGAGAGAGAGAGAGAGAGAGAGAGAGAGAGAGAGAGAGAGAGAGAGAGAGAGAGACTCTGGCTTGCAGAATTTTCCAGAGGAAATATAACCTTTTAAAAGATATTTAATGTCTTATTCCAAAAGGGAACTAAATGATCTGATATAAATAAATCATTTTAGTTTTTAAGTTTGAGAAACGAAACATTAAAAGGTTTCAAGTTAACCTCATTCAGAGGGCAGGCCAACAGCACTCTTGACTTCCTCTGGCCCTGTGTTGCCAAACATGTCATATTCTCACCATTAGCAACTCAGCAGGCACTTGCTTAACAAAACATTGTAACACAGGCTCCTGCCAATGCCTGTAAAATACCATCCACAGAAACATAACATCTACTTAAAAAAAAGTCACCTCTTTAGGTATCGTCCCATCATTTACTTTCAGATTATATTTTTTGATTGAAGTTCACTACAATGAAGCATTTCTCATGTTGGTGTTTGGGGTTTAGACTTAAACCGTGTGAGTCTGGCCATTGCTGTTCATCCCTTGTGTACTAGGAAAGAGTCGTGAATAAAAACTAGCACATTGTTGCAGCTCCTGACTCCCAACTGTGCTTCCCGAAATAGCATGAGCCAAGGCTTGAATCAGTTACAAGGAAGATGCAGAACACACAATAAGAGGAAATCATGATTCTTACCACTGCTCTCGAAGAAATTGAACCTTCTATAATATGTTTTTTAAAAAATCATTGACAGTAATAACTACTTCATACTCACTGTGTAGTCAAAAAGTATTGAACACCTCCTGAAGTCCATCACTTATAAAATCAGTCTTCCGTACATCCCTGAATTCATAAGTTGGAGTAATTTTTATTTCACCTAAAGTCTTAATGTAAAACTTATGGCCATACAAAATACAAAATAAAAGTAGGACTGTTACTTATTTCTCTAATGCCAGCTTCCCTTTGTGCACTGAAGAAGTTGTTGAATGTATCAAGTTTTCACTTCCTTTTTAAAAGGTGGAGACAATACCATTTACCTCCTAGGGCAGAATATAAAATGTGTAGCATTATGCCTACCAGACTCCACACTCAGGTGTTCACTTCTATGATTCCTGCAGATAATTTTTACTTTTTGCATTCACTTATTCTACACTTGATGTTTGGACCTTTTAAGAATATAGTCTTAGTTTCACAAATGTTTTACAAAGATAAAAATGAAATAAATGAAGTGTAGGCATTTAGCAGTGCTTGGCCTGTAATGAAAACAAGAGGAATGTTTGCAATAATCTTTGCTGCCAAGACTGCCTTGTTCTCCAATATTGCACTAAACTATTTCTTTCCCCATTTGTCTACACAGTGTTTTAGTTTTCCTTCCACTCCTTCCTCCAGTCCTCCAAATGCAGAGATAACGTTTGGTCTCCTGCTTTTCTCATGCCGTATCTCACAGACTTCCAGAGTCATGAATTCGTATCCTTGCTATGATGCTAGGTAATGCCCTATTGGTGGACTCAAAGCCAATGTCACTCCTGAGGCACTGCTCATCTTCCCATGAAATATGTAAATAACAGCACTACTGTATCCCTGTTAGCTGAACTATTTCATAGTAATGGAACTCATTCCAGTGTCACACAAACCAACTTTCCCTCTGGGTTACCTGACATTAAGCACCTAACGAATAATAGTGCATTAAATTTCCTTTTGACTCTACATTTATTCACCAAAATATAACTATTACTTTTTCTTCATACTCATGTATCCTTAGTATCCAATGACTCCTTTCCACTAGAGTCCTATCTCCATTACCTAATATAATGGCACTGCCTCTTTCTCTTTATCTCCTCTCTTTCTCTTCCAGACATCTTACCTACTCTCTTGTGTGAAATTGGTCTTCTCTACATGCATAAAACACAAATCATGCATGACTCTTCCAAAATCCCACCGTTTCCTTAAAACTCATACTTCTTATCTTACAGACTTACATACAACAAGCTCGTTCCAGACACTGAGATTTTGATACACGGCAATCCCCCAAAACACTGGTATATTTCTCTCCTCTTTTACCTCTTCAATCTATTGAAGGTGCCACTGCATTTTGTTTCCCTTATGTGCTACCGTTCTCAGTTCCAGCTTGCTCTGATATGTGAGATTATCTCCACCTATTTGAGATTTTGGCACCCTTTTCCATTATAAAGGTATATCTCACAGGAAATCTGTTTGTCTTCTGACCCCAGGCATCTGCTTTACTCTTAAGGCTGTGATTTTCAATATACTACTTTCTTTTTTTTTTCAATATACTACTTTCTGTCATCAACATAACAGTAACATGCCATGAACACTCAGATCTCTAACATAATAGGCAAAAATTCAGTTATTTTCAGAGGATACAAAGTACACTGTTCATTTTCCCACACAGAAGAAAACAAGCTGCTATCATTTGGTGTAAATATTTGGGTTATATCATTCACTTCAGGGTTCCTCTAGCTCCAAAGAACAAAATGAAAAGCTACCTAAATAAGAAACAAAGAGTTATGTAATAGTACTTAGTAGGGAATAAAAATGAAACCTTGACTTTTTTTAATTAAAGAAGTTAATTACAGGAAGTGAATTCCAAAAAGTGCTTCTCAAAAACACTAAAGGTGACCAGGCAAGCTTCTCCTTCTGCCTCTAGCGAAGCAATTTTTGGTAGTTTCCTGGACCATGTATCCCTCTGAGTCCACAGCATCCCTGCCTTCAGTGCAAAGACCAGCTAAAATGGCAAATGTGTTCTGTCTTCTACAGTCCACCTTTTTGGTATCACAGGGGAAAGACAAGCTAGCATCCCAGTATTACACTTAACAGCACAACAGCTAGCAATTTCCCTTTGTCACTAAGTCAATCAACCATTATTAAACCCTTCATTAAGGCTAGCCCAACACCTCAGTTTTCATTAAATCCCATTTTTCTAATGTTGAAAGAATTTCCTGTTGGAAAGGTGCTTAAGGTGGAAACAAAGGCAAAGAGTTGGCTCTATTGGTGCTGCAGGGTATCATTAGGACTAAAGCTGATGAACCCATCTAGGGTTTTACATCACCATATGGTGATGATAATGATTCACAATAATAATAATACTTCTGTCTGGGTAATATTAAGATTTTCAAAGCAATTTCAATTATATTATTTTAATCTTGAATAATGAAGTCTCAGCACAGGTTTGAGCCTATTATTTTGCAAAGGAGAATATGGGTCTCAGAGAATTCAAAGTTTCCCCCGAATCTTCATGGGAAGGAAAAGGGGAACCTAGATTAGAAGCTAATGTTCTTTTTGTCACCACTTAGAAAAAGATTCTTTCTATTTTCTTTGGTGTCTCGTACGTAAACACAGTTTAATGAATTTGATCTGCATTTCTGTGTCTTAATGGCACATAGGTATCAGAAAATAGGAGATCCGGAAGTCAATAGAGCATGGTACCTTCCAATTGAGCCAGGTACTCTCCAACCTAGTCAGAGTAAGAGATTTGGTAGAGGAGAAGGAGGCAAATTCAAACCAGGTGGAATGAAGGGGCTCAGCCTATGAGCCTTGGAACAAATAAAAATTCTGGCTTTCATCTGCCTCACTTCTGCCTCCGAGCACAGATTAGCTACCTCAGCCTTACTTCACTTTGCTGCTGTGGGGATACAAAACAACAGAGCCGCTAGGTGGGACATCCACAGATAAAATTCCATTCTATGTAGCAACAGAAAAGAAAACAGATTCATTCTGTACAAAACAGAAGTACATCAGGAAGCCCATGTTTCAGGGCCAGCTACCCTAAGCAAATGTCCCTTACTACAGTTTTTCCTTTCAGAACCCTTTTGTTCACCTTAGCATTTTGTCCCCCCTTTTCTCTATAGTCTGAAGTTTAAGCAAGGGTTTTTTTTTAAAATAGAAACAATCTTATTTTACATATCAATCCCTGTTCCCTCTCCTTCCCATCCTCCCATGCCCCCCACTGACCCCACCATCCCATTCCCCTTTGTGCTCCCCAGGGAGGGTGAGGCCTTCCATAATTACAAATTGATTTTTTTGAAGTGTTAAGATTAATTTAGGTTGACAACTACCTATACACAAAAGGTACTAATTCACATACTAGTCAAAGGAAACCAGGAGAAGTGGATGCAAATTGCAGAAGTGTTTTTGAATGAATGAATGAATGAATGAATGAATGGGAACAGTAAGGCTAAATTTAGTTAAGTAAATGGGTGATGTTTTCCCTACACAAACTGAGTAGTTCACAGCTGCTTCAATAGCCCCAAATTCTAACAATAGTCTATAGTATCTTCATCAAATATTTGGGGTCCAACTGGTCAATAGTTTTTTAGATTTTCACTTTTTTCTCCAGAAGAGCTCTATGTCCCTTAACATTACAAAACAATTGCTATGTGATCATACTAGCCCTTAATGCGTACATGCTTTTACATAAAAAGCAAATAGCCGCTGGGCGTTGGTGGCGCACGCCTTTAAACCCAGCACTTGGAAGGCAGAAGCAGGCGGATCTCTGCGAGTTCCAGGCCAGCCTGCTCTCCTGAGCGAGTTCCAGGCCAGCCTCCAAAGCTACACACAGAAACCCTGTCTCAAAAAAAAAAAGCAAATAGCTGACATCTTATTTTTAAATCAAATTGAATGAAACATTAATAACTCAGTTTGTTGCTTACTATCATAAGAACATAGAACACCAGAATAGATTTTCCTCATGCTGTTAACACTGCTCATTATAATAGTGAAATTATGTACCCATCCCAGGCAATATTAAAGGAGTTCAATCTTTGTTTTCCCAAATGGAAGGAATTCATTCATTTACTACACAACACTTGCCTGTGTACTAAGTGTGGACTACTGTGTTGATACACCTTTAAATATTTCATTCGAGTCATCGCAGAGTAATTTAATCCCTTTGCTATTCTTCAGTCTTTTGTAAAGCTGCCCATTTGTAACATGGGAACAGCGTGGACCAAACCTAGTCAGCATGCTAGCAAGGGTTGCTCCTCTCATTTTTGCTGCTATTTTAGTATTATTTCACTGGTTGCTGAATAATTGGCCCAGTTTTAAGAGACTGTCCTATTTTTTTTTCAGGAATCTGCCACCTTGTCCCTCTACCATTTCCCAAGACAACTTTTTATATCACCTTCAGTTTTCCATGGCCTGTACCTTTATTTGTCATCAGTCACTGTTTCTAGAATGTTGTTGAGAGAACTTCCTTACAGTTATGGGAGTTTTTCTGGGACAGAAATCCCATGCAATGCCCATTAGCCATTACTAGCTTCAACATAATCAAAACCCACCCATAACAGCACACAGCACTGCCTTTGAGCTTATGAAGGTCTGCACTGCCCATGACGGTAATTTCTCAGCTGAAAAAAATTTTCAATAAGCTGAGAAAGGAAACCTTTTTAAAATCAGACCAAACAATTGAAACTTTTTAAAGAACTTCTATAAGCATCTTCCTACTTCTCTGGCTAATTGCCATGACTATTTCAATCTATACTTAGTCATTTTTCTTTTACTTCAACTCGCATCTTTTAGAGCACTTTAAGGAAGACTAAATCATTGCACCTGGCATTAACTCAAGCTGTTGTGTTCTGTGGCTGTTTTTTTTTTTAAGTGTTGGGTAACTGTTTGAAAAACCTGCATTTCTTTTGAAGGTTGACCACACTGTTTGGAGAGATAGAAGCATAATTTGAAAAGAAGTCACAAATAACTGTATTCACATGGTTTTCTTTCTAAGAAAAAGACAATGCCAAAAATATGCAAGAGTGATAGGCAAATTTCTGGATAATTGTAAGATCACAGCCGTATCTGAATAGACTGCTTTGTACCACTTCCAGAACTTTAATACTCTATGTGTAGTCATTGTGACTAGACAAGAGCAAGATGGTTGTTACACTCTGAATTACCACTATTGTAAGAACTGCTTTACCGATAGTTATATATAATTATTTTCTTATGGCTATCAGCAAGGCTCCAGATAAATGACTGTTTAATGTAAAGAACAACTCTGTAAGCCTGGTGCGATCTGCAAAAGTATAAAGAGTGGGCTAATTGACAATACACAAGCCAACTCCAAATATGTCATCATATATTGCATATGACAAAATTTCATTCATGAATATACCTCCAGTAATAATTACTTGTCCAACCATGAGTATCCCCCCTCTGTGTATGTTTGTGAGATGTACACTGTACAGACACAAGTAGAGGTCAGGGTTGACAACCTTTGGTGTCAGTCCGCATCTTCCATCTTGTTTGAAACAGGGTAGTTTCACTACCGTGTACAAAAAGCTGACCCATGAGCTTCTAAGGATTCCCCTGTAACATATTATTACAAATAAGGGACCTGGGGTTCAGAGGCACAGGCTATGTGTCTAGCTTTTACATGGATTCTGGAATTTGAACTTAAGTTACCATGCTTTTGTGGCTAGTGCTTTCACACACTGAGTCATCTTCATACCTTTAATCTGTGGATTCCAACTTTTCAGATATTTGCTATTATGATCTGAGGTCTAGGATGCTTTCCCTTTTCATTCTAAGCTTCCTTTCTACAAGAAGCTTTCTCTTCTGACTTCATGGATCATTATCCCCAGGCTTTTGGCAAAATGGGGTGGAAAAAATTGAACGTATCGACTAGTCCTAAGCAAGGCACTATCATTGAGGAAGCCAACGAAGCATGTGATATCTGGGATCAAGGAACAACTATGGCAGTCTCTTGGTGCAGCGTGACCATCAAAATGTTTATAATTTTCTCATGTTTACTTCTATTTTCAAAAACTATGTTAGATGATCTCAAAGGAAGGATACAAATTTGTGTGAATCTTCCAAGGTGTAGCCTGATCGATGAAATGTGCGTCAGCTGAGCCTGTTCCAGTCCTTTTTAAAAGAACTGCAGACCAAAGCAAAATCACTTTGACATTTTAGAATTTTGAGTTGAATTAGATATTTTATAAAGTGGCTACACTGCAAATATTGTGTTTCACATAATCTTCTTGATGACTTCATAGCTCAGAACGTTTTTTCAGAAATGTTTTAGTTCTTTGTAATAAGTCCACACTAACTTGTGATATATGTCAATAGAAAAGTCACGAGTTTATTTATGCTTGCCTTTCAAACACACTTAAAGGTCCCGTGTTCTAGGGAACCTCGGAATTTTTCTTCCTTATTCATACAGGAGAAAACTCGTCACAAATAAATTCTCACTTAGAATTTTTGGCAAAAACTGTGTATCTTTTTTTCAACTCAGGTTCTTTCTGGGTCTTTCTACTCTAGTTCAGGTTCTTCTGTTACCAGATTAACTTTCCATGGAAATGTATGCATTTTCCCCTTATCTTTGTACTTGGGGAATTATATATAAACCCTTTTCCCTTAAATTATGTGAGTTAGAGATTTTTCTCAATTTCTGAAATTTCCCTGTATAATGTTCTTTCCTTAAAACAGCATTATTTTTTAAAATAGCTATTCAACTCAAGGGATGTGGCCAGAGTTAAGTTCAGACATACAGTCTTCTTAAACTCAGGTGATTTGCAACTGTCAAGATGACAGAAAGGTAAGAGTGAGTATCTGAGTCACAGAAGAGGAGAGGGATGGGGAGTAGGTAAAAGTGGCAAGTGACATGTAGATCTAACAGAGCACTATTATCAAGGCATCATAGAGAGGGTCACAGAGACTTCTATGGGAAGCAAGCAAGATAAACCACAAGATAAAGAACAGAAAGAGGAAGCCCACATTGAGATGAACTGAGGAGGCTCTGTCACTGCGAGAGACAGCTTTCCTTCCTTTCAAAGTAGAGATCATGGCATTATTTAAGCACATATCCTGAAGATGAAGGCTTCCAGAGAATGCCAACATTCAGAACTTTTTCTCTGTGTCTCTGTCTATCAGTATATGTTGATTTGAAATGTGTAAGAAAAGAGAAGGATATGTTTTAAGAGTATTTTACTTTATGAGTAAAGGAGAAAAATAGCTGAAATTTAGACAAGCCCTAAACCACATTCATCCTTTTCCTGTTGATGTACTGTGCCTTCTAGATGAGAAGTGCCCCCCACCACAGAAATTATACCCCATTACTAGAACGTACACCCTGACAGTAGTGTCCACAAAATGTGGCTTCTCATTTTTAATTTTAACTGCACAAGCATTTATTATTACTTATCATCTTGTATTGACTCGTTGAAAAGAATTCTACATGCCAATCAATAAATTCCCTCCCACTATAGATTTCCAGGGAGAGTTTTGATGATTAATAGCCTGTCTTTTACATTTTAGTTGCATGGAATAAGCAACTAAAACACACTCTATTTCCTATAGTACAAATAACCCTTCCTACACACATGAGAACTGTAAGTAACATTCACTTAGGTATGGTCTATCAAGTGTGAATACTATTTGTTCGCATACAGAAAAAAACAATTTGTGCGTGTGTGTGTGTGTGTGTGTGTGTGTGAAACCTGCCTCTCTAAAGATTTCAAACAGGTTCAAGACATATTTAAGTATAAAATGTGTGCAGATCACTATGGTTCCATATAGCATAATACCATAGCTCAATTAATACATTTCCAATCTAGCTGATAGAAGGAATATGAGGTTCTGTGCCAATTTCATTTTTACATTTTGATAGGCACAAGTGGTTTGTATAACTCTATAGTGAACTTCTTACATTAAAATAAAAACACTCAAAGAAAGCATGTAGCCAATGGGTGCAATTTCATAATCCTTTGAAGTTTCCTTCCTGGCCCTGCACCACACACAAAAAAAAGTCAATGTAAGATCCACAGGACCTAACCAAAGCCAGGAGACTCCATCCCATTCTGTAGTCCTGGCAGTAAGTTCCTAAACTCTGTTATCTCCAAATGACAGTTAATCTTCACATTTACTAGGGAAAAAATATCAGTAGAACCTTTCAACCTAGAATTACAGGAAAGCGTGACCAATTAAAAGGGGAAAAACTATTAAAATATCCATTTACATTTTAACGTACTAATAGTGCTCTCCAAAGTCTGTAGGGGAATCTGTTAGAGCTATTGGATCTCTCTTTAACTGCAGAAATCATTTACATTGCTCCAGAAACTAACCAGATGTATCCAAAGATACCATCCACAGAAGATACCAAATGCCATAACAATTGGTCTCATAAATGCTATGAAATATGTTTAACTTTGTGTTTCCTGGAAACTACCTTACCCAAGAGCCTCTTATAAGTTTTAAGTCTTTCAGTCTAAGAAAATAATTCTGATGAAGGACATACAAATGTCACTGTGAGCATTTTTCTACAGTAGAGGAAGTATTATTTCTCTCTTACTGAACAGCACCTGAGCTCATAGAGTCTACCAGCTGATGTATTTTAAGTTTCCCACCTCTAAAGATGAGCAATCACATCAGACAGGAAGCGTGTTCTTCAGATTAGTGACAGGTGTAGAACACGAACACCAGTCAGCCTTTATTTTCAGTGTCGCTAAGCATGCTCAGTGACAGAGGGTATAACTCTTCCTTCTCATTGAAGTGACACGTATCATATTCCACCTTCATCTACACATCACCAAGCAGAAAAGTCTCCAAGCAACAAAACTGACTCTTCTTGGTTAAGCATGGGGCTATTTGGGGGAGATAAAATGATGGTACTATGGAGAAAGAAAGATGATTATGAAGTGATGATGATGAGCTGGCTTTAAGACTTTCTTGAGGAAGAAGGAGGAAAACATTGCCTCTGTTTTCTTCCCCCTTTCTCTATATAAATTATGCATATGGATTTAGAAGCCCAAAGTTTTTAAATTTTATTTAATAGTTTTGTGATTTAGTTCTCAGCATACTAATATGGTTTGAGGAACACACAAAGCCACGGTAGAAACTGTGCCAGAGAAGGAAGTTTTAAAAGTAAAACTACAAGACCTTCCCAGGAAGCCAACTCAAGGCTCATCTCTCAGTCCCGTTGTTTTCCCTTTGCCTCCAGCCAAATAACCAAAACCATGAAAGTTGCAGCACTCCAAAACTCCTCGGAGTAAACTCTAAAAAAATGGAAGGGTCAGAAAGCGAGAAGTAAAATTTTGGATTTAAGATTTACCTGCTCTGGTCCCAGTTGGCAGCAAAAAGGACTAGAATCTTCCTCCCATAGTGGTCCAGATTGGCCAGGCCCCCAGGAAAGCCATCCTTCAGTGCCTGCTTGATGCCAGGGTCAGTAGCCTTGAAGCTTTTGAACATATCCAGGTTCTGCTGCCGATACTCAAAGTACTGGGCCAAGAGGCGAAAAGCCTCGAAGTGATGAAACTTCCTGGCCCGCAAGAAGCGTAAAATGAAAGCGTCATCCGTGCGCAGAAAGCCAATGTCTGGCCTAGTGATGACCATGTCCCTCACCTCCTGGATGTCCTGGTGAAGAGTATCTGGGTTCTCATTGAGTTCCAGGCGAGCTTTCTCTAGGGTCTCAGGAGAGAGACCAGCTTGCAAATGAGTCATTGTTCCCTTGTGCCCAGGGTGTCCTCTCTGCAGCTCTCCTTGTGTGTCCAACAACACACCTGGCCCTTGGCACCGCCACACCACACTCCAGCCCCCAGTTCTCCTAGTTGCTGTCTGCCTCGTTTCCGGTACAGGAAATGGTTCCTCTTAGTGTTCAGTCAAGTACCCTGTTGCTCCTGCTTTCCTCCACAGCTTTTCTGGAGAGTATCTAAACTTCTAACCGCAGCCTCCTAAAAAACAAAGCCTCCCATGAGAAGCGAGCCTCTGGGAAGGCCCTGCAGACCTACCTCTTGTCCTTTACCTCTCCGAATTAAAAAACAAGAAAGAAAGAAAGAAAAAGAAAGAAAGCCTAATTCCACTTAGCATGGACGCTTCGGGTCTTGGTTCGGTCTTCTTCTCTTGTCTTGCAAGATGTAAGGAAAACAACCCCCATGCACATCTCAGCCCCAGCGCTGTGATGCTGCGGCGGTCCCTGCTGAAGGATGTGCCTGCCACGGATAAAGACGGAAATTCTGATTAATAATAAGGTGGCTCTTCAGTGCTGAGCTCCAGGGCGGGGAGGGAGAGTCTTTGGCAGAAAGAAAAGGAGAGAAAGGAAGGGAAGGGAGCTCAATTCTCCCTCTGCTTATCCGAAGATGCTATTTTTACAGGCTATCTTTGTGCGATTTTTACTTTAGGTTATTGTGATCCAATTAGGGGAGACTGCAGAGAGTATGCACCCTTCCCTCCACCCCTCTTCCACACACCGTGATCTCATAAGGCTCCAGCTGGGTTTTGGGTACCGTTGACTCGGGCGTAGGCTCCCCCACCCCCGCCCCCAACTTCTGCCTAGTCTATCCCTTTATTTCAGGGAACTTGCCAAGGGAGTGGAGGGTGAGGATAAGGACCGGAGGAGACCCCTTTGGGAGCATACATGTCAAAACCAGGGTGGGTGCAGGGAGTTGTAGAGAATGAAATAAAAATGTCTCTATCTTTGCTATAACCCCCCTTCCAGCCTCCCCCAAAGCCAGAAAGAAGAAAGAGCAGCCAGCTCCTACCAGCAAACCCGGAGGCGGGGACGCTAAGCAATGCGGCACTCCCCAGCATCCATCAGCACTGGCTTCCGCGGAGGTGGTGGCGGTGGCGGCGGGGGTGATGCCAGCATCAACTCCTCTCAGAGGGATGGAGCTAGCAAAGAGACCCGGTAGCTGCTACCCGGGATGAGGATTCGCCAGAGAGCAGCCTCTGCCACCTCATCCAAGGACAGCCCGCCGCCGCCTCTGTCAGCAGGAAGGGTGGGGACTGGCAGAGCTAAGACCACTGCTGTCCCAGGTCCTCGGCCAGCCCAGCCATTTTCGCCTTCGGGAGAGGAAGGAGGGAGAGGACGGGAACGCCGGGACGAAGCAGGCCACAAGGGCTGAGGCTGCCTTTACCTTTGTGCGCCCAAGAGGTGGTACGGCCAGCACCAGCTATCCCCGTGCGCTCTGAGTCGCTGGGTCCCGCGCGTCCCTGGGGCTGCTGCTGGTACTCCTGTGCCCGCTGCTGCTAAAAGAGGACTCGGCTCAGCCCAACTCCTGATTATCCCAGCACAGAGCTTGAGGCTACGTAAGCACTCGCGCACGCACTCCACTCCTCTCCCTGCCTCTGAGGGGTAGAACCTCAATTTGGGAGGCATTCAGATGTCTATCCGGAGCCTCAAGTTTAGCCTGCTCAGGTCCCCAGGTCCCAGGAGGGGCGGGCTTCAACTGGCCAGGAGGGACAGTTACTGCCTCACAAGATCCCCATGCCTCTCGCTCACCCTTTGTGTGCATGAACCCGGAGTGCCCTGTAGAGTAGCCCCTGCTCTTGCTCAGTAATTAAGGCTGACAAACCTTTTCTGGTTCCTGTGCGGAGAGATTTTGATGCCCACGGAGTACTGAAACATTTTGTAATTTCTGCTTTTGCTGTGCACAGAGCTATTTAATTTTAAGGAAGACCACAGAGATTTCAGCACATTGCTGGCTTTTACTCTCCTGGGAGAACTTACACGGATTTGTTTTCAGCAGTAAACTCTCCCTACTAAATTCCTGTTGAGGGTGAAAATGACAACCAGGGGAAAATCAACAATATCCACAAGAACAATAAAATTGTCAAAGGAAGGGTTGGAGGTAGTCACTTCTGGAGACATGCTTTTTCCCTTGGGATGCATCTTTATATCAGAATATCATGAATAAAGAGAACCCTTGAGTTTATTGTGCCCTGAAACGCATTTTTAAAAGAAGAATTTTCAAAGCACAGTGTGCCTGACTCAAAGTGTAAGAAAGAGTGCCGAGTTCAAAATCCCTAATGAGCAACTCTTTATTGCAGTCCAGTTTGGGGCAATGTTTTAGAGTCTGTGGATAGGGGGTGGCCAGGAAGCTGCCTCACTTTAAGATTGTTAGACTCTCAAATTATGTTACATTGTTTTTGTTTTCTGGAGTATGGTATTAATAAAAAGAAAGGGCTATGGTATGGCACACTACACCATTAGTTATTAAATTCATGTGCAATAATTTAGGGACCAGAGAAAGGTAATGAACCCACACATAGTCATTGATTTGCATTTTAAATGCAAGAGATGAGAAATTAGTCATATAAGTAGATATGTGTGTACTTATACATGTATTTGGTGTGTGTGGTACATATTTTACATGTACAACGTACATCTCTTGGGATCCATTGGAAACTGATTCCCACATCCTGCAGAGGCTTCCATATATAGAATGCTACAGTACTTGTATGAATTCTACATGCATCTTTCATGTACTTGAAATCATCTCTATATTACTTATGATAATGAACGCAATGTAAATTCTGTGTAAACAGTTGTCATGCTGAATTCTTTAGGGAATAATGATGAAAATGAATGTCTATGTTTAGTAAAGAAGAAAAGCAAGTATTTTAAGTCTTCTTTGTTGAATCCACAGATACAGAACCCATGGATATTAATATTTTTAATATATCTATATAAATTTTCTTTAGCCAATATCTAAAAATTGGAAGAAATCCCTCTCTCATATCAACTTATGAACAGGTTTTAGCCATCACTGACCTTGAAAGTGAATTTTTCTACAACTCTGGTCAGGTCTTACAAAAAAAAAAGATACTAAATATCTGTTTTCCAGACCAACTTTTCAAAAATGTTTCTATTAACAGCCACCTTCAGGGAGCCTTGAAAGATGGAGACAATAGTACCTCCACATGCAATAAAGGTAAGTCTGTATATTGCCATGGGACTATAACATCTCTGTATTGAACAAAAGTCAAATAAACTTGTGTAAATACTCTGAAATTAGAGATACACTACTCCAAAAGTGCCTTGACTCTCTCTTCTTAACTCTAGGAGTGCAGCTCAGGACCCAAGGCCTGACATGTGGATGCTCTTGCCGCCTGCTGGCTTGGTAATCCAGGAGTTTTCATCATATCTGTTGCCAGTATCGCTCTAACTACAGAAGTCCATTCACTTGTTAACTTAAAATAATTAAAACAGATTTTTTGGTGTATTTTAAAAGCAACTGCCTAATATCATCCTCTATAATGGAACTATGTCACTGATTAGAAAAATAGATAGGTAATTGATAGATGATGATAGATAAATGAGAGATGATAGATGGATAGATAGATAGATAGGTAGATAGATAGATAGATAGATAGATAGATAGTTGGAACCAAACCCTTTAAGCATGCTACCAAGCACTCTGCCTACCACTAAAACATATCCCAAGACCCTTTTTGTGGTATTTTTATTATTTGAAACAAATTTTAAATGTAAGTGTACTTTGATCATATTCTTCCCCCCCCTCAAGTCTTTCCATATTCTTCCCCTCATCTATCTTTAAGTTTCTTCTCAAAAACAAAAACCTAATACAACAACAACAACAACCCCCAAAACCAATGAAATAGAATAGAACCACACTCAAAAAGGAAAATCAAAAGTACCAAATGGTAACCAAATTAAGGCACACACAAAAAAGTGTGGAGTGCATTCTGTGTCTGTCAACTACTTCTGAACATGAGGCCTGTACTGAAGTGATTGATCTATTCAGTGTCACTCTGTTTGAGAAAAGTGATTTTCCCTCTCCAAGCAGGGATAAATGACAACTCAGCTGTCAACCTTTACACTAGCAGCTAGCTTTTCATTCATTCAGCCATGTTTTTCTAATAAGACAAAATAAAATATATTAGGATAAAACAAAATATATCACATAAAGTTGGAAAGACAAATCCAACAGAAAGAAAAGAACTAAAGAGAAGGCACAAGAACCAGAGACCTAAACACAGGAATCCCATAAAAACACTCGACTGCAAACCATAACATATATGCAAAGAACATGGTGCAGACCCATGCAGGCCCTGTGCATGCAGCAATGGGGCCTTGCTGTCAGATTGTGCAGAGCAACCTATACAGTCCTTGCAACAGCTATGTTGTTTGGGGGTTCCCATGGGACCCCTTCAGCCATCAACTTAGTTAGATGTAATTCCAACCCCATCCATCCATCCATCCATCCATCCATCCATCCATCCATCCATAACTATCTATTCAAATCCACTTTTCTAACACTATATGTCTATTCCCTTTAGTCCCTTACTCTGTATCAAACCTCTCTGGTTCTATTGATTATAGCTTGGTTACCACTGACTTCCCAGCTAATATCCACATATAAGCAAATACATACCATATTCATGTTTCTGAGTCTAGGTTATCTCACTCAGGATTTTTTCTAGTTCCATCCATCTGCCTGAAAATCTTATAATGTTGTTTTTCTACTGGCTGAGTAATAATTCATTGTGTAAATGTACCACTTTTTCTTTATCCATTCTTCTGCTGAAGATGATTGAGATTTTGGGTCCAGACTCTGGCTAATACAAATAGAGCAACAGTTAACATGGTTGAACAAGTGCCTTGCTGACAGTTGAAGCCTCCTTGGGGTAAAGGCCCAGGAATGGTATAGCTGGGTCCTGACATACGTCAATTCCCATCTTCCTAAGGAGCCACCACACTGATTTCCATGGTGCCTGAGTGAGTTTACACTCCCACCAGCAATGGATGAATGTTCCTCTTACTACACATCCTCCTCAGAATGAGCTTTCCCTTGTCTAGTCGATGTTAGCCATTCTGACAGGTGTAAGATGGAATCTCAAAGCAGTAACACAACAAGTGTAACATAACAGTGCTCATATGTGTGTGTAAACATAAAAAGGCCTGTAAAATATGTAGAAATTTAAAATTGTTATTAAATTAAATTATTATACATGTAAAATTACGTGATACTATCAAGTGAGATCCTGAACGATCCTCTGCTAATTGAGTGAGCAGGGTAAAAATGCAGGTCCAGACCATTAGTTCAGACTCCTCGAGCATTGCACATAGATGACGTTTCATTTATCAAAAGCAGATATTCCTTCAGTATTTTTTGGTCCACTGAAAGGTTATTTTATAGACTTTTCAATTTAGAAAACCATTTGAACTTTTATCTAAAGATGCCCATCAATGGACCATTGTTAAAAGAAGCTTTTTCTTGAGAAAAACCATTCCGCCCGCCTGGTTATAGATCCGCATCAGTCCCAAATAAACACACAGGAGGCTATATTAATTATGAAGCTGTTGGCCTTGCTTGTTTCTTACTGGCTACCTCTGACTTAAGTAATTACCCCATAATTGTTCATCTAAGTATGTCTCTTACCGGAGAATGGTTCCGGGCTTCCTACCCCCATGGTGTTACATGTCGACTCCCCTGTGTTTCTCCTTCCCAGAGTTCTCCTGGACTCCTAGTCCCTCCTATCTTGGTTCCCTATAGGCTCAACAGCACTTTATTGACAAATGCACAGGACTTCCCCCATCAGACCACAAAGCAGACATATGTCAGTTTTGTCTGCCTTGAACTTGAGAACATCTAGAACTGTGAAAAATGTGTTTCTACTGTTAATAAGCTCCACAGATTAATGTGTTTGTTATAGTGGCCCATAGGATTTAAAACTCTTCTCAAGTATTTTATTTCTAATACACTCCTCTTGGTGTACCCTTGACTCTAAACTGTCTCCTTGACCTTCTGAAATATTGAAAAAATTTACTGGTTATCCTCTCAACTACGTACCTGTGTTTTCTACAACTGTGATTGTACTCTCATGCAAAAGTAATGACAAACCCTGGTTCGCCTCCTAAGACCTTCCTCTGTGTCTATTTGTTTCTGACCAATATGTTCATGTGGGTTTTACTTTAATTTGTGTCACTTCTAAACATTTTCAGCAGGAAATAACCAAATAACCAAAAGTAAGTTTTTAAAAAGAGATTATAGAATAAATTAATTTCTGATTCATATTACTGATAGAGATTTCCATGTCAGAGAGCACGAGGTTATACCCTGTATCTCTATACATGTGTAACTGATGGAAATATAGAAACAGTTGCACCATAAGGAACCAGGGGCTCACAAGCAGTCAAAAAAGGCAGCAGCAGCCACAACAAACACAAACCTGCACCTATTACTACATTTTTCCTGCTGTATTTACTTTTCCAATACTCCCTATGTAAATTTCACACATGAACAATGGTAACTAATCCCAAAGTTGCATAGAAAAGTTTTCAAGTTTAACATTTATGTAAAATTTTTAAATTGAGGATTTTTTTAAACTTTTTAAGATAATTGTAAATTCACATAAAAGTTTTAGGAAGTAATGTAAAACATTCCAGGTGTGCCCCACCCACCTTTTCCCAGGGGTCACATCTCAGAAACCTACCCTAATACAAGAGCGCACTGACTTCACTGAAATTACAACTTGGAAATCTTTCCTGTCAGTTCACGATCTCCCCTGGGGTTGAAGATGCAGCTGACAAGTCTTTGTTTCATCTCAGTGCTGTGACCAATCCCAATCACACCTTCACAGCAGCTGGTCATGGGGAATCGATCCAGTTTCCTGTCTTGATACAGATTCTTCCCACCAAGACCAGAGGATGCAGTGGTGACTACAGAACTTTCCTTTCCTTCTGAGAAGTTAATGTTGCTATGAACATTATAATATTAAATCTTGTTGATTTCAGAAGTTTTAAATTAGCACACTACAACATATGCCATATATAACTACTTTAATAATATTTTATTTCATAGATCTCTTACCTTTCATCATTATTTATTTTATCATATCAAATATCACTTTTATAAAGTTTCTCCTAAGAAGATAGATTTTTTTGTTCTGGGTTTTTTTTGTTTGTTTGTTTGCTTTGTTGTTGTTGTTGCTAGGATCTTTACATTCATGGGTCAATATTTCCAACATACATAGTTATACAGGTGAAATTAGTTAAACATTTGAAAGAGAGTATGTCTTCACAACCGTGTGCACATTTGTGCGTAAAGAGCAGAATTAAAGGGATGCACACACAAGCCTCAAGTATTGTAAACACACCAGCAGCAATGGTCCCCCTCCATCAGCAACTTGGAGAAATCAGCATTAATCCTGTTACAATGAGTATGACTTGGGTATGGGATCTTAGTGGTTAAACATAGAGAAACCTGCTATTTTGCTGAACTTCCCAGATTTGACATTTCTTAAGTGAGGGCAGTACACATGCCGGTGACTGTCACCCTGTTAGAGATATCTTGTCAGTAGAAGAGAGCAAATTCAATTCTGCCTCATTGCTCATGTTTTGAAGCATATAATCTCAGTTGTAACATATTTTCATACCAACTGTTCAAATTCAAATTTCTTTCATTTTCCCAGAAGAAATTCTGTTCTCAAAAAACCCAGAAACTTTGTTATTGCATCATATATGTTAGTAATCTCCTAACAGGATCTGAATTGTTCAATGGGACATTATTTGCTACACTTTACAAGTGGTTGATTTAATTTTCTGTCTCAAGTTCATGTATAACCAGTACTTTTGCCCTGTCTTATAGCCCTAACTATTAATTTATGTTACTCAAAAATGTCACAAGAGAAGGAAAGGGAGTAATGAAAAGTAAAATTCAAGAAAAAAAACAAACAAGCAAACAAACAAAAAACACATCAATCAAGAAAGCCTGCCAGGAAAATAGATAGGCATTTTTCAGAACTTCTAGCTCTTCTCCAAATCCAGTTCACCAGTCTCATCGTCAGCTCTGTGGTCAACATGTTCAGTCTCCCCTTCCTTTCCATGACCCTTTATAGCAGATCAAAGAGACCTTCTACAGCCTCCCTCTCCACCCATAATAAAACCAAATTTAAGCTTAGCTATCTGAAAATCCAAACCCAGAGAAGCTAATAGAAGGAAAACTTCAACCAGGTGAGGCTAACTGCATCCAAGAAAACACAAGAATAACTAATATCAGACCAGCATACCAACATAAGGGAGAAATACACTCACTCACACACACACACACACACACACACACACACAAATAACAAAATAGCAGGAATCAACAAACATTGCTTGTTAATAATTCTCAACATCTTTTTGTCTCAATTCCATAATAGACTCAGTCTAACAGACTGGATACAAAACATGATCCATCTTTCTGTTGCATCCAAGAAATGTACCTTAACATAAAGGATAAACATCACCTCAGGATAAAAGCATGTGGAAAAAAATTCCAAGGAAATTGATCTAAGAAGCTAGCCAATGTAGCCATTTAAATATCTGACAACATAAACTTCAAACTAAAAATAAACAGAAAAAATAGGGAAGGTCCTTACATAATCATCAATTGAAAAATCCAGCAAGAAGACGGTGAAATTCTAAACTTCTATAAGCCAAACACAAGGGCAGCCAAGTTAATAAAAGAAACGTTGCTATAGCTAAGACCACATACTGACCGTCAATCAGTGATGATGGATGCTTCAACACCCCACTCTTGGCAGTGAACAGGTCATCCAGACAAAACTAAACAGAAAAATGATATAGATAAATGGCATCATAAACCAAACAGATATTTTCAGAACATTTCAAACACAAAAAAGTACCTTCTTAGGATCACATGAAACTTTCTGAAAAATTGACCACATATATGGGCACAAAGCAAATACCAAGAAATACAATAAAATTAAAATACCACCACATATCCTATCTGACCATTATAGATTAAAAATGTATTTCAACAAAAATAGAAACAACAGAAAGCTTACAAACTCAGGGAAATTGAACAATTCATTACTTGATGAAGAATGGGTGAAAACAGAAATTAAGAGAGAAATAAAACATTTTAGAATTGAAAGAAAATGAAAACACAACATATCCAAACATATGGGACACAGACAAGGTTGTTCTAAAAGGCAACTCTATACCACTAACTACCTATGTTAGAGAGAGAGAGAGAGAGAGAGAGAGACAGAGAGAGACAGAGAGAGACAGAGAGAGACAGAGAGAGACAGAGAGAGACAGAGAGAGACAGAGAGCTTATATGACTGACTTAACAGCACACCTGAAAGCTCTAGAAAAAGAAGAAGAAATCAAACCCAAAAGGAGTAGACAGGAAGAAATAATGTACTCAGGGCTGAAATCAATAAAATAGAAACAAATAAAACAGTACAAAGAATCAAGGAAACAAAGAGTTTGTTCTTTGAGAATATCAATAATATTGACAAAACCTTATCCAAATTGGCTAAAAGTCACAGGAGAATATCCAAATTAACAAATTCAGAAATTAAAAGCGGGCCATAACAACAAGCACTAAGGAAATCCAGATATTTTAAAAACTTACACTCCAACAAATTAGAAAAACTCAAATATGGATAATTTTCTAGATATATACCTCTTACCAAAGTTAAATCAAGATTAGATAAGGGATTTAAACAGACCCATAAACCATAGTAAAATAGAAGTAATTAATAAAAGCATCCCATCAAAGGAAGATCCTGGAACCAGATGGTTTTAGCCCAGAATTCCAACAGACTTTCAAAGAAGAATTAATGTTGACAATCAACAAATTGTTCTAAAAAATAGAAACAGAAGGAATATTTCTCAGTTCTTTTTACAAGGCCACAGTTATTCTGATACCTAGACTGCATAAAGACCCAACAAAGAGTATTTCAGATTCATTTCCCTTATCAACATGGATACAGAAATTCTCAATAAAAACTTACAACCCAAATCCAAGAATTATTAAAAAAATCATCCACCATTACCAAATAGGCAGTGTCCCAAAGATGCAGTGGTGGTTCAATATATGAAAATCAATAAATGTAATCCACCACATAAACACAATGGAAAAAGATATTATCATCTCATTAGATGTAGAAAAGACTTTGACAAATCTAAAAACATTTCATGATAAAAGTCTTGGAGAAATTAGGAATACACAAGGGACATCTCTCAATATAATAAAGGCAATTTACAAAGCCACAGACAGCATCAACTTAAATAGAAAGAAACTCAAAATATTTCCACTGAAGTCAGGAACAAGACAGTTTGTTCATGCTCGCCATATCTCTTCAATACAGTACTAGAAGTCTTGCCTAGAATTATAAGGCAACTGAAGGAGATCAAGGGGATACAGATTGAAAAAGTAGAAGTCAAAGTATTGCTATTTGCAGATTATATGATAGTATATATGACACTATGAATTCCAGTAGGAAGCTGATGCAGCTGGTAAACACTTTCAGCAAAGTAGCTGCATACAAAATTGACTTACAAAAACCACTATCTCTCCTATATGCAACTGACTGAGAAAGGAATCAGGGAAACAACACTTTTCACAATAGCCTCAAATAATTTAAAATGTCTTAGGTAACTCTAACCAAACAAGAGAAAGATTTGTAAGAAAAAAAAATCCTCAAGCCTTTGAAGAAAGAAATTGAAGAGGATATCAAAAGATGAAAGATCTCTTACATTAAACATAGGATTAACATAAAAGTGGCCATCCTACCAAAAGCAATCTACAGATTTACTGTAATCTCCATCAAATTTCCATCACAATTCTCCACAGCACTTAAAAGAACAATTTTCAGTTTCATATGGAAACACACACACACACACACACACATGCACGCGCACGCGAGCGCACACACACACACACACACAGGATCACGAAAACATTCATGAATAATAAAATAACAGCTAGAGGAATTCCTTACCTTAAATTATACTACAGAAATATAGTAATAAAAACAGCATGGTAGTGGCACTAAAACAGACTGTTTGATCAATGACATAGAATTGAAGATCGAGATGTAAGTTCATACATATATGGACACCTAATTTTTGACAGAGAAGCCAGAAATACACACAATAAAGAGACAGCATCTCCAACAAATGGTGCTGGTCAAAATGGTTGGCTTCCTATAGAAAAAATGCAAATAGAGCTGTGTTTATCACCCCGCATAGAACTCAACTCCAAATGAAGGCCAGATGCACTGAATCTTACTGAAAAGAAAGTCTTGAATCCCTTGGAATAGGAAAAGAGTTTCTGAACAGGACAAGCACTAAGGTCAACAATAATTGGAACTTCATGAAACAGAAGAAGTGACAAAGGACATCATCATTCAAACAAAGTGGCAGCTTTTAAGAATGGGAAAAAGATTTTTACCAACTATACATCCAATAGAGGGCTAATCTCCAAAATATACAATGAGCTCAAAAAACTGGACATCAAGAAATCTTAACCCAATTTAAAAGGAGGTACAGGTCTAAACAGAGATTCCTCAAAATAGGAAACTCAAATGGTTAAGAAACACCTACCAGAAATGTATTCAGCATCCTTAGCCATCAGGGAAATCCAAATCACACCTACAGTGAGATTTCATCTTATATCAATTAGAATGGCTAAGATCAATAAAACAGGAGGCATCTTATACTGGGGGTAAAAGAGTAAGGGTACCACCCATCCATTTCTGGTAGGAGTGTGGACTGTGGAAATCTGTAGGGCAGTTCATCAGAAAGATGGAAATTGATCTACTTCAATATGCCACTCTTGGGCATATACCCAAAGGATATTTTATCCTACTCTATAAGGACACTTGCTCAACCACGTTTATTACTGATCTGTTCATGATAGTCAAAACTTCAAACAATCTAAATGTCCATCAACAAATGAAAGAATAAATAAAATATGGTACATTTATACAAGGGAATATTGATCAACTTTAAAAATTGTGAAATCATAAAAATCACAGGTAAATATGGGAATCAGAAAAAATCACTCTGAGTGAAGTAACACAGACACAGAAAGACAAATATGGTATTTATTTACTTATATATGGAGATAAGCTCTTAAGTCAATCATAAGCAAGCTATAAGCCACATAACCACAAAGGTTTGGTAAAGAGGAAGGGACGGAGGGGGGGGGCTATGGATCTCCCTTGGAAAGTGAAATAGAACATCCTTCTTACTCTCCCTGTCTTTGACCCAGTGTTGGATACACTGGAAGCCCTACTCTCCTTCTCAGATCAAGAAAAAGTAAAATATAGATATAACCATTTTCACTGAGCTCCACAATTCTACATTTTGATTGCCTGTGGTTTTCTGTAATTGTCTCTGTTGCAAAAAGAAGTTTTCTTGATGAAGGATGAAAACTAAACTTATCTGTGTGTATAAGGACAGATGTGTTTATAGGTTATTTTAAGGAATTATGCTAGTTTAATAAATCAGTGGCTAGAGCTTCTTTTCCCAATATCCATGACTTCACCAGCACTGAGTCTTAACTAGGTTTCCACTACCAGGAATGTTATCCTTCTTGTCACGTAGGTCTTAAGTCCAATTAGAGAACTGCGGATGCATTGAAAACTACTCTTGCACTTAAGGTTCAGGGAACATTACACAAAACGAGGTGGAAAGACTGTAAAAGCCGAAGGATAGAGGAGTCTGCTGTGAGATTGTTTCCGATTAATTCCAGAAGCCACACCATAAAGTCACCAACATGACTACCCAAATGTGAGCCAAGCAAGGATTACATACACTAAGGAACATGCCAAACTGGATGGGGAAAAGCCCATGAGGCCTCAACCCTACAAAAAAACTATAGGCAACTAAGGAAAGCTGATGTGATCTTTGCCATGGAAAAGCACACAAACTGGTTGTTCAGTGCCAGGTAGTAGTCTTAAAAACACACATACAGGTAACATTGTATGGACTGAACTGGTTATATTGAGAAATACATGTATGTACATGTATGTACATATAAGTATATACATGCAATAACAGCTTTTAAAAGACCTTGAATTTGAAAGAGAGTGGGGATATAAAGGAGGGTTTTGTTGAAGGAAAAGAAATGTAATTAAATTGTAATTTCAAAAGTAAAATAAAATTAAATAAAGAAAAAAAAATTTTTCAAAAGTGAAGCATAAACCAAGGACTTCAAATTCAATTATCACTCAGGATCCAGAAAGTTCTTGTAAAATATGAAACAGCCTGGATGAAGCCAAAAGATTGACGGACATCTCAGCCTGTTTGTACCAATTTCTTTACACACTGCATAGGGCACAAAAATATGTGCTGGATTTCCCAATCCCTTGGTCTGATCTAATATTTCCTGCCCAAGCTAATCCTCTTTCTCCTTTCAAACCTGAAACACCATGGATCAGTAAAACTTCTGGATGCCCAAATTATGCTAATGATCTGAACTCCCATCCTGTAGTCACTTCCTTTGCCTGAAGACAAATTCTCTGAGACAAAAACTGCCCTTATCCCCAGCTCCCAGATACTTCCTAAGTCACAGCACCTAAGACCTCTTTGTCAGTCACAGGTGTGGCTACACCTACAGGCTGAGTTGTGACGACATGCCACCTACGCTTAGAGTCACTCATCAGCTCACTCAAATGGGGCATTGACTTTTCTATGAAACCAGGCACAATTTATCTTTAGAAAAATTCTTTGGAGGCTAAGTATCAACTCTCTGACATCTGCTTTCTCACCAGTCCAGGGAATAGAGGCTGAATCTTCCATAGTTGGACAAGTAGCCACAACCTAGAGCCTACTGCTGTTAAACTTGTGATCTCTCTTCTGATATTGCAACAAAAAGCCCCCCCATAAGCAAGCAGATTCTAGAAGCATCTCATAACTTCTTCTTTTATCCATCACTGTTCACAAGTCAACACACACTACAATTTGAGGGAATGTACAGTCAGGCCACAGTCAACATCCAGTTTTCATCCTCTGTATGAAGCAACCTCTTCTTGATGATTCCAGAACCTGTGCAGAGTCTACTATTCATGATCAGATGGAAAACCATTCATATGTAAATTATATTTGTCATATACTTTGCCCTGTAAAAGCAGAAGTCACTTTTATCAAACTGCCAGCTACCATCCTCCTCCCACCTTGTGGGAAAGGTTAAAAGACATATTCACCCCAAATACATCTGCATGACTTCACTGCATTATGGCATATGCCTCTTAAGAAAAAAGTCCAAATTATGCTCAAAGCAAGGGAAAATCCAATAAAGAAGTAAAATTAAACTCTTCATAGCAATTTTCTCCAACTAGACCTCTAGAGTTATTTATTGGTAGAACATTAATCACTGAAAATCATATCCTACTTGATCTTCTAATCCCCTAATCCTCTAGGCAGGTGGAAAATGCCAGAATGCAAGTCACAGCGAAGTGGGAAAAGAAACCGATTTGTATTCATTGTAGAAGAGAAGAAGTAAAAATCAATCAAAGGATAATGCCCTCATAAGGCTATGAAGATTTTTCAAGTATAGAATTATGGAGTAAAAGTCTTTCCAATTCAGATCTTGCCAGTATCCCCAGCCTCATGAAATGAGGTGTTCTTGCCCCCCCCCTTTAATCACCACATATGTTCGCCAAGTGTTAGCCCTTACTTTGCTCTCAGTCTCAGAGTCCTGCTATACTAGCCCATGCTATCTGTCTTCCCAGCAGAGGGCACTGTAAACTTGACAAAGGATCTGACTAATATTTAGGAGTCAAAAACCTCATTGGTCACATAGATTTGTTTGGTATCTAAAGTAAATCAAAAGCAAGATTTTGTGGTTTGAGGGACATAAAGATGCCCAGATACATTTGATTTTCAGAGAAATAATAAGGAATTAACATAAACTGGACATGTGACATGTATGTAATCTCAGCACATGAGAGACAAAATTAGGAAGATACTTAATTCAATGCCATCATGAAACTAAGATTCTATTTCAAACACAAATTAATGTGTAGAAGTTTAGCAAGGATATTGTCTTCAGCTTTTGTTTATTCTTTTGCTTGCTTGTTTTCCCACTATTGATAAAAGAAAGGGAAGGGAAAAGGGTTGTATTTTGGCTCTCAGTTCAGTGTTGCAGGTCATCATGACAGAGAAGTCACAGAAACACAATCATGAGGGAGATGGTCACACTCCTTCCACAGTCAAGGAGCAAAGAACAGAGAATAACTGTCCTTGGCTAGCTTTCTCATTTTTATACAGTCGGGGACCCAAAATCCAGGAATAGTATCTAGCAAAGAAAGTTAGTCTTTCCTCTTTGATTAACTTAATCAAGATAATCCCCCCACAGGCATTCCCAGAGACCCATCTCCCAGGGTAAATGACGGTATCTCATCAGGTTGATAATCAAGATTACACATTCCAAGTGCAGTCCATGCATTGACCATGAGATGTACTCACTTCAAAATTCTAATCTTAGCCAGGCAGTGGTGGTGCACACCTTTAATCCCAGCACTCTGGAGGCAGAGGCAGGTTTCAGGCCAGTCTGGTCTACAGAGTGCATTCCAGGACAGCCAGGGCTACACAAAGAAATCCTGTCTCTGGGAAGAAAAAAGAATTTAAAATTCAAATCATAACTTGATGTTCCATATTTTATCTGGCAAACCTAGCTGAAAGGTCTTTTTGCTGCAGAATGGAAGAAATAATACTAAATAATACTAACCTTTAACAGTGAACAATGAGACTTATTTTATCAACAGCAGAAATAAAAGCAAAGAGGGAACATGATAAGTAGGTTATTAGCAGCATGAATCTCACAGTGATAGATAGGACTGCATCTGCTTAGACACGTGACCAGACAGACAGCTACAAAACAAGGGCTACAGGAACCACAGGTGGGCATGGTGTACATGGGAGTGATGTTAGATGTCAACTTGGTAGGATTTAAAATCACATGGAAACAAACCTCTAGACACAACTGAGAGGGAATTCCAAGGTTAGGTACCTGAGGTGGGAAGACTCACTCTAAATGTGGGTAGAGGCCAGGACTGGGTTCCTGGAGAGAAAATGAACTGAATAGCTAGCAACCATCATCTTCCTATGGTCCCCAACTGCATATATGATGTGATCAGTCACTTCATCCTCCAGCCACCTTGCCTTCCCTGAAATGATGAACTGGATCCTCCAACTGTGAGACAAAAGTAACGTCTCCTTTCTTAAGTTATTTTTCAAGGGTTTTGTCACAGCAAAGAGAAAAAACTAGCGTAACTGTCCTGTTTTGCTTCCAGGCCTTTGCACACTCAGTGCTCTAATCCCAGAACACATTTCTGTCCTCCTTCATTGTGCTAACAACTGCAAACCACTTAAGACTCAACACGAAGACAAAGCCATTACATGACTCATCCATCTTGTGCAACCTGAAATCATTCCCTCAGTCCATAATCAAAACACTGTCCTTACATTTTATCACGTACCATGCTTCAGGGTAATTGCCTACTTTCTTCTTTTTTATTTAGAAAAAATTGTTTCCTAGTGTAAATAAGTTCTGTAAAGTTTATGCTTGGTCCCACGGGGATGCGATAGGTCTATGTGGAATTAATAAACAGTACCATTTGTCTTTACTTAGAGAATATGCCAGGTTTCTTAGGCAATGCAAGTTGCAGATAAATGTAGTAAATAAAATATTGTAATTGCATCCTTACAAAACAGATATATTTTTTAAATATGTGGTAGAGATTGCATTAATAGTAGTCAAGCGATCAGATATTAGTTATGCTTTTCTCACCTGCTATGCTATTAAGTGAAGTCACTCTGTATCTCCCAGCCATGCCTTTTTCATTTGTGAAGTTGGGGTGTTCAGTTAGATGATTTTATTGCTCTTTTCCAATTTAAAATCCTCTAGCCTGATAATAACATTGAATGTAGGTATAATATATGAAAGGTACAAATGTTTCCCAGACTGTTCAGCTAAGAATACATTACATTTATTCCGTTGTCTAAGATAAGTTAGAGAAAATATATATCTTTTCAAACTACCAGTGTTTGACAAAATATCTTCTGCATTTTCCTGATAAATTGGTTTGTTTTTGTGGTTATGTTACTGAATGGAAATTTTCTTTCTTCAATGAAATGAAACCAGAAAAACAACTTGTCTCAACTATAAACTGTGATTTGAAACCCACTTTAAAATGTAGTTCTAGTAATTCAATTCTAATCACTACAATTAAGTCTCAGAAGTTGAAATACCATTTTTGCAAAACTCTGTGTGCTTTATCAATATTTTTATGCATTACTTTCCTTGATCGGAGCAATACAGAGGCAGGCATTCAAATGTGATTAATATATATTCATAGTGCCAGAAAATAACCACATGACTCTGCACCCAGAATTTCCAATTTCAGATAAGCAAAGTAATATCACCTTTGAGAATCTATTCACTAACTGCCCAAACAAAATTAAAAGAAATTCATCAGATGAGCAAATTGATTACCTCATTAGAATGGAAGCTGATTATGTACCAATTTAAGCCAACATGGCTCACACTGAACAAAAAACCACCAACTCTATCTGGATAATAAACAGTGCCTTTATTGTCTTGGAAATGGAGCTACGAAGATGACTAGAAGAAGAGATGTGTGCTCTGTGTGTGTGTGTGTTTGTGTGTGTGTGTGTGTGTGTGTGTGTGTGTGTGTGTGTTTCCTTGTCCTTAAGAGTGTAGGGAGCCTAGAGTAAGCTGGAAGAATCTCCAGGAGCATAAAGCTTCCAGCAGCTCTCCATCGTGCCCTCTTACCGTTTTCCACATCTCCAGGGTATAATTTCACTCCCAGGACTTGGTGGAAGAAGGGAAGAAGGGCTGTTTTCTGTTATTAGTCTTATTAATGAGATGTGCTCTTTATGTGACACAATGATGTATTGGAGATCACAAAAGCTGAGAATGGGACTCAAAGAATGTTTGGCCAAGAAAATGCCTGACATTGGTCTATGTGCTTGCCCTGATGCTTACAGAGGAATTATTCTTAGTGATCTGAGATCAGATGTTTTCACGGAACAAGATTATTCCTATATTAAGGGGAACAACTGAATGACAAATAGAAGAGATGCTTGTGCCACTATAGCAAGCCTTGTGTGTGCCTTAGGGCAGTGTGAGCATTTAAAGTGGTGTCAAGTAGGGCAGTAATGGGCTGTCCAGAAATAGTCCATTTGAAGGCCTAGCATTGATGATGTAACAGAGATCAGGGTCCTCAAACGAGACCAATGATTCTCTGTGATGAATTCCTGCATGTAAAAATGTATGAATGAAAGGGTTTGGGACATGACTCACTGAATCACGCTGCAGCTTCCATGATAAGATTTTCCCTTTCTTCTTATGTTTCCCTTTTTTATTTTAAGTATTACTTTGTTTTATTGGGGGTCATGGAGATGCTTGGGATTGGGAGGCATGATGTAAAAGGCCCAAAGAATAAATAAAAAGTAAGTTTAAAAAAATAAATGAAGTGGAGTCAAGGCATCCTTCATAGTCCCTTCTAGTAAAGGGAATTTCATGAGCTGTCACTATGATACACTCAAGGATTCCCCAACAGGATTTCAAACAGGGAAAACCAAATTCTTAGATTCTACATACTTTATTCTTGATTGACAGAACAGTGAGAGTGGAGGCTTCCAACCTCATCAGCCTCCATTTATGAGATATTGTGGACCCTTTATGTTTTCTACAGACAACTAAGCAGTGCACTGCAATGAAGCAAATGTTGTCACAAGATGCCTGGACAAGTTCTCCAGGCCACACAGCTTAATACACCAGGTACACAGATCATGATAAACTGCTTGCCATAGTTCCTCTCTATTTCCTTCACCCACGGGAAGTGCTAAAGACACTGATGATTCTGTATAGGATTTTATTGCTTCTCCGTCTGTCTTCACTCATTTTTGTCATGGTTAAAGCACTTATGTTACTCTGTTGGGTAGATCTTTTCTGCTTGTCTTTCTTTGTAACAGGACTGGCAAGTGTTCCTTGGAGAAACTAGCATCCCTCACAGTTGCAGAAATTTTAGAATACTACAAAGAAAGAAATTCAGTACTTTCATATCACGGAGTTAATTCAAAACAGACTTGTTTTTGCATTACTTAAAAATATTTTTTTCTCAAGAACAGTCACCCTGGTCATTGAGGATAACTAACAGCCATTAGGAACCCAAGGAAGACTGTAGAGCTGAACTATGCTAGAGATCAGTGTGTCCTAAACACACAGTCTTAATCTTCAATGTAAACAGTAACGTGCAAAATGCCTTCTTAATCTTACTGTAAAACAAGCATCTGCGTAAAAATACCTAGCAACTATGGTTGACCAAAGAGTAAAATATCACAGTCAAAAAGTATGTTTAGTGTGTTGTATATGCAGCTGATCTTCCTAAGTAGCTGTCCATGCAGTATAACTGAGAAAACTATGTATTCAAGTGATTCAATATTATGTTTTTCATAAGATATTAGAAAGCTAATACCCTTAGTTCATTTTCACATATTGCATTTCACATTTCCATTTTATATATATCTGGCACTTATGACACCCAAAGTTCTACTAAGTACACTAGAACTTCGACTGGAGATTTACAAAGTGAATGTGTATTCTTGATATATTTCAATTTTTAATAAGTCAATAATTGCATCTGAAACAAAGGATATTTTTTAAACCCAAGTACAGAGATAAAAACAGAGGGCTTGAGGGTTAAAGAACATGTGTACATTCATACTGGTATCCCAGCACTCTGTCAGGATGCTAAGTCCCAGGAACTAGAGACTGATAGTGGCTCCATGCCTTCAGTGTCATGAGTTCATCTTAGTGAAGTACTGTGACCACTGGATTCATTTTAATACTTGCAGAACGCCATGTCAAAAAAAAAAAAGACAAATCTAATAACACCATAGCTGGGATTTACTTTCAAATACAGTCAGATTAAAATAAGAAAGCTAGAAGACCTGACTCCACCCCTTGACTGAGGGGGGCAGTCCCAGTCGCCCAGACTGACCAGCTCAATGGCCACCCAAGTTCACACCCAAGTACACTTCTACCCCATCTATGTCCTGCGGGAGCTCATGAAGGCCTGAAGGGGCATATCCTAGAGGAGTTTCAGTGAGGGCCCAGTGGCCATGGTGTACCAGAAACAAAGGCCTTGGATCAGACCAATGTTCACTTCGATGAACATTTCCAAGTAAGGCTGATTGGGCAACAGCATGTGACACACCACAGCTCCTAATGCCACTAAGACAAATGAAGAGGTGTTGGAGAAACAGGAAAGACCAAAGAGTAAAGACGTGTTTTGGTTTGTGTGTTTGTTTTTGTTATAGTTTAGTTTAGTTTTTTTTTTCTTAAGTGGGGGAGGCTGCAAGGGTAAGGGATGGAAATGGGGGACTGGAAGATGAGCAGAACTGGGGTGCATGATGTGAAATTCCCAAAGAATCAATAAAGAGGTTGTGTTTCTTTATTGATTAAATAAAATAAAATTTTATTTTTATTAAGTAAAATAAAATAATAAAAAGAGGGTGGTACAATGTTTGGAAACAACTGGTAAAATGTTAATGTTGCTGGAGATGGGTTATGGAGGAGACTTTGTTGTGTTTTTATACCCATTTAACAAGCCCCACAATAGAACACTAAAGTAAATAAGACAATTATTAAATCCTTGGAAGCATAGATAGTAAATTATTCAAATCAATGGTTTCCTCCAAGGCTGAGAACAGAGAAACCCTGAAGGAAATGCAAGACTTCAACTCCTTCAGCCTCAGACCTCATGGTTGTAACACAAAAAAATTAAAGACCCAGAGACTGATATTGGGGTTCAAGCTTCAAGCTGAAGATCAGAGAAGCAAAGCAGCAGGCCACTAGCTCTTACCTCTTCCTAAGGCTGAAAGGCAACCCTAGCTCCACCACACCTCAGGCTGCTGCCTCTCCTCAGTGTACCTGGAAAATCCTGAGACTGAGCTACTGAAGAGTCTGCTCCTATCTTTTAAACCTCTCTAGTGCTGGGATTAAAGACATGTGATACCAAGTACTAAGATCATCTTGGTGTGAACTGTTTCTCTTAGCACTGGATCAATTTTGTGTTATCAGTGTGGCCTTGAACTAACAAGAGATCAGTATACCTCTTAATCCTGAGTCCTGGGATTAAAGGTGTGTGACTGTCTTCTATGGTTTATAGCTGACTTTGCTTTCTGAATCATCAGGTAAGCTTTAATAAACCATAAATAATATATCACCCCACATGGTTCCACTTTAACTCATGCCCTCCCCATAAACAAAACAAAAAGTGCTGATGAAACAAATCCTTCCATGAGCTAAACAAATTATGCAACATTTTAATAAGGAAAAATTATACATAAGAACAAAAACCAAAATTCCATCTCAGAATTGGGACTGAGATCTATTGGAAGAAGGATACATCTTTTTAAATAATGAATGTATCATTCTTGAGTCCTACCTGATGTGCATTGGCACACTAAAAAGCTATGATTTTTAAAAGCATTTTATTGTTTGTAAGAATTCCATACAATGATCATGTATTATATTTTACTCATCTCCCTCCAACTCCTTCCATTTCCTTACCCATTCAATACTCAAATTTGTGTCCTCATTATTATTTTTAAACCTGTAGAGACCCGTTATTGCTATAAACACTCTTGAGTGTCTGGCTATCCACTGGAGTATGTAAGACCTACCAGGATACACAATCTTATAACTCTTTCTCTAAGGCAGCTATCAGTTACCAAAGCTCCTCACTTAAATGAGGTTTGGGAGGTGTAGCAATTAGATAAGCTTTTTTTTAATCACATGACAATGAATGCATAAATTCACAATTGGTCAGTATGCAGATAAATGGAACATCTGTATCATACCCTATTTCCTGAGGCTCAAGGACATTGAAGAAGAGGGGGTGGAGTGATTGTAAGAGCCATGGGTAGTGGGTGACTACAGTTATACAGTGCTTTCCAGACACAACACAGCAATTGCCCACATGAACTCAAGTGGTTGTGACAGCACACACAAGTCCTAAATTAGCTCAAGATAAAATCCCTGAATCACAGGGGGAAGAAGTCACAAACCCCACATCTAACTGAGAAACTGTCAGTAAGCTGTTAATAGTGGGGTTAGTACTGTGTCCCATTAGCAGAGTGATGTAATAGATTCTCCTCTAATGATACTTGATATATCTTACCCAAATATGTCTGCCCAAAAATGATACTTAATATAGTTCCATCTTGTGGATTTAGCTTCAAATTCAATCAGAATTTGTTCATTATTCCCATTATATCATTGCATCAATAGATATATCTTGACAGTCATGTCATTTTTGCAGCTCTCAGTGTTCAGCTGGGTGTGACTGGGGACTTCTTTTCTCCTCCAGAAGCATGCACAATACCTTCCAGTAGAGACGAAGCTTTCAAGTCAGTACTAGTTCTATTTCTTCATATCCTATGACTCAAATATGTATATCTTTGTCAAGAGGATGTTGTCATCAAGTTCTGGGGGAAAGCAAGAGAAAGTACAGTAACATGTACTGTTTAGGGGTCCATGAGAACTTACTAACCATTAAGTCCAATAAACACAACCCATTCTTGGCATTGGGATTTTATTTGTCAGCTGTGATATCTAGGAGGGGTATTTTGCAACATGTCTTCATTTGTACTTTTGAATATTCTTATGTTTATACTTTAGGAAACCTCTGCAGTAGTAAATTTTTAAAAGCCCACATTACTATAGTTAACTGGTTTTTTTTTTTCTTAAGAAGTAAACAGAATCTTCAACAAATGGTTTGTCCTGGTCAAGCCATTTACATACATTTAGAAGAGAAGTAGATCAATATCTCTCCTCTATTAAAAAGAAAATGAAAAAAACTCAACACCAAATACATCAAGGACCTCAACAAAAATCCTGATCACCTGAATCTGATAGAGAAAGCATACTCCTTAAGTAAGGGGCATGCTTGAACCTATAACCTCCGGAAAACGACTTTCTGAACAGAGTGCTACCAGTGTAGGCATCCAACCCAACAACTGACAAATGGGATCTCATTAAATTTAAAAAAAACTTCTATATAGCAAAGCACACTATTATTCTGAGTATTCTTTGCTATATAGAACTGATCAAAGGACAGGGAAATAATCTTTACCAACTATATAGCAGACAGGGTACTGGTATCTAGAATATATTTTAAAACTTAAACATCAAGAAACAGACAACTGACACTCTGAGTCTGGCGACACCCCACTCTTGGTTCCCCATCCACCCTCCCCCCTCTGCTTGAGATGAGTGTAGGATCTTCTTGGGCCCCAACTCCTGCTGTCACCCCCTCCTTGCATCTCCCTGGGCCTGCTCCTTGCATAGAGTGGAACTGCCCCCAGCAGGAAGAGCCACTCTGAGTTCAGTCACATCTCACTCTTGGTTCCCACTCCATCCTCCATCCTCTGATTGAGTGAGGAGAATACCAGGAGAGGCCAAACCATCCAGAGTTACAGACACTGAAGTCTTAGATCACAGAACAGTGAATACCAGCACTCCTCAAATTGTTCGACACAGTAGAAGCAGAAGGGACATTGCCAAACTCTTTAGGAGGCTACAATTGACTTGGTAGCCAAGCCACACAAAGACACAACTAAGAAAGAGAGCTACAGACCAATATCCCTCATGAATATGGATACAAAAATACTCAATAAAATACTGGCAAATCAGATCCAAGAACTCATCAGAAAAATCATCCAGCATGATCATCACAGGAATTCTGGGATCATTCAACATATGAAAATCCATCAATGTAATCAGCCATATAAACAAACTAGAAAAGAAAAACCATATGATCATCTCACTAGATGCTTAAAAGCCTTCAACAAAATCCAGTACCCATTCATGATAAAGGTCTTGGAGAGATCCGGGATAACAGGAACATACCTAAACATAATAAAAGCTTTATACAGCAAACCAACAGCCAACATCAAACTAAGTGGAGAGAAACTCAATGTGATTCCTCTAAAACCAGGAACAAGGTAAGACTGTCCACTCAAAGAGGGGTGGACAGGGGTACGTGGGACAGGTGAGATATAAAAGAAGAAAAGACAAAAGCTCTCTCTCTCTCTTAAAAGCTAGCCATATTCCCAGAGCGCCTATCTCCCTGTAAGTGACTTTCTATATTCAGTAAGTATCTTAAACCTCTTTAACAGGTAACAATTATTTCATCATCAGTCTACTCTCTCCATACCTCTTCAATATTGTACTTGAAGTTCTAGCTAGAGCAATAAGACAACAAAAGGAGATCAAGGGGATACAAATTGGAAAAGAAGGTGTAAAACTTTCACTATTTGCAGATGATATGACAGTTTACATAAGTGGCCCAAAAAACTCTACCAGGGAACTCCTACAGCTGATAAACACCTTCAGAAAGTGGCAGGACACAAAATTAATTCAAAAAATCAATAGCCCTACTATATACAGACAATAAACAGGCTGAGAAAGAAATCAGAGAAATATTGCCCCTTACAATTGCCATAAACAACATAAAATATCTTTAGGTAATGCTAACTAAACAAGTAAAAGGCCTATATAGTAAGAACTTTGAGTCTTTAAAGAAAGAAATTAAAGAAGATGCCACAAAATGGGAAGATCACCCATGCTCTTGAATAGATAGTGTCAAAATAATAATAATGGCAATCTTCTAAAAGTAATCTACAGATTCAATGCAATCACCATCAAAATCCCAACTCAATTCTTCACAGACCTTGACAGAACAGTGCTCAACTTGACATGGAAAAGCAAAATACCCAGGATAGTCAAAACAACCCTGTACAATAAAGCAACTTATGGAGACATCACCATCCCTGACTTCAAGCTCTATTATAAAGCTATAGTCATGAAAATGCTTGGTACTGGCACAAAAGTAGACACGTAGAACAATGGAATCAAATTGAAAGCCCTGATATTAACCCACACACTACGAACACCTGATTTTTGACAAACAAGTTAAATTTATTGAACGGAAAAAAGAAAGCATCTTCAACAAATGGTGCTGGCATAACTGGATGCAGACTTGTAGAAGATTGCAGACAGATCAATATCTATCATCATGCACAAAACTTAGGTTCAAATAGATAAAAGACCTCAACATAAACCAGCCACATTGAACCTCTAGAAGAGAATGTGGAAGGTACCCTTGACCAAATAGGTCCAGGAGACCACTTACTGAACACAACACCAGTAGCACAGACATTGAGATCGGCAATTAATAAAAGGGACCTCCTGAAACTAAGAAGCTTCTGTAAAGCAAAGGACACAGTCAGCAAGACAAAAAGGCAACCCACAGATTGGGAAAAAATCTTCACCAACCCCACATCTGACAGAGTGCTGATTTCCAAAATATACAATGAATTCTAGACGCTAGCCACCAAAACACCAAACAATCCAATTAAAAAGTAGGGTGCAGAACTAAATAGAGAATTCTCAATACAGGATTCTATGGCTGAGAGACACTTGAGAAAGTCCTCACCATCCTTAGCCATCAGGGAAATGCAACTCAAAACAACTCTGAGATACAATCTTACACCAACCAGAATGGCTAAAATCAAAAGCACCAGTGACAGTCTATGCTGGAGATGATGTGGAGAAAGAGGAACACTCCTCCATTGCTGGTGGGAGTGAAAACTTGTACAACTACTTTGGAAATCAGTATGGTGATTTCTCAGGAAAATGGGAATCAGTCTATCTCAGGTTCCAGCAATTCTTCTCTTGGGCATATACCCAAAGAATGCACACACATACAACAAGGGCATATGTTCAGCTGTGTTTATAGCAGCATTATTTTTAATATCCAGAATGTGGACGCAACCCTAGATTCCACTCAACCAAAGAATGTATGGAGAAAATGTAGTACATTTACACAATGGAGTACTACCCAGCAGAAAAAAAAAAAAAACAATGAAATCTTGAAATTCACAGGCAAATGGATGGAACTGGAAGAAAACATTCTGAGTGAGGTACCCCAGTCACAAAAAGACAAACAGGGTATGTACTCACTCATATATGGATATTAGACATAGAGCAAAGGACTACCAGCCTACAATCCACACCACCAGAGAAACTAGGAAGCAAGGCAGACCCCAAGAGAAGAACGCATGATCCCCCGAAGAAGGGGAGGGGGATAAGAACCTCTGAGCAAATTGGGAGCATGGGGGGGAGAAAGAAAAGAGGTGGGAAGGGGAGAGGGGGAGAACGGGAGATGGGAGGATAACAGGTGGACTGAGACAGGGGAGGAATAGGTGAGGTCAAGAAAGGAGATGCCTTGATAGAGGGCGACAGTACAGGTTTGGAGAGAGGTCTGGCACAGGGGAAATGTTAGGTGATCCACAGGGATGACCCCAACTAAGAATCTAGGCAGTGCTGGAGAGGCTGCCTTTGATGCCCTTCCCCTAAATCAGATTGAAGACCTTGGATACCATTCCTAGAGCCATTATCCAGTAGCTGATCCAAGCAGAAACAGGCACCCACAGCTAAACACTGAGCCCTACTGCTAGAATCCAGTTGCAGAGTGGGAGGAGGGATAAGCAAAGGAGTCAAGACTGTGCTGGAGAAACCCACAGAAACAGTTGGCCTTACCTAGTAAGAGTACAGAAACCCTAGTGGTAAAGCTGGGGAATCAGCATTGGACTGAACCAAGCCCTCTGAATGTGGATGCCAGCTAGGAGGTCAGGGCAATCTATTGGACCTCTAACAGTGGAGCCAGTGTTTATCCCTAGAGCATAAATCAACTTTGAGAGCCCATTCCCTATGGAGGTATACTATTGCAGTACATATATGTGAATGAGGGCCTGTGCCATCCCTCAAATGATGTGATGGACTTTGATGGTCTCCGTGCAGGGCCTCACTATCCCTAGGTAGTGGGTGGGGGTGGTTCGGAGGATCGGTGCGAAGCATGGGAGGATGGGAGGGGAGGGTGAGGGAATGGAGGAATTGATATGTAAAAAAGAGAACTTCTAAAATAATATATATATGTATATATAAAGAAAAAATAAACAGACAACCTAGTTTAAAAGAATAGGGCAGAAACTAAACAGAGAAATTTGGAAAAGGTAACCTACAGTTTAAAACAGTTTTTAAAATATTCAACATCTTTAGCCATCAGAGAAATGTAAATTTAAACTAATTCAAAATTTCATCTTACCCAAATAAGAATGGCTAAGAACTGAAAACAAAGGACACCAAAGGTTGGCATGAATGTGCGAAAGGGTATTATTTGCTCAGTGCTGGTGGTAGTGCAAATCGGTGCAGTCACTGTGGAAATCAGTGTGGAAGTTCCTCAAAATGCTGATAATAAATCTACCACATAATCCAGATATGCCCCAATTGGGTGTATATCCACAGGCCTTTATATCCTATTACAGAGACACTTGCTCATTTCTTCTGTATCACAATAGCTAGGAAAAAAATATCCTAGATGGCCAACATACAGATGGACAATGAAAAAATGTGGAAATGTAGTAAATTTACATAATGGAATGTTGTTTAGCTATAAAGAAAAATCGAATTATAAAAGCCATGGGGAAAGTAATAGAGTTGGAAACATTTATTCTAAGTGAGATATCCCGGGCCCATAAAGACAAATGTCACATGTTTTCTCTCACCTGTGATAATAGCTTGGAATTGTTAGATGTTTGTGCTTCATTTGGAATGCCCATGAGGTCAAGAAATAAGGAAAGTGCAATGAGAGATAAGAAGGGATTTAAGCACACAGATATAAAGGAGAAACTGGGAGTAATGGAACAGGAAAAGTTAAATGGCATGGGGGGATGGGAAGGCAGGATAGCAAAGAGATAGCTAACACTAAAGCCTTCATGTTAAGGTTTTTAGTGGAACTTTTGCAATGCTTTAAAATAATGCAAGAATAATATCAAGTATTTTAAAAACCCAAATGGAATAAAAAATGAAGAATATAGTCATAATGTTGAGTGATTGCTTTACTCTAGGATGCTTACATGCCATTACAGCGGAAAGCTGATGTAGAAAGGTAACCAATAGTTTCTTCATGAATGTAATGTAAAGTAGTTACAACTGCTTAGTGTATCACCTGTCAGAAGAAAGGATTGTTTTTTACTATCCAAGGGAAATAGAAATGGGGAATACTAGACTTGTTTCCACTCATAAAAACACAAAAACAACACTTGAACACAAGGGTTTAAATGTGCCTTGGAGACTGAGCTAGAAGTACTAATTCAAGACAATTCATCCAAATTCTAAAGAAAGGGAAACCAAAACTTTCTGTATAGAAGACAGCTACCTTGAATGATTTTAAATTTTATTTTTCTTATTATGTGTAATTCTGCCTGCTTATAGTCTGTGTAAATCATGAGTGTAGTGTCCACGGAGACCTAAAGAAGATGTGGGATTCCCTAGGACTGAAGTGACAGATGGTTGTGAGCCACCATGTAGAAGGCATTCAGGTATTTTCTCTGTAAGTCAGAATCACACCATACTTGAACAATGAAGGGAAGGGAATACACATTGGGACCACATTTGAATAGTGATTTCTATTCACCTTTTATTTCCATGTTATTAAGCAAAAGTCTATAAATATGTGTTTAAGTTTTTGCACTTTTAAGCTACCATTTTTTTTCAAATCATTTAAAGCAAGCTGTCTCTAAGGTAGGTTTTCTTAAAACATGCTTAAGTCACTTTCTTAGTTGCTATAAGTAGGCAAATTCTGCAGTTGTTCTGTTGGGTTTAAATTCTTCAGTTTTTAACCAGCGAATCTAGGTTTTTGTATTTGTAAGTTGTATATAATTTTGTACATTCAGTAGTATTTTGTAAAAGTTAAGAGGTAACACTTAAATATTACCAAATCAAACAGATAATATAGTAAAGTAACAAGTGTAATATAGTATATGCACCCTTATAATTTTCATTTTAACTTTACAAAAAAAATTGGTCAGTCATAGATTCACACATCCTCCTAGCCTTGATGCTGAAATAAAGCCTTGATTTCACAATTAAATATATGTTAGTAATATATAGCCACCATTGCTGTTTACCTACTAAGGGGCCACTCTTCCTTCCTTTTTTCTTAAGGGTAAAAATGTTTTGACTTTTCAAATCATAGTTAAAGGAATAGCATGAAATCTACTCACATAAAGATTATGTTCACAAAATTGTTAACGGCTTGAACATTGTTGTACAATACTTATCTAGATCTTTTCATATTGCATAAATAAACTCTCTACCTTTTATGCAGGTTTCCCTTTGCTCTCAGCTCCAGGCAACTACTATATACTTATTTTTCAGGCTCACTGTATTTATAGCTGAGTTGAGGTATAAAATTAACAAAGCAAGATATATGTATTTAAAGTCTACAGTACATTTGATATGTACATAAATTGGAACACATTTTCCACAGTCAATATAATTAGCATGCTCTCCGCACCCACCCCCAGGGAACTAAGCAGATTCTCCCCTACAAACTGCTTTTCTTGCTCCATTCTTACCAATACCCAAGGATTCTCTCCCTGGAAACTCATTGACTACACCTGGCCAAGGAATTTTGTAGGACATTTTCACTCTCCCTCCCATCCACCAATTCCAATACTCCAGTGTTATCCCCAGGTTTATAGCAGAACACCTCCTGCACCCTCTCCTTCCTCTCTGCCTCCCATTCTAAAGAAACTAAATAGATCTTCTACAGACTTCCTTTTTCACCCCCATCCCTTTGTTCAGCTGTCAACACCAGAGACAGTCATTCCCTGAAAACATCAGGGGGTCTTGTAGCTCCCAGGTCTGCAGCAGACCACCTGCAAGGGACCTAACTTTCCTCCACTCCCTGAGGAGTCCACAGATGCTCATAAAGTCCTAATAAAGAAAAAGAACTACAGCCCAATTTCCCCTATAACATAGATGCAAACTTCTCAGTATTGTACTTGTAAAGTGAGTTGAGAAGCACATCAAGTCCAGACCCCTGAACCTGGGTGTCAGTGAGGAGGCCTAGGCAATCTATGAGGCTTTGGTGGTAAATCAGTATTTATCCCTGGCATACAAATGGACTTTGTGTGCCCATCCCGCAATGAAGGATGCTCTCTCAGACTGGACTCTTTGGGGAGGGCCTAGTCATGCCCTGAACAAAATGGCAGACCCTGGAAGTCCCCCATGGAGGGCCTCACCCTCGATGGGGAAGGGAGTGTTAATTGGGTGGGGGGCTGGGGAAGCTGGGGGAGGCAGAGAAGGAGGGGAGGGAAAGGGAGCTGGGATTGATATGTGAAGCAAGCTTGTTTCTAATTTAAATAAACAAATCTTTTCAAAAAGAAAAAAGAAAAGAAAACCACATCAAGAGGATATTCTACTTGATCAAGTAGACTTCATCCCCAAGTCCAAACACCTACAGACACCAGATTTTTCACAAAGAAGCCATAAATACACACTGAAAAATAAAGGCAGTGTCATCAATAAATGGTACTGTCCAAACTGGATGGCAGTGAGGAGAGCAATACAAATGGATCCCTATTCACCACCCGGCACAAAACTCATCTCAAAATAGATCAGCAACATCAGCATAAAAACAAATACACTGAACCTGATAGAAGAGAAAATGGGAACTATCCTTGGACTCATTGGCACAGGAAAAGAATTAATGGACAGAGCACAAGCACAAAGATCAACAATTAATAAATGAACCTCATAAAACTGAAAAGCTTCTATAAGGCAAAGGACACTGTCAATAGGACAAAATGGCAGCCTACAGAATGAGAAAAGATTTTTACCAACTGTACATCTGAAAGAGGGCTAGTATCTAACACACAGAGAACTCAGGAAAAAAAACTAGACATCAAGAAAACAAACAGGCCAATTAAAATACAGGATACCATTCTAAACAGTATCCTCAAAAGAGTAAATTCAGATGGCTGAGAGGCACTAAAATGTTCAAAATCCTTAGCCATCAGCAAATCAAAATGACTTTGAGAATTCATCTTATGCCTGTCAGAATGTAAGATCAAAAACACAAGTGACAGTTCGTGTTGGCATGAATGTGGTATAAGGGGAACAATCCTCGATTGCTTGTGGGAGTGCAAACTTGTACAACCACAGTGAAATCAGTGTTGTGGATCCTCAGAAGGAGGGCAATCAGTCTACTCCAAGATCCAGCTTTGCCACTCTTAGGCATATACCCAAAGGATGTTTCACCTTATCTAAAGGACACTTACTCAGCCATGTTATTTTCTGTTCTACTCACAATAGCCAAAAGTTGGAAACAGCCTAGAACCTGTCAACAGACGAATGATAAAGAAACTGCGATGTATATACACCATAGAATATTACTCAGATAAAAAATGAAATTCACAGGTAAATGAATAAAGCTAGGAAAAAAATAATTTTCGGTTAGGTAACTCAAATCCCAAAAGACAAATAGGGTATATATTTGCTTATTATGAGATTACCTGTAGAGTCTTCAATAAATTGTGTAAAATCCATATAACTATAAAGGAGAGGTATAGAGTAAGAGCCTAGAGGGAGGATTGGATCACCTTAGAAATCAGAAATAGAAAGTCAGGTGGCGGTGGCGCACACCTTTAACACCAGTACTCGGGAGGCAGAGGCAGGCAGATCTCTGTGCGCGAGGCCAGCCCGGTCTACAGAGCAAGTTCCAGAACAGCCAGGGCAACATTGAAATAAGAAATTGTATATAGAATATAGAAAGGAGGGGTGACTGGAATGGGAATATCAAACAGGAAAGAAGAGGCAATGGATATGAGAAAGGGCATATTCAGAGTAACAGCTAAAACTAAGGACCATTTGAGGTGTTGTATGGAAACTTAATACAGTAGAAACTTTCATATATATATATATACATATATATGAGTTCCTAGTATATTTATAAATCAATTTATATAATATATTATATATTAATAAAGTATCCTGTATTATTTGTGTAATATATATATATGGTTACATAAATGGAATTACCAAATAAAGAGGAAGACAGAGTCCTAACTGGTCATCTCTCATCACTAATTGAAGCTTCTAGTTCCAGGGACAGATCACATCTAATCAAACTGTTGGCCAAAGCTGCCCCATGGGAACCCTCAAACAACCCAGCAATTGACAAGGCTGTTGCTCTCCACAAACTTATGGCAATGCACTATTTATGAAGACAGTAACTACACAATTCACTGAACACAGAGAATTCCAGGAAGTGCCTACCTAGAAATGTACTTCTAGCATTCATGGTACTGGAAGGTACTCTGCACACTACCAAAGATAAAAGGTAAACAACAACCCAACTACAAACCCTTTGATCGACAAAGGTCACCCACATGCAAGATGCACTATGAAATTATGGCACAGAGCTTGCGGGATTAACAAACCAATAACTAATTGAGTTTAAGACCCACTGCATGAGATCAAACCTATGCCCAACACTGCTTGGGTATTTAAGAACCTGAGACTAGATAGACTGGTTACCTAGGATAAACCAAAATACTAGTGTTTTCCAGAGGAATCTTGCAACAAAATGACCTCTAGTGACAATCTGCTGTACTCATAGACCAGAACTTCACTCAGCCACAGTCAGAGAAACTTGCTCTTGCAGTAGATGGGAATAAATACAAAGATGCAAAACTGGACAGTGCAGAGAGTGAGAGACCTTGTGAGACTCGGTCCTAAATAGAATGTCTGCTTCAGCTGCCACCCTTCATGGCTCTGGGAATCCTGTGGAAGATGGGGCACAGAAGTTATAAGAGCTGGAAGGAATATAGAGCACCAAGGAAAAAAGGTGTTCTAAACATAGCAGGTCTGAAGTACCCATGGGCTTATAGACTTGGCAGCATGCACAGGGCCTGCTCACATCTGCACCTGGTAGACTGGGCTCTGAGAGTGGTCCCAGCCCACATCCCTAACCCAGAAGCTCTCACATGAAAAATCAGTTTTCTCTAACAGAATCCCACTGGGTATAAAAACCATTTTGAAGGCTGGCTCAGTGCGCAGTAGTAGATGGCTTTTTCTGGGCTCCCTCTCCCCTTGTTGCCCTACAGGCCTTTGGCTTATATAATATGGTTTCTGATTTGGGTATTTTAGATTTCTGTGTGTGCTAATGTATGTATCTCTGCATCTATGTGTTTCTTGTGCTTTTTCTTTGGCCGTTTGTTTTTCTGTCCACTTATCTGCTTTGTCTTCTTCAGGTTTTTTTTGTATCATCTTTTATTTTATCTACATATTTTTTAGATGCCTGTTTGTTTTCAATAAGAGAGCAAAAATGATATTAATTTCTGTGGGTGGTGAGGTGGGGAGAATCTAGGAAGTTTGGGGGTGGGGAATTCATAATCAGTATATTGTATGAAAAACTATTCTCAATAAAATCATGCATATACAAAAATATAATTAAGATATTATCTCATGCATTAACCTTTTGTGAGTGGTTAGAATACTTACAATGTCCTACTCTAGCAAATTTCAAGTCTATGATACATCATTAGCAACAACCACTGTATTGTATATTAGTATCAACAGCTTACTAATATTGGTGCCCATTTGCACCCATTGACCCACATGTTTCCATTTTATGACCTCTGAGCACCAGACTTCTGCTTGCTGTTTCTGTAACTTTGACATTATTGTGTTTTGAATCTGAGTGAGACTTTGCAATTTTTGTCTTTCTGTATCTACCTTGTTTAACTTAGCATAGTATTAGTTAGGGCCATCCATGTCATCCCACATAACTACATTTCTTTCTTTTGGAAGACTGAATAACAACACATTGAGTACATGCGTACCAACCACAATTTCTATGTACTCGCCCATCCATGAGCAATTAGGTTGTTTCCATATCTTGGCTATTTTGAACATTGCTTCAGTGAAGATGGGAGTATAGATACTTCCACAAAATAGTTAGTGACAAGTCTGCCTTGTAGGCCTATAGATATGATGGCTTTACAGTCTCACCTATGTGGAATCATGTATCCATTCTTCTATGATTTTATTTCACTCAGCCAACCATCCTCGTGAATCATCCATGTTGTAGTACATAATAGAAACTGTTTTTGAAGTCAAAATTTATCATTTTATGTCTACATCAAACTTTGTGTTCTTTTTTCTTTTGTGAATAGGATATTCTATTTTTCTACTGATTAACATTCAGATTGTCTGTTTCCTTTTTTGTATTTTTTAATTAATTTATTTTTATTTAAATTAGAAACAATCTTATTTTATATATCAATCCCAGTTCCCTCTCGCTCCCATTCTCCCATGCCTCCCACTGACCCCCATCCCATCCCTCTTCTGCTCCATTGAGAGGGTGAGACCTTCTATGGGGAATCATCAAAGTCTGTCACATTATTTGGGGTGGGCCCTAGGACCTCACCTATGTGTCTAGGCTAAGAGAGTATACCTCATGGAGAATGGTCTCCCAACGTCCATTCACACACTAGGTATAAATGCTGTTCCATTACCAGGGGCCCCATAGACTGTCCAAGCAACTTGTAGAGTGCCTGGTTCTGTCCTATGCTAGTTTTCAAGCTGTCAGTCTGGGTCCATGATAGCCACTTTGTTCAGGTCAGCTGTTTCTGTTGGTTTCCCCAGCATGATCTTGACCCCTTTGCTCAGCACTCCTCCCTCTCTACATCTGGATTCCAGGAATGTGGCTTAGTGCTTAGCTGTGGGTCTCTGCTTCTGTTTCCACCAGCTACTTGATAAAGGCTCTATGATGGCATATAATGTAGGCATCCATCAATCTCATTATAGGGGAAGGGCATTTAAGTTATCCTCTCCCCTATTGCTTAGATTCTTAGTTGGAGTCATCCTAGTATATGTCAGGATATTTCCCTAGTGTCAGATTTCTCTTTAAAACTATAATGGCTCCCTCTATTAAGTTATCTCTTTTCTTGCTCTCCTCTAATCTTCCCCCAACTCAATGTTCCTGGTTCCTCATTTCTTCCTCCCCGATCCTCTTCTCCCCTCCTCTTTTGATAACTCCTTCTTCCCCCCCCCCACCATGCTCCCAATTTGCTCAGGAAATATTGTCTCTTTCCCCCTCTCCAGGGGATCATATATCTCTTAGGGTCCTCTTTGTTTCCTAGCTTCTATGGAGGTGTGGATTGTAGGCTGGTAATCCTTTGTTCTGTGTCTTATATCCATATATAAGTACATACCACGTGTGTCATTTGGTGACTGGGTTACCTCACTCAGGATGGTTTTTTCTAGTTCCATCCATTTACCTGGAAATTTCAAGAGTCCATTGTTTCTTTTTTCCACTGAGCAGTACTCCATTGTGTAATTGTACCATATTTTCTTCATCCATTCTTCTGTTGATGAGCATCTAGGTTGCTTCCAGGTTTTGGCTATTACAAATAATGCTGCTATGAACATAGTGTTTCTTACTTTAATGAATAATGCTTTTAACATGGCAGCAGAAATGATCTCTTCAAAGTCCCACATTCAGTTATTTGACATGGGAATCAAAAAGTGAGCTTTCTGTCATGTGTAGCTTTAGTTTTGATTTGAGGAAACTCCACACTGTGCTCCCAAGATGTAGCTGCATTTTCACATTCCTGCCAAACACAGAAGCCCAGTTTCTGGTGTGTCTCCAGATAGTTTCCCCTTTTGTTTTGCTGCTGTGTAATTGAGGTCATTGTTGTTGGTTTCTGAACAAAGTCCTCACTACTAGCAGGTGTAAGTCCTTATCTTCTTGTGATTTCAATTCTTGATTTACAGATGATTAGCATTAAGTCCTTTCTCCTATATCTCTCTGTAAGTCATCCTTGGAGAAAAATCTGTGGCCCACTTTTCTGGGTTTTTTCTATTTTATTTTATTGAAATATATTTCTCTTACAATATATTCTAATTGTGGCTGACTATCCCCAAACTCCTCCAAGATCATCCACATCTCCTCTCCCATCATTATCCACACCCGTTCTGTCTCTCATTAGAAAACAAATAGGCATCTAAAGAATAATAATAAAATAAAATTTTGGTTTCTTGTAATTTGTTTTGAGATTAAGTTGTGTCAATGCCCTACAATTTTGGATAATAATCCTCTTAGACAATGGGCTCTCTTTATTCCATATGTAGAAATCTTTTCAATCATATTTTTACCATATCATGAGTTATGGAAACTTTCTCAAGTCTCAAAAGAGATACAGACCTCAAGATACATGAGTTACTTACAGAGGGACCAAAGAAAGCATTCTTGACAGCATTTCCCACTCTCCAAGCCACTCCTGAAGGCTGCATGGCTCCTGGCTTCCCTCCTTCACTCTTGCTGACACTTGCAGACAATGAATAAACTGAAAATGCTGTTAACAGGCCTGAAGCTTCCTGCTCTGATCTGCAGAGTTTCCATCATGATCAAATGTGACAGTGCTTATTGAACCTCCATCACAGTGTCACACACGCTCAGTTCTCACTCAGCCTTCTTCCTTATGCATTGAGGCTTACTGTTCCTCTCTCATACCCTTTAGACTTATCCAGGGAAGTAGTTTGTGGTCCTCATTTGCTAAGGTTAAAATAAATCTCTTATATTTCCAAGAAGTAAAATGTACAATTCTTTTATCAGAAAAAAACATGATGTTTATCTTTTGTTTCCAATAACAAAAGTTATTCAAATCCCCTTTTCATTCCCACCTCCTGCTTCAGTTCTTTTTTTTTTTTTTTTTTTTTTTAGTTTTTGTGCCTAAAGAAATACTGCACGCTAGGCAGAGGTGGTGTATGCCTTTAATTCCAGAGGCAGGTGGATCTCTGTGACTTTGAGGTCAGTCTGGTCTACAAAATGGATCAGCTATGACTGTTTCATAGAGAAATCCTGGCCCCACAAAAAGAACTTTGAACATTGTTTCAAAAATTAGTCTGTAGATACATAATCCCAAATAATCAATTCATGTTCCAAATGTAAGACCAAAAATAGTATGGCCCCTTCAATATGTCTTTACACAGCAACAAAGGGGGAAATGTGTACCTATCAGTAGGCACTGGTCTAGACCAAAAGGCTCAAGTCACTAAAAATGTTTAAATATGTACAAAACAGTACTAGAAGTCTTGATGTCCTGTAGATAATCATTTGTGTTCCAAGTTACTGGTTGATTTAGTAAATCCAACCCTACACATAGAGGTTTAAGCTCCCATCTTCTTTCATAGATACTTTGGATTATCAATCAAACAGACACTAATCCAAGTAGCAAGCTAATATGAACTTAAGTTGACATAATAATAATCGAGTGACTCATATTCTCTTGGGAAAGATTTATGTACTTACAGACTTCATCATTTATACAACTTGTGAAGCCACTGTATATAAAAAAACAGTAGATAAAAAATAATACCCACAAGGTAACATACAGAAGATTTTAAATTTTTGTTGTCATGTAGTATTGATGATACTTTAAATCTTTTGCATAGCTAGTGACAAATTATAAGTGAAGAGACAGGTAGCCATAATATAACTCTTCTGTAGATTTTTGTCTTCACAGTCGAGTATTAAAGCCATTTTCCTAAGCTTATCACACATCTCTACCCTTCACTTATGAATTCAACTTCCTATTTCCTACCTACATTTTTTTCTTCCTCAGTAAGTGTTACACTTATTTAAAAGCAGTTTCAGACTATATGAGCCATATTAATTCTCAATCCATTCATGTCCAGAGACTGAACAAAGTCCCTTTGGAAAAGAAGCGTGCAGATCTGTAGGAAAATCTATGCTTACCAAGTTATTCCCTGTGTGTAACTATTGGTTTCTAATAAGGCTAATAAGGCACTTTAAAAAGTTTATTAAGTCTGTGAAGTTGCTTAACCATAACTCTCAAAGGAATGCATCCTACCCCAAAGGCACTTGTACCTTAGAGATGCATCAACAGAAAGATACAAAATGCAACTATAGCACATAAACACAAAATATTTTACTCAGATATTAAAATGAAATTTTCAGAGAAGTAAATGGGACTGGAAAGAATTCTATTAAGTGAGATGACGAATCTCAGAAAGACACAAATTGTAGTTCTCTCTCATTTGCTGATCCTAGTTTTTAGTGCTGGGATGGGTTGTATGAGTGGATACAGATGACAAAATCAGCCAGGAGAACACAAGATAGAAGTCAGAGTGCTGAGAGGGTGGGGTGGGAACAAAAGTCACATGACATGAGAGTGGAAGGCAGACTACTGGAGTCATGAGGACCCTGAAAGGGAGTGGAGAGGGAATAAGAGAATGAGAAAAGGGGCTGGAGAGATGGCTCAGGGGTTAAGAACACTGCCTGTTCTTCCAGAGGTCCTGAGTTCAATCCCCAGCAACCACATGGTTGCTCACAACCATCTGTTATGAGATCTGGTGCCCTCTTCTGGCATGCTGGTGTATATGCAGACAGAGAATGAGAAAAACACTAAGGAACAAATTACACTTGAAAAATGTCATAATAAAACCTAATTCTTTGTAAGCCAATAAAAATTACAAACATAAAAGAAAATTTATTAACTTTTGGGGGGGTGATCTGAGACAGGATTTCTCTGTGTCGTCCTGTCTGTCCTGGAACTCACTCTGTAGACCAGGCTGGCCTCAGATTTGGTAATCTGCCTGCCTCTGGCTCCTAACTACTGGGATTAAAGACATATACCACCACTGTCCTGATAAGGAAACTTTAAATTTTGAGAATTTGTCATTAAGTACTGTGTTTGCATCATTCATGTCCCTCCATCTCCTCCCTCCAACTCTTCTTATTCCCACAACCACCACACACACGCTTCCTAGTGGTCAGCCCTAAACACATGTACATTCAAGAAACACTAAGTAGATTCAGTCAGTGTGATATGTGTGTGTATGCATATATATGTATGTGTGTGTATTTCAAGAAAGGTTATAAATTTGATAAATAAACTTTAATTTTGATTTTTAATTCCATTGTTAAGAGGAATATAGCCACCTGTTTCCGCAATATATTACTTGTCTGTGTTTCTGCCATTAATTTTTCTCTATACCATACCTGCTCTCTAGATTTCTCATATAATCAGTTTAGTAGCATAAGGTTAATAGCAGAGTGATGAGTTAGTTAACATAGCTTCAACAATTGTCTTTATCTTGAAACCTTTATTAGTTCTGAGACAGGGAGGCAAGGAGGCCCTGCCTTCTCCAGGGGACCTACAACCCTCACTCACTGTTGTTGTTTCAGAGGATGAGATGTTCACACAGTCCTCTCTATGGGGTGACCAGGATAGCGTCCATCTTGGGCCACACACTGAAGCATGACAAACAGGCTGAGAACAGAAAATGTGTCCAGGCAGCTGTGGACCAGGATCTGGTGTATCATCAGCAGATCCGCAAAGTTATAGTCAGCAAAAGAGATCTGGTCACTCATGATGGAGAACTTGCCTACATAATTCTGGGTTAGTCAGGGAAGGGCCCTAAAAAGGCTCCAGGTGCTCAGGAGGTATCTTTACATAGTCATTTCTCTTTAATTACTCCCTTTAATTTTTAAAATTATAATATATCATTCTCTTCTTCCCCTTCCTTCCTCCAAACCCTCCAACTCACCCCTCCTTGCTTTCTTTTAATTTTCTGGCCTGGTTTTTTTCATTAATTGCTGTTACATGCATGTATGTACATGTGTATATGTATATATTCCTAAATACAACCTTTTTCGTATGTATAATGTTACTTGTATGTATGTTTTAATGGCTTATCACTCTGTAACAAAGATCATCACAGAAAATCACACATTCGTTTTTGCCTTTCTGGTGTTTGCTGGAGAGGAAGATAGCATATTTGCAATGAAGGTCCTCTGCCCAGTCATTCACCACATCCTCCAGGGCATCCTCCCTCAGACCTTTACAATAGAGCCTGAAGGAGATGCCAAGGTGACATAGGATGGCATTCAATTGATACAGGATCTTCTCCATTCACAAACTTGGGGAAATGACCGTACAAACAGGAAAGTTTGAGTGGCCTTTGCCATCACCTCCTCTTTCCAGCTCTCCCTTGTCAGCAAGCAACATGGGCATGACCTTGCAGCACCCTGTCCTCAAACTGTGAGCTAGATTGTGATGTATCATGGCATGCTTATGTAGGAGAGGCAGATTCACTGCTGCAAAGATGGTGGCAGGTCACAGGCGCAGGCAGAGCAAGGTACCATGTATTTGTATGGTCATATTAGAAATAGATACATGCAATTTAGAGATTTTCAAGTGATAGTGACCTCTTGGAAGGCATTCTTACCATAGGTTTTGTAATGTTAATCCTGTATTTGTGATTTTTCTGTCTTTTCTCCATGGTAGCATTTTATATACTCAATCCATCTTTTAGCCACTTACCTTGTCTTTCTAGACCAAATTTTCTGAGATTAGAGGACCTTACATTGAGAAAGATGGTACGCTTTCATCTCCCTCTCTCCCTCCTACCCCTCCCCTCTGTGTGTATGTGTGAACATGAATAGAAAGGGAAAGGAGATCAGGTATCTTACTTTGACCTCCATAAGCACGCGCACATTTGATTTTTAAGGAAAAATGCGTCTTATGATGTTGCTGTGGAAAGAAAATGCCCCTGAAAGGAGCAGCACTATTAGAAGGTGGCCTTGTTGGAGTAGATGTGGTCTTGTTGGAGGAAGTGTGTCACTGTGGAGATGGGCTTGGAGGTCCCATATATGCTCAAGCCATGCCCAGTGTCTCAGACCATTTCCTATTCCCTGCATGTTAAATCGTAAAGCTCTCAGCTCCTTCTTCAGCACCATGCCTGCCTGTATGCACCATGTCCCACCATGATGATAATGGTCTGAACTTCTCTGAACTGTAAGTCACCCCATTAAGTGTTGAAGCAACCCCGTTAAGAATTGCTGTGGTCATAGTATCTCCTCACAGCAACAGAAACCCTAAGACAGAAGTTACACACTGTACAGATTGACACCTTCTTCCTCTGACAATGTTTTTAAACCTAAGCCAATGCCACATAGTTTAATTTTTCTTTAAGGACAACAAAATTCAATTCTTTTACCAATCTGTGCACAAATTATGGTAAGGTAGTTTGTTTTATCATAACCAAAATCCAAATCTCATAAAATAAGAGGATGAAGGCTACTTTACGGTCAAACTTGATATCTAATGTACAGTTAGAAAGTAATATTTTATACAGCATCACTCAGGGGTGGGGTTGCTGAAACTCTATCAAGTTTTACTATAACTATAATGTGTTGGGGAAGTCCTGTTATTTGCCTGTTATTTGTCAATAAAGTACTGTTGAGCCAATAGGAATCTAGATAGGTGGGGCTAGGAGTACAGGAGGATTCTGGGAAGGAGAAACACAAGGAGAGTCAACATGTAACCGCCATGGGGTAGGAAGCCCGGAACTATTCTCCGGTAAGAGAAATACTTAGATTAACAATTATGGGGTAATTACTTAATTCAGAGCTAGCCAGTAAGAAACAAGCAAGGCCAACAGCTTCATAATTAATACAGCGTCTTGTGTGTTATTTGGGGACTACAATGGGGCAGCGCCCAGGCAGCTGGCGGGGGATAAACCAAAGCGGCTAGCAAAGAAAAAGCTTCTCTTAACAATAATGAAGTATTAAAAACTGTGTACTATTTTCTTAAAACTAAGACAAGAAGTAATACCCATCATTTCTCTTCATAGTATTGATGGGAATGTCACTAGACTGCATCATATTTTTCAAAGAACAGAGTTATCTGTGACCATGGATGGGCATGAAATGTTATGTTGAGCTAAATAACTCTAGTACATAAAATTAAATACCATATAATGTCACTCCTCTGTTGAGTATAAAAGCATCTCTCTTCAAAACTCATAGAAGAATCACAGTCACCAGATGCCTGACAGAGTGAGAGAACAGGAAGAGTTCAGTCAACGGGTATATTGTTGTAATAGACTAGTGATGTTCTAGGCATAGGATGATCACAGTGAATATTGTGTTCTGTGTAGCATGAATTATAATTAGTGTTAATAATAAAAACTGAGAGTCAGTTGGGGTTAAAGCTGAAGACCAGAGAAGCAAAATGACCAGCCACTAGAGAGTTCTAATGTCTACCAATGCTCAGACCAAGGGGATGAGTGTGTCCTCAGAATTTTTAGACTGCACTGGTCCTTAGACTGTCCTGATACTCAGACTGATTTCAGCTCCTGTCTCTCCCCACCTTATATTCCTCTCTCTGCCCAGCCATATTTCTTTTGACCTCCACATCCTTAGTGCTGGGATTGTGCTGGGATTAAAGGAATGTCACTCCAAGTGCTGAGGTCACCTTTGTATGAGCTCTGTTTCTCTTTTAGAATGAGTCAACTTCATGCAGACCAGGGTAGTCTTAAACTAACATAGATCTATCTTCCTCTGTCTCCCAAGTGCTGGGATTAAAGATGAGTACCACCACTGACTGGTCTCTATGGCTAACTAGTGTGGTTAGCTTTGCACTCTGATCTTCAAACAAGCTTTGTTAGATCATAAACAAAATATCACCACAATTCTATACTTCAAAATAGCTAGAAGGGAGGATTTTCAGTCTTTTATCACAAAAAAATGGTAAATATTTGATCTGAAGTGTATACCAACTATCCCAATGTGATCATTATACAAGTGCATTACATGTGTGTATATATGTGTGTATCTCAAAACATCACCTTGTATCCCCTAAATGTGTACAGTTGTCATGTCAATTAAAAATAAAGTATGCATGCATCACACCCATAATCTCAGCCCTTTGAACACTGAGGCACAAGTATTGTCATGAGGCTGAGGCTATATAGTGAGGTCCAGGCAAGTCTGTGTGACAGAATCAAAACCTATTTCAAAAATCCAGTTAATTAAACCAGGTGGTGGTGACAAATGCCTTTAATCTCAGCACTCAGGAGACAGAGACAGGTGGACCGCTGTGAGTTTGAGGCCAGCCTGGTCTACAAAGTAAATGTCAGGACATCCAAAGATACACAGAGAAACCATGTCTCAAAATAAGCCAAAAAACAACTAGTTAACTACAAAATACTAAATTCATAAATATCAGAGACACTGACATGGTGGCTCATTCCAGAAATCTCAGGAATTATGAGGCAAATCATCACACCTACAATCCTAGTACTTAGGAGGCAAAGGCAGGAAAATCTTGAATTTGAAACCAACCTGAGATAGAGTAAAATCCTGAAAATCAGAAGACAAAAGGATTGCATCTATGAAATAATGCATTAGTAAAGTCAGGAAATCTGTATTTGAAGAAAAAGGATTAACTAGACAATTTCAAACAAATAAAAAGTAAGAAAATTACTAGCCAAGTAAAGAAGGTTGTGAAAAGCATGAAATTTCAGAAAGAAATTTTAAAAATCTGATAAATGGGGAAAGCTGAACTCAGGAATGGGAAGAGATTGTCAACTCTCTCTACTATTCAATAGAGTGCTTTTTTTCTGTGATGGTCATTTTATTCAAAGCACTATGCATTTTGATAACATATTTTTGTAGAAATAGGAATTTTTTAATTATTATGGAAGCACAGAAAATCTAATATAGCTAAAGATTTCCTGAACAAAAATGACAATGCTAGGTGTATCACGGTAGTTGATCTCAAATTACATTATGGAGTTACAGTAACAAAAACTCTGTGGCACAAAATCCAATAGAATAGAGCAGATACATATCTACACAACTATTAAAAATCGGTTCCAATACAGTTGCTAAAAAGAATATGCATTGGAGAAAAGAAAACCTATTCAATGAGTGACAATACTGTTCATTCATGTGTATAAAAACAAAACTAGAATCCCATTTTATTTACTTTGTACAAAAGTCAATTTAAAATGGATCAAGGACCTTAATGTAAAACTTGACTCTTGGAAACTCCAACAGTAAATCATAAAGACACTTTGAGATAAAAAATGGATAGATAGAATTAAGTATCTCTGTAATATAAAACCTTCTCATTTGTGTGAGATCCAGCATTCTTTTTTTTTAATTTAATAGAGTGCTTGAAATTTTAGCCAGACAATAAAGAGGAAAAAATTAAAGAGGCACAAACAAGAAGACAAATATCCCTGCTTACAAACACCATGATTCTATTTTTTAAAGACCCAAATGATTCCACTAAAAAAAAAAGAACTCTTAGATCTGACAAGGTCATTCAGCAAGGTACCAAGATAAAAAAAAAGAAAAAAAAGGAAAAAAAAAGAGTTGCTTCCAAATACCACCACTGAGTTAAAAAAAAAAGTCCTGTCCATAATAGTTTTAAAAAACAGGAATAAACATAATATAGGAGGTAAAAATCTTCTTCAATAAATACTTGAAGACACCGATGATATAAATTAAAAAGAATCTGTATAGATGAAAAGAGTTTTCATGTTCATGTATATCACCTTATGTGTATGCCTATTTCATCAAAAGAGACATAAAGATTCAATGTAACTGCTACCAAAATTCTAAGTGTATTCTTTGAATGACTAGTGAAATATTAAAAACTTAAAATTATGAAATGCCCCAAGTAGCCAAGGAATTCTCAGTAGAGAAAACAGTGCTGATGATATCACAAATTATACTACGGAGCCATAGTAACAAAAACAGCATGATACTGGCACAAAGCAGACACACAGACCAATAGAATAGAACGAAAGTCCCGTTTCATGCTACTACTTTCACCTATACTTTAACAAAGATGTCAGAAAAATACATGGGGCAAGAAACAGACTCAGCAGATAGTGCTAAGAAAACTTGATAGTCACATACCTAAGAAATCAAACTAGAGACATAACTTCCACTCTGCACAAGAAAACAAAATGACATGAGTCAGTTAATGTGTGACCTGAAGCTTAACGTGCTAAAGGATAATCTAGAGAATACACCCTATGATAGCGACATAGGCAAGAACCTTCTGAACAGAACGTCAATAGCTCATAAAGAACTAACAAACTGGATAAAATAAAGTTAGAATTCTTCTGGAAAGAGAAAAAAATCAACAGTGATGAGAATAATTACAAAACTGAAGAAAACTTTTGCTGCCTACATTTAAAAATAGAATTATCTAAAATCTACAAAGAACATTGAAAATTAAATGCAAAAAATAATTATGGCTAATAATAATAATCTAGTCAAAATGAAGTAAATATAACAAGTAATGGCAAGGATATAACTTTTATACACTGTGGTTTGGGATGTAAATTGGTACAGTCACTATGGACATCAATCCAGAGGTTCATCAAAAGTAAAAAGAGGACTAATATGTGGCCAAGCTATGTCTCTAGGTATGATAAAATTTGGGTCAGTACATCACAGAGATACAGGTGCATCCATAGATTTTGTTTCATTGTGCACAACAGCTGAGATATGGAACCACCCTAAATACCCATCAACAGACAAATAAATAAAGAACATATGTAATGCATCACATTGGGATTGTATTAAGTTGTAAAGAAGAATGAAATCATGTTATTTGTAGGAAAATGGAAGTAACTGGAAAATATCATGAAAGTGAGTAATCCAGACTCAGTAAGACAAGCATCCTATGTTTTCAATAAGGTGATATGAAAGAAGAAAACTATTTGAGGAGAAAAATTGTCCCCATTGGGAAGATAAATATAAGCATTGTGAAAACATGATAATCAAGTCCATTATTTTGTGTGATAACCAAAACACTTAATCAAATTAAAACAATTAGATTTGACTATTTTTTGTAAATTAGAAGGAACTAAACATGAAGCTTAACGATAAGTGTTTCCCCAGCCTGTGTAGCAGCCTGAGTTAGAGCCTCAGTGTGGAGAACACCGTGCAGCAAGATGGAAGAAAAACTGAGTAAGACAACACTGAGAAAACAAAGATTCCAATAAAAGGAATACATTTGAAAACCACCATAAAGCCAGATCCTACACATTCTTCTCGAGGCTTTAGACAGGGAAATGGATAGAAATAGAAGGGATTGGATTGAGTGAAGATACCCAGATCCAGAAAGACAAATTTCCTATACTCTTTCACGCGTAGTTCCTAGCCCCAAGTCTTCAGATCTGAGTATACGCCCTGAACTAATTGCAGAAGACAGGCAAGTAAAAAGGAGCTATGGAATGGGCAGAACAGAGAAGGGAATAATGGGGTGTAAATTATTTGAAGCAAGAAATGGAAAAAGATGGAGCAGACTATTATTGGTGAAAAGGGAGGAAGATAAATGCAGAAGGAAGGAGGGGATAAAATAAAGATGTTTGAAAATCATGAGACAGCATATTATTATATACCTAAAATTACATGTAATAGATATAATTCTGCATATACCTATACAAATGTATTTTAAATGAAAACTGCCCATCTGGGCTGACAACAAATATAGTCTCTAGCACTAGACAGGAGAAAACAGCTTTTGGGTTGTTGGTCGGGTTTGTTCAAGAGACTCCCTAAACATTACAGGCGATTGCTGTTGTTCTTGGTTGCCTTCCAGAGATGGGAAGTAAGTCCCACTGCTCAAGACACCATGCAATTCAGACACGGGTCCCAGAGGACCCAAGCCAGGTCTAACATGAAAGTTTCTTTCATGCGGGTTAACTTTAATGATATCATGCAAGCTTCCAGGTGAGAGAAGCAACCAAGACCTACCTTGCTATGAGGCCTGTGAACCACAACAACAACCAGCATAGCACAATAGTCCAAGGATATAAGAGAGGCACACATATCTTGGCAGTGACTAACATCTCTCTCAAATCAAGCTTAATACCCACTCAGCAGCAGGGAAATCATGCCTGGTACTGAAGACTTAGCCAGCTGCCCAGGGATAGAGAAATCATCCCAATCATCCACTTGGAAAGGATGGACACATTTGCCACTGTTAGAAACCCTACTTAAAGTGTTCTTTCAAGTCAATTTAGGGAACTGTATCCCTGTTTTGTAGTTTCACACTTTATTTGTAAATTAGAATTCTGCATTTTACTTGACATAAAATGAGATGCAGTAAGCTATGGCCACTGTCATAAAACAGTGCTGTCTAGCAGCAAGGGTGACACAGATATGCATATGTCTCACAGATGGGGATCGATAGGTGGCCACTGTACCTGAAATAGCTTAAGAAACAGATGGTGTTTGTCTGTGCGTGAACAAGAATGAAGAGATTTTTATTTGTCCAAGTGATATGGCAGTCCAAGAAGATAGAAACATAGAATATCTCCTTAAAAATGACAGTTATCAAAAAGAATAAGGGGATTACATGTGCTACAAAAAGAAAGAGCACATTTTTCTTAATTAAAAATACTACAAAATAAAGAAAATTGATTCAAAACCCAAATCAAGGTACATGAAATCCAAATTATAAGATCCTTCTCTATTATCAGTTTTTAGTTTTTACTAGGAGTACAAGCAGACATTTAACTCAAAATTATGTCAGATTTTATTGCGGTTCAAACTTAGCTATCTATATGAGAACAGTTTTACATCTCATTCTTCTTGCATTGCCTAGGTGACAGGAATTTAATATTGGCCTAAGATAGATGGATAATTAAATAAGATAAAGGATAAATCCTTAAAAGCCTTTAAGAACTAATGATAATATAATACTATTTTTGAAATCAAAAGAATTTGAAAATAGGGTTAAAAGTTATCATTCATAGTGTGACCTTTGCCCAGTAATATTGTGATAAAAACTTATTTTAGGAAGGCTAGCAATCACCTAAAGAATTTTGCCAATGTCTTTTTACAGGCTCACATTTTGGTTGACACATTTACAAGTCTGTTCAAATACTTTTCTTTTAATTTTTCAAACAGTTTTCTAAAAACCTCATTCATTAAACCTATTTCTATAATTACTCAGTTATTAAGGATGTGAATATAGCATGACTGAAAATTTCTGTAAAACTTTGATATGGATTCCAAGGTAAATGTTTTGGGTTTGGAGCTGCATTTGAGTCCTCTCTCTACTTTGACAATCATGAGACCCTAGCCAAATATAACTTACAGTCTCTAAGTACACATTTTTCATGCTTGAAATTATAGTGGTAATACTTAATCCAAAAACTAAAGCACACACACACACAAAAAAAATGAATTGCTAACTTTATTCCACTGTGACCAAGCTACCTGAAATAAACAACTCATGGAAAGACTTTATTTTGGCCCACAGTCTCAGAGAAATTGGTTTTCTTTTTTTTTAAATTTTTTAAAACATCTTTTCTCGTTTTACATACCAATCCCAGTTCTCACTCCGCCCCCTCCTCCTGTTCCTCCCACCTTCCCACCTTCCCACCTTCCCACCACCCCACCCCATCCACTCCTCAGAGAGGGTGAGGAGTCAACAAAGTCGGGCTCGTCACTTTGAGACAAGACCAAGGCCCTTGGTCCTATCTCTAGACTGAGCAAGGCATCGCTCCAAAGAGAATGAGCTCCAAAAAGCCATTTCAAGCAAGAGAGGGAGGAGTGATAATATGAATAAAGGGATCAAGACCATGCTGGGGATACTCACAAAAGCAGCTGACCTGAAACAGTGGGAGCTCACTGACTCTAGACTGACAGTAGGGGAACCTGCATAAGGCCAAACTAGGCCCTCTGAATGTGGGTGACAGTTGTGTGGCTTGGGCAGTTGGTTTTCTGTGAAGGGGAGAGCATGGTTGAGCAGAGCAGTCCACGTCACAGTGTGCAGGAAGTATAGAAAAGGGATCATAAGAAGGAACTAAGGAAATGTCTAACCCTAAGTGCCTGCCCCTAACCATCTACCTCTTAAAACTATGCCCTGCCTTCTACGCATCAATACTTTCCAGCTATGTAGACATAGTAAGAAAACATCAAAGGATCCAAACCTTCCAAAAAGCTGTCAACCAAGCACCAATACATGAGGCTATGGGGACACTTTCTTTTCAAACCATAACAGGAAGAATGTTTGATAAATTGTATTTACCCAGAGTCTAACATGTTATATGAATCAGGGAGTAGAGTCTATCAAGGATTATTGACTACATAATCAGTAATTTGAGATTTGTTTTAAAATAATAGAAGCATATTCACTAAAATCAACTGTCTAAAATTTTCAAAAATTCATAAATATGTTATTTAAAATATTAAAATGAGATGGTGTACCAGTGGTAGATCATGCCTTTATTTATAGCACTTGGGAGTCAGAGGCCTGTGAAACTCTGAGTTTGTGGCCAGCCTGATCTACAGAGTGATTTTCAGGATGGCCAGCACTATACAGAGAAACCCTTTCTCAGGGAAAGGAGGGAAAGAAGTTAAATGTCTTTAATGCCAAGAATAAAAAGTCAGAGGCAGGCAAATCTCTGTGAGTTCAAGACAAGACTTGTCCATATAGTGAATTCCAGGCCATCCAGTGCTACAGAGTGAGACCTTGTCTGAGATAGATAGCAAGATAGGTAGGTAGATAGATAGATAGATAGATGATAGACAGACAGACAGACAAATAGATAGATAGATAGGAAAATATGTAAAAAGTGAATATGTAAAAAGTGAAATATAAGTTGTTTCTAGGAAGTAAATGCCTTGAAGATAGAAACTGGAAAAGAAATTGAAAAGCTTATTCAGTGTCACATATTAAATAATAGATAAATAAAATTAAGAATCAAAATGCGTTTATCAGTTAGAATCTGGTTTAACAATTTAAAAGCAGAAAGAAAAAGATTTACCAAATCTATAAGAAGTCTATGTGCACAGTAAAATATGACTAATCAGTTATTTCAAAGCTCAGGCAATTGGAAAATAATCCATAACTAATACTAAGGAAAAACCCCAGACTCCGTCAAGAAGAAATCTTCCTTCATCAGTAACCAGAAAGTTGGGAAATTTATTTTGTGGGGAATTGAAGGAAGTGTGAAACCACACTCAACTGTGCATGTGCAGCACAAAGCAAAAGAAATCAATCCACACAGAAACATGATGCAGCCCAGTTGACCTGCCTGAGAAGCTTCCAAGAGTCCTTAAGGCCTTGAGTGATGGGGTGGAGATCATCTGCTGGACTTGAGTATTCTGAGGTCCCCATACCCCTCCAACTGGAGAGTCTGACAATACAACTCTGAAACCTGGCATTGTTTGCCTATTTTCAGTTTCTTTCTTGCTAATTTTTTTATTTCATTTTACATTCCAACCAAAGTTCTCCTGCACCTCCTCCTGTCCCTCCCCCTGACCCCCGCCCCAGCTCCCATGAAGAGTCAACAAATTCTGGCAAGTTAAGTTAGGGCAGGACCAAGCGCCCCCCCACCTCCTGCATTAAGGCTGAGCATGGCATCCCCTCATAGGGAATGGGCTCTAACAAGCTAGCTCATGTAGCAGGGATATATCCTGGTCCTACTGCCAGAGGCCCCTCAGGTTGCCCAAGCTTCACAAGTGTCTCCTACATAAGGAGGGCCTAGTTTGGTCCCTTGCAGTCTCTACTGCTGTAGTTCATGAGCTTGGTTCAGCTGTCTCTGTTGATTTCTCCATCATTATCTTGGCCTCCCTTACTCATGTATTCCCTCTTCCCTCTCAATTTCTTTTTAATGGGTTTGGTTCCAGGCAGCCATATTCTCCTGACTTTGTAAAGGAAAAGACCCATAGAGTAAAATCTTATCAGGATTTTAAACACTCCTTTCAGTTCAAATGTACTTTATTTTTAAATGTGTATCTTCAGATGACATTTTCAAAAAGCAAAACCAGCATAATCCCAGCTACTATTTTATTAATAAGCAATTATATCCATGGCTTCAAGCAAAGTAAGGAAGTCAGAAAAAATCCTACAAAAAATTCACAAGAACTTTAAAAAGAGAAATGAAAAATGAAAAATAGATGACGGGGGCCCTCAGAGTTGCTTAAGTAAAACAGGTGGAGTAGCTGAGGCTGAAGTCAGAAAAACATTCCTTGTAGTGTGAAACAGGTTATACAGCAGCTTCCACAGCATGCGTGGGGTTCCTAGCAAAATTCCCTGCTAGAATTTTTATCGCCTTAATATGAAGCGATATGACTCTATCTGAAACTTGATGGAAGGACATAGCAGAAATGCAAAGAAGTTTCAAAATAATGTATCTGATGAGAAAGAACCAGTCATTGCTTCATTATGCTGGATGATACCTTAGTTATTTGTCTCACTGGTACAACAACGACAACAACAAATCTGAAAAAATAATTTAAGGGAAAAGGGCTTGATTCTGGCTCACAGTTCTGAAAAATACTTTTCATCTCAAAAGTGGTGTTATGGCAGCAGAAGCACAAGGTTGCGGGTTACATCATGTTCACAATCAAGAAGCAGAGAGCATCAAATGCTATGCTCAGCTCCCCTCTCTTTTGTGTTCAGCCTAGACCTGCAGCCTATGGAATGGGGTTGCCTACATTTATGAAGCGTCTTCCCTCAAGGACATGCCCAGGGATTTATTTACCTGGCTATTCTATATAAGTACTGTACCCTAACCAATTATACCACTGGAGCTCCTCTATAGACATTCGGCATCCCACAAAGTTTTCAATAGGTATTAGCTATAGCAGGTTGGGAGAAACATGTTACTATAACCAAGTTTATACAATTCAGAGCTATTTTTGATATGCTCTATTTGGTGGCTCAATTTTTTTAGAGTAAGACACAAAATAATTTGCTCAAGGTATGAAGGACTTTAAGAGAAAGGTGGAATGATGGATTTGAAACAAGAGAGAATTTGAAAATTCATGTGTTAAGAAAGATAACTATCAGGAGAATTGTAACAGTATTGTTGGATTATCTTGAGGATCTGGTTAATATGATTCCCAGGGACCATTCATTTATAGCAATAATTTTCCACCTGGCAGTCTGATTGTTTCTACCAATACTTCATAGCCCTTATATTATAGACATGAAGAATAGTAAAAGTTGTTGTGGGTTACCCTAATTGTTCACCCCTTGGGTGAGGGGATGAGAAGATGCAGCACCAACAACTGGGGGTCAGTGAGTAGTAGAGCATTCTGCAGACTCGTTTATTAAGGAAGTCAGACCTGCCTTTATAAACCCTCCTAAGGTCCCGTTGGCTCAGATGGCTGACTGTTGTGTTGACCTTTCCTCATTGGTGTCTCTGGTCAGATGACTCTTTGTCAGCAGTGTCTGGGTACAGAGGCAGGCTTGGCTCAGGGAGGAAGTACCTGCCTCGCATGCTCATGCAGGCTGACCTGGGCACCTGAGGCTTGTTTAGGCTGGCCACATTTTTTCCTACAAAAAGTAAATAATTATAATTTTCAGCAATGGAGTTTATCTATGAAACAAAATAGCAGGTCAAGAGAGATCAATAGGCATATAAAATGGTGGAATGATACAATATGAAGTCTAACTTTTCAGTAAAATGAGATGAAACAAAGATAATACACAGAAATGAAGTAGAATTAGAGAAATAATCTGTTATAATTCCTGATAAGCCAAAACTAATGAAGAAAGAATCAATACAGTAGCTTTCTGTAACACATCTGACAGAAAAGAGCATTTCAACCTGTATAACAAACTGAGCACTTTTATGAATCTGCCTACTAAAGAAAATTGGAAACTTTCTTGAAATCTTTTCTACTAGAATAGGGGAGTATGGACAAGAATAGGTACTTCCTTCTTGAACATCAGTTTGAGGAATGAGCAGATGTAAAGAGGTGGGAAAGAAGGACTCACTTTCTAGCAACCATATGAGTAACAACACCTGTCTCTGGAGCATTGGTAGACAGCTTTAAGCACTCAATGGAACTAGAGTTATCACAGGTACAGGTACAGGGTAAAGTAAAATGCTTCTTCCAAATGCCCCCAATACAACCAAACATTATTCCCAACTCCTGGAGTTATCTATGTAAACATTCTACTAAGTTTCTTTTGTTTACCACAGAGAACTATGCTATGCTGAGTGACTGAAGTAGATGAAAAGAATAATGATAGAGAGGGCATTTTCTACTCTGCCATAAACCTTTAGAGTGATTATTGCTAAATGCAGCCTAAAGAAACTAATCCCAGCTCTCCATGATCACTGGTATCTCTCCTGTTATGAGAAAGTCTGTTTCCTCCAGTCCTTTGCCTACTCACTGAGGTGCCTTACATGGTGTGAAGATGCTGGCTGCCAAATTGAGAGAAACAGATGCTCTTGAGTAAAGAGACCTTAAGAAGAAAAGAGCCACACATAGACAGATGTGGTCTGCCCTACAACACCCCTAGGTCCATCATGATTCAGATGTCTGGACTTAACAACCACGAACATCAATACAAGACAACTAAGGCCTCTATTATCAAGTATAAAGGGTTGATAGAAAATATTTCCTCTAATCCTAGAGATACTCCTAAGCAGCAAGTACTCAAGCCCTCAGATATTCCACACCAGCACATCTTACTAACCCTCAGGGTGGGTGTACACTCACCCTGGCCCAGGTCTTTTGTTATACAAAACAGGAGCCACTCCCCACAGAGGTCAGACATCAGGCTGTAACCAGCCGTTTTTTTAAAAGACAATAAAAGTTCTGAGCTCTCAGCACTGAGGGTGGGTAGAGCATATTTCTAAAATATTATGTGGGCCCTGACACTTTGGAAAGTGTTATTGTTAATTTAGCCTGAAATGAATCCTCTGGTTCCTCTCATCAGGACCATCCTACCCTTTTCCTTGGCTTTCATTTCATTTCTCGCCTTACTTTTGGTTCTGTCAAGTTATGCCTTTGCTTGCTTCCACCTTGAGAAAGGTAACTCTTTGGTTAATCTAACTGTACCCCCTTTGGTTTAGCCACAATTGTACGTTGTTTTCGAATAGTGGACAGATGACTATACAATACAGATGACTATATAATACAAATTATAAGGAAAAGTTATATGAGAAAAAATATTGAGAATTCATTGCTATCTTTGATGAAATGACTTTAAGTTTATGTTAAAACCTTCTCAAACAGTTCTCTGCGGATGTGGAGTGAGCGGCCTCATAAATGAGCAATCATTTGTATTCATTCAGAGGCTAAAAGGCCATCTATCAGGAATAGTGTCCTAAGTAAAGGAAATTCTATCACTGAAGAAATGGACAGGTCATGTGATAATTCAGGATTTTCATTTAAGTCTCTTGATCCTACTCTAAAAGCTAAGGTTCTATGTTGTTGCATTACAGAAGTGGGTATAGAGGCTATATTTGGCAATTGCTTTATACTTGCATTGTCTCTTCTAGAATGATAGTTATACCTTTTGTATTAAAAACAGATATGAAATAAATTTCAACATTGAAATAGAAAGAAGGAAGGAACATAGTGTCATAGCAGTTCTGTGTGGCATACTTCTATTAAGATACCTATGAAATTTGAGTTGCATCAATGAAACAAATCTGAGGTACATATGTGATGCATGCTGCTAAAGGTTTGTTGATCATTATTTTGAGACAGTACATGTTCCACCAAGGACATGAATAAAGTGTGTGATATTTGGACATTAGCATGTCCCCCCTCTAAAAAAAATAGGTACTGAGATATGACAAGATGAAACTGTCTCACAGAAGCCAAATACAACTAGGAAACTGCAAGGTGAGGGAGCCAAAGGAACAGATGCTATGGGACGCAATCAAGTCATTAGTCATTTCTGTGATGGTAGACTTCGGCCAGGGATTAGTGTTTATCACTCAGAAAGCCATGACATCAACTTTTATGAAAGTCACTGCTCAAGACTGGGAAATAATTAAAAAGATCTATTTTGCACACTGTCTACTTTACTTGGAATGTGATTCTGGTAAGTATATTTGGATTTAACTCAGCAAAGTTTAGACCAGGCAGTTTTCAACATCTTATATAACAATGAAGTGCATTGATGAATGAATTTTGCGCTTGCTGAGGGTGTATGGGTAGTCCATATGGCTCTGGTAAGAGGCTTGGGATTATGTCTTAGCAAGACTGGGGCATTCATAGTGCCCCAAGCAACAAAACTCCATCAGAAAAGATTATTTTAAGAATGTGTCAAAATGAAGTTAGATCGATGGGGAGTGAGTAGTTAGTCCTCCTGTTTGATCTCACTGGAATCTAGCAAGCTCTACCTGCCAAAGGAGTCATGCACACAGTAGCCCCACATCCTCCAGAAGTTGTCTCTGATAAAACTAAAATATCACTATCATCAATTACTGGTTGCATGTTGTTAAGACACAAGAGGTTGTTTCCATTTTATTTTTACTTCTGTGATAATTTTGTTTTCAGCTAAGAACCTTTTGAATATCAACTAAGTAAGCTCATCCTGGTTTTCAATCATGTATAGTAAACATAACACCACTGCATACATATGCATGCACTGCGTATACATGATCAATTCAGAATTAGAAAAAGACAAATGTGGATATCCTCTAAAGGCTTTGGATATAACGTATAAGTCAAAGAAACTGCTTCTAATAGCTCAAGTATATAAATGTAATTTGAATGATAACTATTTCTTAACAATATTAATAGTTTTTAAAGCATTCTTTTTCCAGGACTCTAGTTCTCAAGTCCTAAGAGTGTCTGTGTCCCAAAGCTGCATCCCCTTCTCCCTGACTCCTGTCACTTTTGAAGAAGCACTGCTGATGTCACCATGATCAGTTTTCTCTTCCCATCTTCTTCTACCAGTATCCTTTAGACACACAATCCTAAATTTGAATATATCTCAAATATAAGACTGAGAAGGAAAAAAAGTCTTAGGTTTAAGAAAAGCTAAAGGGCAAAAAAATAAAATAAAATGTCCTTAAAACCAACTATTTGTCAACTTAGTATAACATTTACATTCATTTTTTTTAACAAATGATCACCAGCCATTCCCATGTTTCAGGCACCATTCCACATTGATACATCACTGAACAAAACAGATCGTGGTCTGTGGGTTTAAATAAGCAGAATTTTGACAGACTTACGATCATGGTAAAACTCTGAAGAAAAAGCAAAAAGGTAGAGTGACTTAAGGGAAACTGAGACTATTTTTCCAATATTTATTTTATTTATTTGGTGTGTGCACAATACTACACACATAGAGGTCACAAGACAACTTGGAAAAGCCAATAATCTCCTTCCACAATGTAGATCTTGGGATCAAACTTAGGCTGTCATGTTTTACAACAAATTCCTTTATTAGCTGATCCATTTCACCAGCCTCAAAAAAAAAATAAGATTGATAACTTAAAAGGTGGCCCAAGAAGGGAGTTGCCAATCATGGGTGTGAAATTTGAAGTGTCACCATGTCAAGTGATTTTAGAAATGACAAGTGTCATTCTAAATACATTCTAAATACTTAACAGTAAAGTAGGGAGTTCCACCAGAACCATTAGAAGACTTTTCTAATTGGTAAAATGGAAAAAAATAACAACAGAACTGAATCGCAGTCTAAAACATGTTGATACAGAATTCCCAGGCTAAAAAGAAACTTTCTCATAATGGTGCTACAAGGTGCCTGAACCCCAATAATAGTATCTAGACTTTGCAGATTCTCTTTCAGTGGGCACTAACTGATATCAGTCCATTAGCAGATCAGATATACACTGTTGCAGTTAAGACTATGAAGACAGAACTGATTATCAGATTTATTTTGAGATGCATTAATAAATTGATGGGTTCTTCAGAATTATTGATAGTAAAACTAGATAACTTTAACCTGTAAAATAGAAATAGTTATATGGGCCAGACAACTGGTAATACAATATGCAAACTAAAGCACAAACTAGTAAGTAAAATATGAACTACGTCAGTTTATATCTACACGATTCAACTCAAGAACATTTAGTTTCAAGCAAAAGATAATTCATAATAAAAGAGCAATATTACTTTAATATTCTGACTTTCTGTTTCATTTGTAAATATTTTATTGTTTCTATTTATATTGTTTAAAAATAGTAAGTAAAGATGATGATTGTAATGTCATTGTCAATAATACACTTTAAGAAAGCTAATCTGTGTATTCCTTATATATTTATATACATATATCTCAGTATAGGTCTTAGTACTAATTATAAGTTTGCTTTTCATCGATGAAAATAATCACAGAATATTACAGAAAAGAATTTCCAGGTCCAGGTCCAGAGCTTTCCTAGGTGCCACATGGATTGAAACTCAAAGTGACTCACAGCCCAGCTAAGTGGAATGAGGAAGTATTACATTTGTGAGACTGAGAAATTCAGGATTTCCCACAGACTCACACTTTATGTCTCTAGTTTCTTCTACTCTTGCAGCAGTAGCAAAAAGACTCCTGTTTCTAAGCAACAACACAAAAAATGTCATGCACTGGAAGCATATTTGGGGAATAATACACTTTCACAAAAATGCAAGTGAAAAAAATAAATACAATCATTATTTTCTGTAGAGAAATGGTGTGAAAGGCCCCAAACAACTAGTTTACATATAAACTTGGAAGTGACATATTAGTAAGTTAAGACTAGCTAAAATGTTTCCTTTGCTCCTTATGTACTCACTGTTTGGATGCTTAAAATAAAAGCATTTATTGTGTAATATATAATAATCAACACTCAATAAATCCTGTGCTGATCCTGTACATCTTATTAGAAACAAAAATTCTTAAAAATTGTAGCACGTGTTGGTTTTTACATAAAAGCACAGTGTTGTCTGCCTCCTACTCATCCATATGCTCCAGGAAGGGCAAGAATTATATTAAGCAGAAAATGGAAATTATGTAAAGTTATCATCCAGACAGATGATCCCCTGAGGAAGGAAAAGCTGTCCTTAGCTCACATTGTGAGAACTGTCTAAATTATTGCTCATATTCAGAGTCTGCCTTGGGAATAAGGAATCAAATTCTGAAGCTCCCCCCCCCCCACACACACACACAACAGTGCTACCCTTGGACATGGAAACCATGGTAACCTACAATCACAGGGAAAGAAGCTTCCTGTGCACTGTCTATTTTCTAGATCTTTGCAGCTTGAAGTACTGTCCTACAATCATCCAACCCTACAGAGTCTGTAGTGAACTCTGTGTCGGGCAAGGACACACTAGCAGCATTAGGGCTCTGGAAAATCTGCACATAAGGCAACATTGTGAGTAAAAGGAATGAGCCTAGTGCTGTTATATTTTGCTGTCAACGTGTGGAAAACTACGATAACCATATTTTATTATTTTAAACTCCCAAGAAACAGGGAAAAGTTGAAAGGTAAAACAACCTGAACCTAAACTTAGAGGCTTTTTTGGATTTCTTTTCTATAAATATAACTTTTATACTGCTCCTTTGTTTTTAATTTTACTCGTCTTTATAGGTATGGGTGTTTTTCTTGCATATATGACAATGCATTACATGAATGCATTACATGAATACATTACATGAATGCATAGAAGTCAGAAAAGGGCATCAGATCCTCTGGAAGTACAGTTGCAGATGGTTGATGCTGACATGTGGATGCTAGGACCCAGGTCCTCTGCAAGAGCAACTTAAATGCTGAATCATTTCTCCATCCCTTTCTATATCATTGTGTCACAATATTCCAGAAATTATCTGTTATATGTTGGAAAATATCACATGCATGAATATATGTAGAGGGAGGTTATCTAAGAAAGAATCTTGATAAATATCATGCAATGCAAAGTAGCTCCATTGTTTCATGGGAGTCATTAAATAAACTCCACTAATAAGCATGCAAATATTGCTTTGCCAGAGCTTAAAAATATTGATAGACAGAAGTGTGTAAGAGTCAAAAATACAAGATCAAGAACTGACTGCCTAGGTTTTCTACACAACCTCCTTCACGACCTTGAGTAGGCAATTAGCACCTCCAAGACCCTTGCCTTGTGATCTCTAAAACAGAGGTAGTAGTCTTTATTTCCTTGGACTGTTATAGGTATCCGAGGAGTTAACATAAATTGTTACTAATTATGTCTAAAATGCAATGTTTCTGAATCTTGCACTATTATATTAAACACTTTTCTATTACTGAACTATTTCACATAAAACTGAACTTCAAAAATCAATTAAACCCGTAAAATAAGTCAATAAATAAGTACTAGAGATAAAGATGTAAATGCACAATCTCTCCAAGTTGTAAAAAAGTGAAAAACATAAACATGCTCATGGTAGTACCTATAAAACACTTTATTACCAGATATATTTCTTTGTTTCCTTAGATAAAACATAACATTCTTCAAACATGCTCATCCATTTTTGCATTGAAAACAGACGCAATTGAAAAAGCAACATTTTATTGATTAGAAGATAAGGGATCGGGATAACGACTCTGTCGTCTGCTAAATATAGAAGCAAAATATCCCATCTGAGATTTTGTTTCTTCATCTAGCAAATAGATGAAACATTTCTCTGCCAACTTCTCAGTGCTGGGACAGTAGTCAAATAATCAATGCTTGTAGACAAATACTTGATTATCATAACACTCTGAGTGTACGTAATCATTTTATTGAGTTTACTCCTCAGCACAAGATTATAAGTGACTAAGGTGCATATGTAAGAGGAAAACAGAAAAGTATAAAAGAATCTCGATATTGCGTGTACACTCATCTCTAGGGCCAAACCTAACTCCAAGGGCAATACACACACACACACACACACACACACACACACACACACACACAAACACACACACTTCATATTATCATATACTGGAGAGTTCTTTACTAGCCATAAAGAGTGTTCATATCCATTGCTTTTGCTGTGCTCCCTTTCCAACTCCCCAGTCTTTGGTATAGCACTCAGAACTTCAAAATATACTTTACATAATACAACCTCATCTAAAACTTGGAAGTTCTAATCTCCTCTTCATTCAGCAAAACCCCCTTCTCTTTCACATTCTCTCCTTTTCTCACAGCTATCATCACTTCTCACTTGAAAACTTACGTGTAACGTGTAGTTTTCCCGGCCAACTGCCTGGGCCAAGCCAAGCTGTCTGAACCCCCAGATAACACACAGGATTCTATATTAACTATAAGCTGTTGGCCATTTTCTATTGTTTCTTATTGTCTAGCTCTGACTTAATTATTGACGCATAATCACCAATATATATTATTATAAGGACTTATCTTTTCGAGAACGCCAGACTTGCATTCTCTTCTCTGAGGATCACAAGGCAATGGCTCAGTTCACTACATTTCCCTGAATCCTCCTAAACTCCTAGTCCCACCTATCTTGCTTCCCTATTGGCCAACAGTGCTTTATTGACATATACACAGGACTTCCCCATCACTTCCTGACTGATAATCTAGCTTCCAACTGTCCTCACTCCCATCACTACTCTTTTTGCGTTGTGTTGATAGACTGTGGTGATATTTTGTTTATGATCTAACAAATAAGGCTTACCTGAAGATCAGATTGCAAAGCTAGCCACACTTGACTTGTCAGCCATAGCCGCCAGACAGTGGGGGCACACACCTTTAATCCCAGCAGCCACACTAGTGAGCCATAGAAGCTGGGTGATGGTGGTGCAAGCCTTTAATCCCAGCACTAGAGAGGAATAATAGGCAAGTGGAGACAGTCAGAAGTACAGTGTACTCAGTCTGAAGTCACACTGAGGACAGGGTCTCCCCTTTTTGGTCTGAGCCTTGGTAGAGATAAGAACTCTCTAAAGGCTTGACCACTTTGCTTCTCTGATCTTCAGCTTTAACCCCAATATTTGTCTCTGGGTTTTTATTATTTGTGCTCCAACAGACTATCTGGCAGTTCTTCCACAGATTAGTATGGCTGTTTCACTGTGTGCCTTGTTGTAGGTTATTTCTTCTTCCTTAAAATGTTCTTCGGATATTTCTTCATGAGGAAAGTTCTGAGGAAGAGAGAACAATTTCTGTATTTATTACTTTTATAGAAATTTTAAAAAGAGAAAATCTGGTTAAATAATTTATCTAAATTTAAGGTTCAAGTGATACAATCTCCTGAAGAGGGGGAAGCGTAGCGGTAGGAGTGACTTGCTGAGGAGAAGATGGGAGAGAGTGCGTGCCTCGCCAGGGAAAGAAAAGGAGAGCAATACTGACCATCTCTGCTCATCTTTCTCTTATCTCACTGAAGCCCCCAGCCCAAGGGATGATGCCACCCACATTCAAGGTAGATCTTTCCCTCTCAGTTAATCTGAACCCTCCTGGACTCATCCAGGGGTGTGCCTCTATCTTTTTATGTAGTTCTATATCCAATCAAGTTGAAAATGAAGAGTAAACATCAGAGCTATTTAATTTAACATTTATGGAAGATGATGATTTAGCACTGATTTATTTTTTAAGGAACCAGTTCATCGGCTGTTTAGTTCACATTATAAAAAACATCATTTTTAGCCAGTGTGCTATGGAAATCTTTCAGCAATACTTCAGGACTCTAGTACTATTATGGGTGGTATATGAACTACAAATCTTTTAAGATTTGTGGATTTTAAAAAGAGCAAATGACTCAGAATTTTAAGTGGGTCTCAATATTTCTGGCACTACCAAGTTATTCCGTCTCACACACTGTTAAGGAGTTTTTGTGGTTGTCCAAAAATCAGTCAACCTTATAACAGGGAGATTGGTTGATGGACCCACCTAGGTCCTTTAGAATAGAGCATAGGGTCAAAGAACACATGATTGGCTAATGCACAGGGAGGACTGAAAGTAAGTGGCTTGGGAGTATTCCTATTAACATGAAAAAAAAAGAAGAAAAAGAAGAAGAAAAAGACAGCATTGACAGTCTTAGACCTAAATGGAAACGAATAAACCAGTGGCACGAATAAACTTACAAAAGACTATTTTCCAAGATCATGGCCAGCATTCAGGTTTCAGCTTTATGATGTCGTGAGTGGAGAACATAGCTGTACTGCTGGAGACTTCTAGACTACAAAGTTGTGTATTGATAACTGGGATCCTTACATAGAGGTTGAGGTTAGTTCTGCCTGTGTAGGCTTGGCTGCTCTGGTACCCACTATGCAGCCCTGGACAGACTTGAACTCAGGGCAATCTTCTTACCTCAGTCTCCTGAGAACAGACACTGTAGATGTACTCCGCTGTGCCCTGCTCAGTACACTTTCCTTTAATTCACTGACTAAAAAGCAGCTTGTTTCGTCACAATAGCAAATGTGTGGCTTTTCCTGGAGAGTGGTAAATAATCATTTCACCCCAGATGAGGCACCTGTGACAGACTAATGAAACAATTGCACCTAAATCTAGCTTGGTGAACCAGTGAGTTTATCAGTGGTCTTTAGAGAGCACATTGGTGACCTAAAGGTAGCTACATCACCGAAAGATTCAGCTCAGCACGTGTGATAAATCATCAAAGCTGCCTGCATCCTTGGAGGTCCCTACAGGCAATGCCACCTGCCTCTTTTCTCTTCCCCAGCAGTTTTGGCTTTCTTGATTATTTAACACTAAGGGTTGAGGACTTGTTAATCTTGTAACTTTCTTTTTTATAATAATTTTTATTTAACTTTTTACACATGTTACTCCCAGCTCCCTCTCTCTCCCCTTCTCCCCTCCCCCCAATCTCCCCTACACCCCACTTAATCCTCCCTCTGCTCCCTAGGGAGGGTAAGACCTTCCATGGGGGGATTTTCAAAGTCTGTTATATCACCCCGGCAGGGCCAAGGCCCTCTGCCATGTACACTGAGCCTTGCAAATTTCATTCACTTCCTCAGTCTTACGAACGGCCCCTCGTGACTCCAGAAGGAAATGTTTCAATTGAGAGGAATTAGCTATACAAAAGTAAGTAATTACTTTTAAATGACAAGAGCAATCCCTAAAGAAAAAGCAACCACACTCCCAAGCCCATGCTCATATATACATGATCTCTACCATACCAACTTCAAACCCAGACAGAGTGCAAGCGTTATACACAGCAACTCAGAGAACAATTGAGACATTTGCCCAAATTAATATTAGAACATAGACCTTGGGCTTTCCATTCCAAACTGAGCTTCAAGCCTGCTCAGTCTATGGTTTTGTGTATATTTTATTTTCCAACATGGTGGTGATTCTTAAATTGCTTTGCATTAGAATCTCCTGGGAGCTTAAATTAAAAAAACAAAACAAAACAATACCTATGACCTAATAATATCCCAAGCTGTCCAATCAGAACACCAAAGGCTCTTTATGAGCATTAGTTTGTTGGTGATGGTGGAGGTGGTTTTGTGTGTGTGTGTGTGTGTGTGTGTGCGTGTGTGTGTGTGTGTGTGTGTGTGTGTGTGTGTGTGTGGTTTTGTTGGTGGTGGCGGTTGGTTTGTTGGTTGGTTTGTTTTAAGTTCTCTGGAGATTACAGTGTGAATCCAAGTTTGAGAATAACTAATAAATGAGGACAACTAAATGACACGATTTCAAAAGCATCTGCTCATTCTAAGAACCTACAAATGTGTTTCCTAAATATGAGTAGAAACTCCCACGCATTGATACAATGATGGTTAACAAACAGGGTGAATAGGAGGCTCAGTTATTACCAAAGCCATAATTTTTGCTTCCATCCTCAAGCAAGCTGCTGGAATTTCAGTCCAGAGGACATGGCTATTTTATTCCTTTGTCAACTACCTTTAAAGAACAATTTGAATATGTGCTCATTTTGTGTATGGTTTGGCGGTGGGTAGAAAATAAAACAAAAAGGAGAAGAGAGTGTGGGGGTGGCAGGTCCATGGAGCAGAAAGACAAAGTATATGTATCTATCCAGGTACAGCAATGACAGGTGACAGACTGAAACAGACAAATACACTTGGAACTAGAAAGATATCTGCCACAGACCTGCTCCTGATAGTTTACTAAAATACACTTAAATGATGAAATGTAACAACAGATGTCTATTGACTGTGACATAAAAGACCTTCTGGGAATAGAACTGATTCAGGGACAACAATGAAAAAATGGTTATTTTTCTTAGATTGGTAAGTAACAAGGCTAAGAACAGAAAACCGCATTGTCAAGTGAAACCCAATTGGAAGTTGGGGCTCACAGGAAACATAACACTATTACCAAGCTATAGGAGCGAATGAGCTCTTTGGCCTTCCTGGATTCTTGTGAGTGCTGGCAGGTCCACTGAATCAGGGCTGGAGGTTAGAATTCATGTCACTCTGCCTGCTCTAAACAGACCTGATGAGGAGCTTTGCAGCACTGAGCATTTGAGGGTGAGATGATTCAAGAGCTAAAACCACTGAGAATAATATTTGACACATGGTGTATATAAATGTTTGTTAAATAAAAACCAAACAACTTGAAATAAATAAGAAAGAATAATTAAACAGACTGGTATTGGCAGGGGACTAGGCAAATAAATCAATGGAATAAACTCAAATGCACAGACTCGGGCTGTGTACTCATTTGGTATGTGAGAACAATCACATTTCCCTTCAGGAAGAAAAATAAATGTTGGCCAAACTGCTCCTTGCTCTATTTGTGGGTAAGCCATGGCTGCGCAGACAAAACACCAAGGTCTCATGGGATTTTTGCTCAAGTCTATATTCATGGACTGCAATGCATGGACTGCACCTTCCAAGCCCACAAAATACACAGCACATAGGGCAGTATTGCTAAAGTCCTCAGCTCTATCCTTGTGTTGCACTGGGAAGTTGCCTGAACTCTATCTGTGGAATTGAAAAACTGTCTTAGTCATAGTAAACAGGTGACTAATCAGGAAACACAGATCTTGTTTCTCTGATGAAATACCTAATGAGGAACCTATGGGAAGGAACCTAATAAGCTTGTGCCTCATATGGCAGGTAAGGCAAGGGAGCACGACTGTGAGGTTTCTGGTGATAATGAATCTCCTTCTTAGAAGCAGGGAGCGGGCAGCACTCAGGTCCGGGTTATAAAACCTCAAGGTCCTCCCCTAATAACTACTTCTTCCAGAAATGTTCCGTCTTCTAGAGCTTCCACCGCCCTCCAAACACCACCCTCAGCTGAGGACCGAGGGTTCAGAGACATAAACCTGTGAGGGATGTTTCAAATTCAAGTTCCCCAGTTCTATGTGCTAAATGTCTGCTCTAGATGGGTTTTTAAAGGTTTGTTCTTGTTGCTTTTAATAAAATGTATGTGCACATGTCTGTGTGTGGTGGGTATGTGATATATGTGCAGGTACCTGAAGCAGCCAGAGGTGTCAGAGTTCCCTGGAGCTGAAGTTACAAGCTGTTGTGTGCTGGGAATTTAACGCAGGTCCTGTGCAAGAGCAGTATGTGCTCCTAACTGCTGAGCCATCTCTCCAACCCTGATCTGAATTTTTTTATGTGATACTTCTTGACAACTTGGGTTTTTCTAGTATAGAAGAGATTAAGCTACTAACTAAGTAGGTTAAGCTGGCCTCATCAATCCAGAATATCTTTAAAATTTGGGCAGTCAGACAGAGCTAATGACTCCCTGAGAGCACCTTCTCCAAGCCAAGAACAGTATGTACTTTCCAAATGTGACCTTGGTACTAACCAGAAGCAGAGAGAGAGTAAAGAGAGTTTCAGTTAATACATAGACAAGTCTCTTACAGGCTTTCGAAGCTGCTAAGCTACTGTTAGCCAGTTTCTACATGGAAAAGACAACATTGCTCATAGCCCTTTTGGTAACTAATCTCAAGAAGAGAGACGTCATTGTTTTGAAAGCCATGCCCCTCACTATCTCCACCTCCGTCCACATACATGAGGAAAGAGAAGAGACAAAAGTTCAAAAAACCCACCTTCCTTGTAGGCAGCAGCTTCATGCTGTAAGAAGAAAATCATTAGGGGGATCTAGAAAGGTGATTCAGGGGTCAAGCGCATAGTTACAGAGGACCACCACATCAGGAGACGCACAACAGCCTGTGACTCCCAGGAAACCCTCTACTTCTGACTTCTGAGAGTACCAGCATGCACAGGCACACTCAAGTACACATAATCAGAAATGGATCTAAAAGCAGAATTATTGTGGTTTGTTTTAGAGACAAAGCACAATATTTTTCAATCAGGATGCTAACTCACACACAATGTTTAAATAGTACATTTTAATATTATCTCAGAAATGCTTGACCCTGTCTTGAGGGAGTCTCTGCAGGTGTTAGTCAAACTGTGAAGAGATGAGAATGAAACTCAGTTCAGATTGACTTCATCAACCTGGATCAGACTTAGGGAGTCTAATATCAGGGGGATATAGTTAGGAAAAAGTTTGCTGGTATAATAAAATCCCCAGCGCACAAGGAAGCATAATTACATTGAAACTTATGTCAGACTACATGTCATTTCTTCCAAGAAGATGAATGCTAGAGATGGGCTACCTGTGCTATCTTAAGGGCCTAAGGGTCTGGACTGGTCTAGATCGCATAGAGGTCATTTGGGCTATAAGCCACCTCCAGTTCTGGTTGTAGGAGCTTAATATGGTCTGGTCCAACAGATAATTCAAATCATCATCAGGGTGTTAATCACTTCTAATTCTCAGCTTTCTGGATTGAAGAACAGGATTTATTTTACATCTTCCCCATTGGAAAGACAATCTGTGTGCCTAACATTCCTGGTTTCTCTGGAGATCTGGGGATGCAAGGACCTTCATGCTGTGCTACCAACACTGTCTGGAATGCTTCTTGTTTCCATTCTCTATCACAATGTCACCCAGATCTCATCTAAACAGTTCTCCTTTGAGAACTACAACCTTTTACTCAGCAACTATACTTTCTCCCAGCGTATTGTCATCCCTTATCCTTGGAGTGCCCCCTGCTGGATTCTCTGGGGAACACTACCTGCCCTTAAATTTCCTCATAAGAAGGCATACAAATTCCAACTCCACTCATAGGTTCTAATAGGAAACAGGGTGTCTAAAGTTATGATCCTCCTTTTCTTAATTTGTAAAGTGACAAGGCTACAAATATTTAAACAACTGCTTTAAAAAGAGGATGTGTTTCCAGTGCTGAAGACAAAGCTTTTATGACTGTTTAAACGTTCAATGCTAATTCCCAATAACAATGATCTGTTGAGATGGAGTCTCTGGAAAGTAATTAGGTGACAACTTCATTCTTTCTAAATATCTTAAGTGACCTTATGAGTGGAGAGAAGTATTCTGTTTCTCTCTATATATCTCCCCTTTCTCTCACTTCATCTCCATCTCCTCCCTTTCCCTCTCCATTTCTTCACACCTCCCCTCTCTCCCTTTCCCCATTTCCTTATCCCTCCTCTTTTTCTTTCAGGGTACTGAATAAGACAGCTGGTTATGCCAGGGAGTGTGTCCTTCCCTGACACTGGGTCAGCTGTCTCCTTCATAAGTGAAATCCCCACCAAAACAAGAACCACCACTCAACAATAAATGTGACAAAAATTTCAAATACGCAATTCAAACAAATCTAAAAGCATCCTTCTGTAAGAAATAAAGTCGGACTCAATGTGTGATGCGCGTAACTACATTTATATTACATTCTGAAGTTTGTAGTACATTCTCAAACCCCCAATGATTGAGAGCAGATTAGAAGTCACAAAGGGTCAAAAATGATGCAACTGTGGCTTTAGAGGAATAGCAGGAGGTGAGTGATGAAATTTTTTACATTCGTGCTGTGGTGCAATTGTGTACAATTGCACTTGTTTTAAAATTCAAGGGACTCTGGAGAAACAAAGGTTATTTTTATTTTTTTAATTCATAAATTTTAGAATTTAAAAACCTGCAAATAAACATCACATCAAATGTGATGAAAAGTCTGTTTTAAAATTAAGGGCTAAAATGGAGGTGCTTTGACTATAATAAATTAATAAAATACATTGCTTAGTTTAGTTTTTAAATAGTTTTACATTTGAATTTAATATTTGTACATACTAATGGGGTAAATTATTTAAATTTAATAGACCAATGTATTACATAATGACAAAGGAAGCATGATTAGTATTCCTACCTCAAGCAAAATTTCCAGGGGGGGTTAGATAATTGAAACTTTTGTTAACATTTAGTTGTTAAATATATAATAAATTAATATCAACTATAGTTTGCTTGGCACATAATAAGACACTAAAATGAATTTCATCGTCCAGTCCTTACTATTTCTCTTCCCTTTACCCTTCTAGCCTCCAATGATCCTAATTCAATGCCCTGCCATACCTGAGTGAGGGAATATAGTGTTAGGCTTTCTTTCTTTCCTTTTCTCTTTTTTTCATTTTGTCTGTTTTTGATTAATTTGATTTTGTTTTATGTATATGACTGTTTTCCTACATGTATGTTTGTGTACCACATGCGTGTGGTGACCACAGAGACCGGAAATGAGTGTCAGATTTTCTGGAACCGAAATTACAGAAGGTTGGGAGACACCACGCAGCTGGTGGGAACTGACTCAAGTCCTGTAGAAGAGCAGTGGAATCTCTTAAGCACTGAACCATCTTTCCAGCTCTGGCGTTGACTTGCCTGTTCCTGGTTTATTTCACCCAATGTGAAGGCTTTGGTCCATTTGAACATGATCTTCATTCAGTGTGTAACAAGGGTCATCTGATTTCATTCTCCTACATGTAGTTTTCCACTTTTCCTAGCATTGTTTGTTGAAGATGCTGTTCTTTCTTCAATATATATTTTTACAATTGATAAACCATCTGTGCACCCATGGCCTCACTGGAGGCTATTGTTGTGGGATTTAATATGGTTTGGAAGAATTGCGTTGCTTTGGATTTTTCCCGTTTCTTTTGTTTCTGTATCTTTGAAAGTGAGTGTTCTGAAATGTTTTCATATGTACTGCGGCCAGGAGATTTTTATACTGACAGTGATGGGAGTGCTTATGTTAGCATCGCAAGGGTAGCGCTGTGAGTGAAGTGATATGTGTGCAAGCATCACCAGTGCAATCAGATAGACCCAGTCACAGAACTCAAATCTAGAGCAGGACGTATAATTTTCTGTGAGATGAGTTTTTATTAACTTTACAAATTGAGCCCTTTTCCGATTTGCTTATGTAGCACGCCAAGGCATCTGGCAGAGCCATTTCAAGTGTGTTGGGAAGCAGTTTTGTGGCTCACTCACTCATGCAATAGTGATGGCGCAGGATCTTCAAGGGTATAGCAGTGACTTTGCCAGTTGTGAGAAGACACTCTGACAAAAGCAACTTAACTGGAGAGGTTTATTTGGGGGCAGTTATAGTTCAAGAGTGCAGTCTATTGCGGAGAGGAAGATTATGGCAAGATTATGAGACAGTCACACTACATCCAAAGTCAGGAAGTAGAGAGTGGTGAATGTTCTTAATTCGCCTCCTTTTTATGCAGTCAGAACCCAAATACAGGAACAGTGGCACCCACTTTAGAATGGGCCTTTCCTCCTCAATGCACCTGATCAAGTTGACTCCACACAGGTGTGTCCAGAGGCTAACCTAATATAGATTAACCTTATGGGTGTGTCTGAAGGCGTGTCTCCTAGGTGACTCTCTGAGTCAAACAAACAACCAATACCAAGCATCACAGAGTCAGTTCCAGCATCCAAGTGAGGTGGTGCAGGCTTGCAGTCCTGATACACAGGGTGTTGCAATCCTGGTATATAGGGTACTGGTGTCAAAGGACTGAGGATTTGATGACAGCCTAAACTATACAGTAAGATCTTGTCAGAAGAATAAAAAAAAGAAGATAAGGAGGGTGAGGATGATAAGGAGGATGAGGAAGTCCGATTCTGGTACCCATCCCTTCTACTCTACCCATCTCCCTTCCCAGGGAAATGTCTCCTGGATTGATGTGTCAAAATATTGTCACCAATAACATTGGGGAGATATGCTTGTAGTATAATTACAACAGAAAGCATGACCCCATAAAAACAGTCAGTGGCTCACCCCTCCCAAGGCACTGGACTTTCTAGTCTTCAGCCCTAACAGTCAGATTCTGATCATCAGAAGCCACCAGGTCACATGATGGAATCTAGCACATGCTATCACTGAGAAAAGCCAACAAGTAATAAATGCTATCCTATCCAGGTGATACGTTTTTAAATGTTGTACGTATTTTTATACATTTTAATTATATCACTTTCCTCTTCCTTTTCCTCCCTTCAGTCTCTCCCAAGTGCCCTCCCTCTAACTCCTACATTGTTACCCCCTCACGTTAATAGCCTCTTTCACTTTCATTACTATTGTGACATATATATGCATATGCATACATAAATGTATAGATCAAACCTACTAAGCTCATTTTTGTAGTTTGTGAATATGGTTTAGGACTGATCCCTTTGTACTGGCTAACCAACTATAGAACTCTTCCTTAAGAAAGGCTAATTCTCCCTCTCTCCATGGTCATCAGTTGCCTATGGTTTTTTGTCTAGGGCTGGGGCTCTGCGAGATGTTCCCCCTTCTGTGATAGCATGTCCATTGATATTATTATTGTTCGGGAGACTTTATGGTGTTCTGGCTCTTACGGTCTTTCTAGCTCCTCTCATCTGTGTTGTTACCTGAATCATAGACACAGGCTCGAACTGTGATACAGATGCATCCACTGGGGCATTCTGGTTCTCAGTGACTTTATTAGATCATAAACAATATATCACCACAATGGCTCTTATAGGGGGTCAGGTGAAATGTGCTTATTGTGTATAATTTTAAACAAATATGAAATAATGAGATTTCTTGAGGCTTTGTTGTTTGTCCATCCTCTTTTTTCATCTTAGTTATTGTTCTATTGTTGTGAAGAGACACCACTACCATGGCAACTTATTACAAAAAGCATTTAATTGAGGATTCCTTACTGTTTCAAAGGATGAGTCCATGAATACCATGGCAGGAAGCATGAGAGCAAACATACAGGCATGTCCCTGGAATAGTAGCTGAGAGCTCTGATCCACAAGATGGGGGTGGGGAGAGAGGGATTGGGATAGCCCACCCCCAATGACACACTTCTCTTTTTAAAAAAAAGCCATACTTCTTAATCCTTCCCAAGCAGTTTCACTAACTAGGGACAAAGCATTCACATATATGAGCCTGTGGAGACCATCCTCATTCAAACCACCATATTCCTTCTTTTTCTAGATTGACCTCCATGCCCAGTTAGAGCACCTCCATCCCCCTTTTTACACACTTGGAAATCTGAAACACTAAATCTCCTAGAATAAAATATAGAATTATGCTACAAGATATAGGTGTAGAAAAGTCTTTTCAGAATAAGACTCCATTTGCACAGGAATTAAGGCAAACACTTGACCTGAGGGGCCTCATAAAACTTAAAAGTTTCTGTACAGCTTAAGAAAAAAAAAGTCAAGTGAAGAAGAAACTTACAGGATGGGACAGATTGTTGCCACCATACATCTTATAGAGGACTAATATGTAGAATAAACAAAAAGCTCAAAAAACTAAAGCGGCAAGGAAAGAAATGATCTAATTAGAAAATGAACTAGGGATCTCAACATAAAAGTCTCAATAGAAGAAATTCCTCAAGAAGGGTTCATCATCCTTAACAACTAGGGAAATGCAAATTAAAACAACTCTGAGATTTAATCACATCACAGAAAAAATGGCTGAGGTCAACAAAACACCTGGCAAAGCTGGTGCATTTGGCAGGGAAATGGTATTGGGGGGAATTCAAACTGGAACAGTGACTCGGAAATCACTATGAAGAGTCCTCAAAAAATAAAGATAAATCTACAGTATAACCCAGATTCATCGCTCTTTGGCATACACCAAGGACTTGTGCTTGTTCTGGATAGCTTTATGTCAACTTGACACAAGCTAACGTCATCTGAGAGGAAAGACTTTCAATTAAGAAAATGCTTCCATAAGATGACACTACAACTCAAGCCTGCAGGGCATTTTGTTAATTGCTGATTCATAGAGGAGAGACCATCCCATTGTAGGTGGTGCCATTCCTGGCCTGGGTTCTGTAAGAAAGCAGGTTGAGTAAGCCGTGATGAGAAAACCAGCAAGCAGCACCCCTCCATGACCTCTGTATCAGTTCCTGTCAGTCCTTGCCCTGCTTCAGTTCCTGTCCTGACTTCCTTTGATGGTGAACAGTGATGAGCAAGTTTAGGCCAAATAAATCCTTCCTAGATTATATCTAGTGAAGTAACTCAGAACGAGAAAGACAAATATTTCCTTGATCATCTGCAGTTCCTAGCTTCAAGTCATCAGATGTAAGCATACAGCATTAAGAACCCACAGAAACCAGGAAAGTGTAAAGGGATGTTGGAAGTAAGGGACTTGAGAGGAGAATAGCAGAATACAGGAGATATAATCAGGAAATGAAAACACAGCTGTTCCAATTGGGTAGCAGAAAGGGAGACTGATACAGAAAGAGCAGGCTATGTGTCTTATTATAGAATTAAAATACTAAGCATACAAGATTTATTACAAAGTAAATATTGCATACCTGTATGAACAGATGCTTCATGAGTATGATGGGTTTATAACCAATAAACCATCATAAATGGGCTGTATTGTTCACTCAAAATACATTTGATATGAAATGAGGAAGAAATAACTTGAGCATTGAAATACATAGTAAATCTGTCTAAGGCACACAACCTATAATAAATGGAGAGAACTGGTCATAGCACATTTCATATTCATGGATGATCACTAATGCCCAATTCTGCATGAACCACTTACAGATTGGGTGGGCGTTGTCCTTGCCTTTCACTCAAACAGCTCATTAATTTTCACAATTTTCAAAAGCTGAATCATCAGTCAATCAAGTACTTACTTCTCTCATTTACTATTTTCAAGACAAACAATGGAATGAATAAACTGATGGATATTTCTTGGAAGTTTTTTCACACTACAAACTTTAATATTCTGTGAAAATAGAAATATCATGAATTTTAAGCCATTAGGCAGATGTACAATTATGGTCTTTCATTTAATAAACCTAAAAGTAAGTTCAAAATTAAATTATGTCAAGATTGATTCCACCTTAAACCAACAGTCATTTTTGTTTTCCACATGAATGGAAGGAAGCAGACCCCAGAGTTATATCACAGACTATATTTTTACTTATATTCATATTTAATTCTGATATTTTACAAACCAAATAGCTTATGGTATTCAAACTGATAGGATCTAGAATTACCTAGAGAACAAACCTATTGGAACAAACCTATGGAGCAGTTTCTAGGTTGAATTATTTGGGGTGAGAAGAAATGCCCCCAAGTGTAGGTAGTGCTGTTCCTTGGGTTGGGAAGTAAATTCATGACTTAACTTAAAAAGAGATAGTGATTTGAGGCAAATACCCACAGCCAAACATTTGTTGTCTCCCCTTAGACCCATCAAAATGAACATCAGGGTCATTTACATTAGCATGCACTGTATTGTTCTCATTCCCAAAACTTGCTTGGAATGCTTTATGACTCTGATGTGTCCCATTTTGCTACACAGAAAATCTTAGGGAACCAGAATAGGTACATTTTCCACGTAGAAAATAGAAGTGTCATATTAATATACTTTTAATTATTCATTGAGAATGTAGTATATCCTGAACACTATTCAAAACAATTTTGAAAATGCAATTCAGTGTAGTATAAGGATGACTTAGGTCTGATGTTTGAGGTGAATCTATCTTTAAACTTTGTGTTTAAGGAGAGGTGACCCCAGATTATAGGATTATAGTGCTAAACCCCATGAGATGGAAATTACATGGCAGAGATTCCATTTCTTACCAGAAACATCGTCTATTTTGTCAAGTGAAACCACCTGAGACTGGGAGACAGGAATATTTTATCTTCCAGTTACATTATGCTAGCAAAAATACAACAAACATTTGTGCCTTGACTAATTTTAGCATTGGGATTAAATGTTTGTAAGTGGTTCCACAGAAATAACCACATTGTGTCATTTCTGTTTCACTTGTCCCAAATATATTCCTTTATCATGCCAAAATATGTAAGGATGTGGTCTGGTCATCTCACTTCTCTCTGGTTCCACAGCAGGACTGGAATCAGTTCTGTCTTCCTCCCTCCTGAGCCTGGGCACAGCCGCAGATTCCTGTTGTACATAGCACTCCAGGCAGCCGCTATTAATAGGCAAGAATTGACATTTCAGGTAAAACTGACTTTCATTTGTTAGGCAAAGATATTGATTCAGGATAAGACGTACTAGCAAATAAATATGTACATTTAAAGAGTAACTCGGTGGCACTTTATTTTCATATTTTAATCTGTCTCTTTCCGATAGGATAGAATATATAAAACTAAGATCTGATAAAAAAAAAGGCTGGAGGAGCAGTAGAGAGAAAAGTCGCAAGGCATAGATGATTACATTTATATGACAGATATGTGTCTTCAGATATGGAATTGTACTTCTGTGGATAGAGTGCTTGTCTAGGATGTCTGAAGCCCTGAATTGAAACACCAGCATCATGTAAACCCCATGCAGTGTTACACACCTATAATCCCATTACTCTTGAGGTAGAAACAGGAATATCACAATTGCAAGATCATTCTCAACTACAAACTGAGTTCTAGGTAGCCTAGGATATATGAGATCCTATCTCAAAAGAAAGAAAGAAAAAAGAAAAGAAGGAAGAAAGGAAGGAAGGAAGGAAGGAAGGAAGGAAGGAATAGATATAAAGATTGTTAGTTACTATGCCAGGTGTTGGTGGTGCACGCCTTTAGTCCCAGCACTCAGGAGGCAGAGGCAGGCCTCTGTGAGTTCGAGGCCAGCCTGGTCTACAAGAGCTAGTTAGTTCCAGGACAGCCTCCAAAACCACAGAGAAACCCTGTCTTGAAAAAAAAATTGTTAGTTACTTTTCTGTTGCTGTGATAAAACACCAGAACCAAAAGCAAGTTAGGGAAAAGGGGGTTTATTTTGACTTACAGTTGCAGGGGGATAAGAGTCCATTGTGTTGATGAAGCATGGTGGCAAGCAGCAGTCATGGCAGCAGAAGCAGGAAGTAGAGTGCTCATGTCCTCAACTGCAGAGACAGGGAACAGTAACTGGGACGAGACTATTTACTCTCAAAGCCCACTTTCTATAACATGATAGCATCACTTTCCCAAACAGCACCACCACATGGGAACCAAGTTCTCAAATATATGAGCCTACAGGTGGTATTTCTCATTGAAATCACCTGAGTGTGTGTGTGTGTGTGTGTGTGTGTGTGTATTAAAATTCCTTAAAGACCTTTGCATCCTACCCAGATAGAATAAAATGGAATGGTTTTAACAACCACACAAAGCAGCAGCTCTGCCTTAAAGACAGGAGAATCAGACATAATATATTGTTAGTTTCTAACCTTTTGACATTGGTAGCAAGTCTAGTGATTCCAGAGAGAAAAAGAAGGAACAAAAGAGCCTGTGACTGGCCCAGTTTATTGCTCATGGAAGGTTTCTAGGTTCAGAGGCAGAAAGAAAGGAAAAAAAAGAAAGAAAGAAAGAAAGCCAGAAAGAAAGAGAGAGAGAGAGAGAGAGAAAGAGGAAGAAAGAAAAGAAAGGAACCAAATAGGGTCTTCCGGGGTCTCATGAGCTACGGGGACAGAGATCTGAGGTCAGAAAGACCAAAGCAGTAAGAATTTGTAAAGTAGAATTCAAAACCAAAAAAGGAAAAAAGGAAGCCACACACAGAGTTCAAGAAGTACAAGGAAGTCTCACATGTATGCATCTGAGGACAAATATGCCAAAAGGTGATAGGAAACTAACTAGGACTAGAAGATGACCTTTGGAAAAAGCAGACAGAAAAACTAAAAAAGCTTCCTTATAGGGTGACCCATATATGTAATATCAATGCTTGAGAGATGGGAACAGCTGCATAAGAAGTTCAAGGTTACCCTTGAGTATATACACACATTCAAAGACAGTCTAGACTACAGTAAGAGCCTCAAAGAAGAAAGAAAGTAAGAAGGACAGCAATGGCAAAGAAAAAGGGGGACAGGAGAAAAAAGAGAAAGAAGACATGGTAATGGAAGGAAAAAAGAGAAAAGAAAATGGGATGATAACTGAAGAGGAGAAGGAAGACAGAAGAACGAATAAGGATGAAAGAAAAAAGAAAAGAATGCAGGACAGAAAAGAAATTTTGTGACATTTACACAGGGTTGGGAAAACCCAACTGATCAAGCAGCCAAAAAAGAAAGGGCTGTAGTTCAAGGATTATTCACTCAGTACTGTAATCTTCAGAGGCATGTCACTTCAGTATTGTAAGCAAACTACACCTGAGCTAGACAATAACCTAGCTCACCCCCCCAAAAAAATGTAAGGCAGATTGCAAAAATGTGAAACAAATGCTAAATAACTTAGCTGTATGACAAAACATCAGTGTTGTTAAAAGAAATTCAACATCAACCCTTGCCAATATCTAAGGTATAACATCTATTAAAATAAAAAATAGGCAGTAAAAGAATATAACATGTGGCCCACCAATAGAAGAAAAGTCTTGTCAATTGGAACAAATCAGAATATAAAGAGATAATAAAGTTGGCAGAAAAATAACTGGAAACACTGTTATATAAGAAAAGTGAATGTATTTTATAGAGAAAAAAAGCATACTGTCAGAAAAGTAAAGCATTTAAAAAATCCTTAAACATGAAAAAGAGATTGCTGAACATAGAGATGTGAAAATTAACTTGAAGCAATCAAATAGTCAAAACTGAAAAAAGAGAGAAAAACACTTCAACAAAAATAAAGACATAAACAAACATAAGTTGATGGAAGGGTGGTGTGATGGTACATGTCTGCTATCCCCAAACTCAAAATCCTACAATAGGAAGACCACAGGTTTGAGACTAGTCTGGGCCATTCAGTGAATTTCAGGCCAGACACTAAAACACATGGGACTTATCTCAGAAAGGAAAAATTACCACATAATTTATATAACAATAGTAAACATCCTCACTGAGCATGATTGAAGACTCATAAGGAGGAAGTAACAGAAAAAGAAATAATGACCAAAATTGTTCTAAATTTGTGAAGAAAATGAACTCATACATTCCAAAACCTCTATCTCCACTTGGTAGAACTGTTTGATAAGGATTAGAAGGTGTGGCCTTGTTGGAGAAGGTGTGTCACTGGAGATGGGCTATGAGGTTTCAAAAGCCTATAACATTCCCAGTTAGTTCTCATGCTCCTCTCTGTCTCTCTTTCTCCTCCCCTTCTTTCTGTTTCTTGGTTATCGCCTCAACAGGTAAGTTTCCAGCTACTACTCTTGCCTGCTTGACTGCCAGTCATAGACTCCAACACTCTGAACTGTAAGCAAGCCCCAAATTTAGTGGCTTCTTTTATATGTTACCTTTGTCGTGGCGTTTTGTCACAGCAAAGGAAAAATAATTAAGACACTATACCAAAATGCATCATAATCTAGTTGCAGAAAATACATGACAAAAATAAAGACAAATTTGAGAGATGATATATTATATATATGTACATATATACATACATAATGTAACAAATCTATAGCCAACACCATGCTAAGTGAAAGCATTCCTATTCTTTAGATCAGGAACTAGAAAAGGGTGTTCACTCTTTACACCTTTTTTAATGTGGTACTTGAAGTCTTAGCTAAGGCAATAAGTCAAGAGAAAGAACAGCAAGTGTACAAATAAAAGAAGACAAACTATCAGCATGTGCAGATAATACAATGTTACAATAAGTGTCTTAGTTGTTTTTAAGATGCTGTGATTCAACACCATGAGCAATGCAATCTATAAAAGAAAGCATTTAATTGGGCTTGCAGTTTCAAAAGGCTAGAGTCCATGATGGAGGAGCAAAGGAATAGCAATAGGAAAAGCTGAGTGTCAGGACCAGCCGTTCTGTTGAAGAGTACCTGACTAGGGGAATGAGGATTAAGAGAGAAAGAGACAAAAGAAAAAAGGTAGGATCAGGAGGGCTCAGTGAATACTGCTGCAGCCCTGAATTTATTTCTTATAGCCCTTTTATACACAAAGCAAAAGAGTTTCTTTCCACAGATCAAGGAACAAGCAAGTGTAATCACCTCATTAATTCTCAAAACATCTAGTAACCATGCCTTTGGCCAAACATCCTGTTATTTGACATTGAGGAGAAAGAATGAGCTTGAACTCTCTGACCTTAAGTCAAGATGGAATGTGTCACTGAGGGCTTCCACAGCTGAGAGCTCATGTATTGATCCACAGTGGGGATACAGAGAGAGTACAAAGCCTGCCCCCAGTGACTCATCTCCTTCAACAAGACACGAATTCCTCATCCTTCCCAAGGAGTTCTACTAACTGGAGACAAACTATTCAAACAGATGAGCCCATAGGGGCCATTCTCGTTCAAACCGCCATAATAAGAAAGCCAGAGTACTCTACTGAAGCACTTCTCATTACTACATTAAAACACTGTGGGAAGTATCACCATGCCTGATTTCACATTATACTAAAGAACCTCATCAATAAAATCAGCATGGCACTGTAACAAGCACACACACGTAGATAGATGGAATGGAATAGAGAACCCAGATATTAGGCCACTCAGCCACAGCTACCTGAGTTTTTACAGTGAAGCCAAAAACATGTATTGAAGAAAAGACCTCCTCACCAACAAACGGTGCAGGAAAAACTGTATTTTAACATTCAGAAAAATGAAGTTAGATCTCTATTTCCCACCCTACACAAAACTCAATTCCAAATAGGTCAAGAACCTCACTGTGACAAAATATGTCTTAACTTACAGACCTACGTAAGGACTTGCTTGACATAACTCAGGCAACACAGGAAATAATAGCAACAACCATCATACAGGAACTTATGGAAGCGAAAAGCTCCTACACAGCGAAAGAAACTGTCAACTAGTGGAAAGGCAGGCCAAAGAATGGGAGAAAATCTTTGTCAGCTATACATCTGATGGAAGATTAGTGTCTAGAATTCATAACGTACTCAAAAAAAGATAAACACCAACAAAAAATGAACAACTTATTTTTTTAAATGTGCTATGGAACTAACAGAAAGTTCACGGGGGGAGGGGTGACAGAGAGGAGAGAGAGAAAAATACAGTTGACTATTAAGCACTTTAGAAATTATTCAATATCCTTAGCCATCAGAGAAATGAAGATTAGAATTATTTTAAGATTTTGTCTTGCTTCAGAGTGGTTGTTATCTGGAAGTCCCTAGAACAATAGAGGTTACTACTGCTATTTTCAGTTACTCTCAGTAAGACTCTATACACCTTTGTGTGGGGACAGAGATAAATTAGTCTTGAATGGACCTGAAGGTGCTATGCAGGTTGCTGGAATCGAAAAGATGTCAATGGTTTAGCCCGCACTGAATCCTGCATTCGGTATTGTTTATCTCCCAGGCAAAATGTGCCCACAGGTGCAATAGTAGCATGGCAGTTTGGGGCGCAATCCAATTCTGATTAGATTGGAGGACTTCTCCAGAGGAGGGAGGGAATTCACGCCTGTCACTATAAACCTGGTCAAAAGGCCGTGGCTGGGAAGATCATAGTTCTTCCATGTGGGAACAGAGGACCTATTACTGCTGTCGTAGATCTGTGCTGTTCTTCGACTTTGGCAAGAGAAGTTTCTTTTCATAGTTTGCAGCAGGTAATGTGGAGACAGCTGGTCAGAATATTAATAAGTGACTACTGATCGGTCAACCCTAAATGAGACATCTATATCAATTCCCCCACAGCCCAAACACCATTGTGGAAGATGGGGCAGAAAGAATGCAAAAACCAGCTGGTGGGAAGGACTTCTCTGAAATGCTGCTTTCAGGACATGCCGTGGTCATTGCACTCATGAACTCACTCCTAGTGAAGTCATCACTCAGAAATGAAAGGTTGGCTGGAGAGGCTGGCTCAGCAGTCAAGATGGGTGCTGCTCCTGCAGTGGATCCCAGTTCAGTTCCCAGCAGCCACACCAGGCAGCTCACAGCCAGTTCCACCAGGAAACCCAATGTCTTTTTCCAGCCTCCGTGTGTGTGTGCACAAGTCAAACTTTCACCCAACCCGTGGCCAAGTTAACAATGTGCCTTAACACCATTCATGACTATGCGCTCAGTCTGCTTACATCCTCTCTATTCGACCTGTTCAGAGTTAACCAATTTATAAGGGAAACATTACAATCAGTCTCACTATACTTTGTGCTGCCAATGTAATTAACTCCGACAAGCTCAGCTGAGTTCTCAGTCTTGATTGTACCATATTTCCTATTTCTCCTTTGGACTATTGCATGCCCCCGACTAAGAACAATGTGTGTGAGAGAGACGCAGTAACCAGGTCTATGGCCATATACTAGAAGAAGTATTGAAAGTGGCATCCCTGCCACAAACACACAAAATGTGCTAGAGCAACATGAGGGAGTGAGGCCATTTGATTGCAGCGTTGTGTGCTGCTCTGGGTCACTACGGCCAGGAAAATCATTTTCTCCCCTGTGAGACTCCTGTAAAAATTAAACAAAAGTTTCTCATTCCTTTTCATTACCATATCTGCTTTGCTGTTCAAAATATAGAGAGGATGGCCTTTGCTCAGGACTGTTGCTTCTTGGATTAGACTCTGTTAGATTAGAAGGGAAGACAGCAACACTATTCTGAATAAACCAAGCCCACGTTTGGCTAAAGGATGACAAGGATTACTCATACTTCTTTTGTGTGGCAGCTCCCCAGAAACTAAAAGTTAAAATTAAAGGTTTTTTTAACTATCAAAGAAAGCTAACAGATTGGTCAACAGTAGATTTACACTGGAAAAGATGATAAAGGAAATGATACTAAAAGGAAAATTATACCAGATGTTCATTTGAACTGTGCAAGGGACTCAAAGCGATCATATCTGCGTGTTACGTCTGAAGTTAGATATGAAAATCGAACTCCCATAAGTTCCAGGCCAGCCTGGTCTACAGAGCGAGTTCGAGGACAACCTCCAAAGCAACACAGAGAAACCCTGTCTCGAAAATCAGACTCCCTCAAGCGAAGATCCTTATCTCTTTTGCACGGTCTTCCACTCGTTCCGTCTTTGCTTAAACACATTTGATGGTCACTCTAACTTGAGCATAAATACTCCAGGCTGAACATCTAGAGACCAACATTGCTTTGCCTTTTTCCTACGCATCCTACAACACTCCACTTGCAAATTCTCGCTCTCTGCTTCTGAGCATGCTCAGGACCTTTCTGGCAAGATTCACACACACACACACACACACACACACACACACACACACACACACACACACACACACACACACACACACACTGCCCCTCAGCGCACCTCCGTCATGCTATGGTATCTCGGCCACTGCAGTAGTCTCGTGCTAGGCCTCTATCCTCCCCGGGCACCAGCAGGCATTCCTGTCAGCACCTTTCCACATTTTGTTCCTCGTATTTCCACCCACGCAGCTCAGGCTCACTGACTCACGAGATGCTGCGCACCAATGTGATTTCTGTCATCCTCGCTAGGCCGGTTTTTTTGTTGTTGTTGTTTTGTTTTGTTTTGTTTGTTTGCTTTTTTTCCTGGACACCACTGTGACTTATCCTCTCACACCTTGAAGTCATCGTCTTAACATGTTGTATTCTCAGTGACCGCCCCCATTCATGACCCAAATTACTTAAAGTTACAACCCATTCGCACAGATCTGTTCTCTCTTGATTACCTCCTTATCACTCAAATATTATACCCCATGTGTTCACTATCTTGTCTCTTCTTACTAGTGAATAACTTCTAAAACGACAAGAGTGTTGTCTACATATTCTACAGCTGAGACTGCAACGTCCAGAGAACGGCTAGCATACTTTAGATGTCAGCATTTGTAGATAGTGGGAATCCATGGAAGAGTCAGCTAGCGCCCAAACCTGCAGCTGTAAGGCATCACTCTTGTCACCAGAGGGCAGCAAAACAGCACTAAGTGCTAAAGGATGGGCGAAAGCCGTTTTCCAAACCCAGGTTGGGCAGTGGAGTCCACAAGAAGAGGAACTGCAGGGAAGTTACTGCTCTTCCACATGTAACCTCGAGTATCACTTCCCTGTATAGACCTCGGGAGTCGATGTATTTTAATTCAAACGTTGACTTTAGATATTTTAACTTGGATTAGCTTCTGGCTAGAATGGTCCATGATTATAAAACAAATGGGATCACCCCTTTAAGACCCTTTTACATTTTCACATTCAGACTGGGTGAGAAGAGTGACCGATTTCCCATGTTGTCTCCTAGGCCCTGGGACTCAATTAAATACTCCCAAGTTCAGGAAGACCCTGTTCTGTGAATTCAGGCTGCTTCATCAGGAAGAAGACAGGGTTATTCTCTTGGTTTGCTTGAATAAGAATGAGGGGTACTTCCTGACAAGAAAGAGAAATAGCCACTGCGGAGACCCCAGGCCTCTTGGGTAGTAGCATTGCTTAAATGCTCACATGCTGTAGTTTCTGTCTTGCTTAGTACTAGGAGGGAGACACTCATGTAAAGACATTGAGACAGATGTAAAATGGAGAAGTGTTTGTGGACACTAAGGAGGGGAGAGGGGTATGAATGAGCAAAGTACAATGATGAACACATACGAAAATGTCCTTGTGAAACCCACTACTTTGCATGTGAATGAAAATGAGGACATGACTGTTCCGAAGTATGATTGGGAAAGGTCCCAATGTAGGTAAGAGAGAAAGCGCAGTCAGAGACATCTGAGAGGACCCAAACTGAGCCTGGCCATGAGAGGAGAGTGGGGAGAGGAGGAGGAGGAAAAGACAGAGAGAGCAACCACACAAGAGGGGAGCCAAGGACCAAGAGAATGCATACCACAATTAGGAGGTTTAAATTGGAAAGAGAAACTGGAGGAAGGGAAGTGGAATCCAACCCCTGGGAAGGGGAGGTTTGGTGTGGAAGGCAGAGTTGAAAAGTGCTTGAAGGAACCACAGGTTCTGTGTGAGCCTTATCCTAGGACATGACAGTGTACTAACTAAAAATTTAGTAAAAATAAATGAATTATGAAACAGAGATTTGAAAGCTAGGTATGATGGTTCCGGACTATAATCCTATAAACTTGGGAGATTGGGACAGGTTTGTTTAGAGCAGAGGTTCTCTGCCTGTGGGTCACAGGCCCCTCCCAGGGAGTCTGTAACAGTAGCAAAATTATAGTTAGGAAGTAGCAATGAAAATAGGCTTATTGTTGGAACTCACCACAACATGAGGATCTGTATTAAAGGGTCGTAACATTAGGAAGGTTGAGAACCACTGCTTTTAAGTTTAAAGCTAACCTGGACTACATAGTGAGACTCTGTCAAAGAAAGAAGGGGAGAAAGAAGAAGAGGAGGAGGAGAAATAATCTTGACACAAAGAAGATATTGCCTAAGAGAAAAGAGGCCATTAAATGTATCCATTTATTCAGGGCAGTGTTGTTAGTGATGGAAGCCCCAATGGTTTCGAAAAGGAATGTTTACTACACATATCAGGTGAGGGCAAGGAGAGTCAGCTATGACTGGAAAGTTCTGGGGCATCTCTACAAGAGACATTAACTTTTCCAAACTAGTTTATTTTTATGTCTTACTGGCCCTAATAAAATTCACTCACCACTTCACTGAACTGAAGGAACTAATGTGTCACCAAAGGATTTTAGGAAATTATCTTGAGTGTTTTGTTAACATAACAGCTAAGAATTTAAATGTCCTCAAGGTGTATATTACAACTAAAAATGAAGCTAACCACGCAAGGCAATTGAGATTATTTTAATTAAGATCAGATATTTAAATAAATCTAATTAAAGTCATTCTTTGAAGGAAAGGTTAAATGCTTTATTTTCCCTCTTAGAATAATTGATTCTTAAGGCTGACATTTCACTGATGTCTAATCTACATCAGTGCCTCACAAAATTTTTTTCTTGTTGGAGGAAAGAAGACCAGAGCAAACACACCATTTGAACTTCCTGACGCTGCTTACGATTTTAAAGTAAAATTGACCTGGAGGCTTGGCTTCTTTGGCCTGTCACCATGGCTCTATGTGGGTGTCTCTGGCCACCCTGTCCCTGCTATATGTGGGACTGCTAAAAAATAGGAAGGTGACTCATATGACACTCCAGAGAGACAATGAATAAAGCAGGTTGTCTAATATTCTTACAGAATACCACATTAGCTATCTGGTGTTATAGGTATGGGATCATTCAGCAATTTACCAGTATGACCATGAACACACTTTTACAAATAAAAGAGGCTTTATTAAATACTGGTTAGGACTGTGGATGCTGGCCAAGTCCATACCTGCGACTCAGGATTCCCAGAGTATGTCCCTGAATTACATTAGTCAAGGTCTTATAAGAGCAAAGCTCACAGGGCTACTTACTTCCTGCTTTCCTGCAATCAGAGGTGATCACACCTCCTGATGTACCTCCTGCCTATCTGTAATCATGGATATATCCTGTACACCTTGGGGCAACCAAGCTTTTTACAGATGAAAAACACATTGCTATCTTATATAAATAATAACCCCCAGCATTCCAGGAAGTTATTTGTCCTTGGGCAAGTGAGCCTTACAGGCCAGAGGCATTTTTCTTGTTTTATAGATCTCTAAAACACAGTGATTCAAACTTAGATGTTAGCCATTTCATTGGAGCAGAGCAAACATCTTCTCACACATGGTGCAGGCTTCATCTACTTTATTCTTTGAAATACTGAAGGACCAGGAGGCTTTGTATTTTAAAGTTTTTAGAATTGGAGCAGATCTGAGTAAATTAATAAGATGTTCTTGAATGAAAATCTATAGGTAGATTTTTCTGGCCCACCTGAAAGTTCACAAATAACCACATAGAGACTATTTATTAATTATAAAATCTTGGCCAATACCTTAGTCTTATTTTTAACTAGCTCTTTAACTAGCTCATTTCTCTTAATCTAGTTCTTTTTAGTAAATCAATCTGAGTGAGACTTCTTCACAATATACAAAAAGATTATTCCACAATATTTTCCCCTTTTTGTCTAAATAAAAAGAAAATGTTTTAATTCTAAAATAGTAAAGCTATGCACAATAAGAACAATTATCAGGTAATTACATTTTTTACAATGTCCAGTCCATTTTTATTTGGTACATTTGGGAAAAATACTCCACTATTTATTCTATCTTGATGAGTTCAAAGCTCTGTACCTAATTTACCTTCTATCATAACTAAGGAAAACTGCAACTCTAACTACCAAGTCTTCAACTCTATCAAAGACTCCAGAAGGATACAATATTACCTGGGCAACTAGGAAGTGCAGTGTAAGCCACTTCTAAACCTACAGAAATAACAGCCATTTACTTCCTGAACAGTCACCCAAGTTCCCTCTGCAGTGTTGGAGCATTCATCCATGGCCTTTAGGCCTAGAATATCTGACAGACTTTTCTAAGAAACAGGAAATTTTTGAAGGACTGTTCTACTCTGTCTTGTCAAGGTTCAGCAGTTGCTTTTCCGTGTGCCCTGCTTGTTCAGTTTGGACAGCACACTGTCAGCAGTCGAGGCAAAGACAGTTTCTTGCCCAAATGGCTAGATTTTGCCACAAAGAAAATAAACTCCATATGGAGGTCCTTCAGGGCCCATCACCCTTTTTTTAAAGTATATTGGTACCACCAGGAGCAGATGTAATTCGTTGTCATAAAAGTCCTATGTTAACAAAACATTTTATTTTTTTTATTATTTTTATTCATCTTAAATATCAGCTACAGTTACCCCTCCCTACCCTCTTCCCACTCTCCTCTCCCTCCTCCCCCAACCTACCCCATATAAGAAAGGGTAAGCCTTCCCATGGGTAGTCAACATAGCCTGGTACATTAAGTTGAGGCAAGACCAAGCCTCTCCCCACTGCATCAAAGCTTAGCAATGCATCCCACCATAAGGAATGAGCTCCAAAAAAAGCAGATCATGCACCAGGAATAGATCATGGTACCACTGCCAGGGGTCCCTCAAACAGACTAAGCTACACAACTGGCACCCATATAACAAACACATTTTAAATGCCATATTCTTTAGTGTTTGAAGATTCCTGTCTATCTAAAATATATCTCCGTTTAATCTTGAAAACATACCTAGCATGGCTACAAGTTTGAATGTTGTGTGTCACTAACTACTAACCTGCATTTCTTTAATATCCTACATAAACTTGTAATAATAACTTTCAGTGATTAGAAATTTACATTATTTTGTTAAATGAGCTGCATAGGTACCACACCTTAAACAAGAGTAGAAACATATGTATAGTATGGTCTAACAAAAATAACCTTATATTTGCATCAGTACACAAAAATACCTTAAACAAAAGTAGAAACATGGGTTGAAGAGATGGCTCAGCAGTTAAGAGCACTGGCTGCTTCTCCAGAGATGCTTAATTCAATTCCCAGCAATCATGTGGTGGCTCACAACCATCTGTAATAAGATCTGGTGTCCTTTACTGGTGTGCAGGCATACATGCAGGCAGAACACTGTATCCATAACAAACTTTAAAAAAAGAGTATAAACAAAAATAACCTTAAATTTGTATCAATATACAAAAATCCATACCAATGTAAAATATTTGACTAGTAGCCACTTTTTTTGTTTAAAATTAGAGTCAATAATCTACCCTTTTATCTTATCAATTCTATATCCCCCCCCCTTTATTTCTTTTCAGAATGAGATCCTTGAATTTAATTTTCTTTCTTCAGCTTTTTTCCTGACTTGTGGCCAATAACAACTTGTAGCCAACCCCATCCCCAAATGATGACAAATACCCGTAACCCACTGAATGACCACAAACCACCCACCCAACCTCTTGGGAATGTGGGGCATCATGTTCTCTAGATTGCTTCCTGTTCTCTGGGGTCTGATGGCATCTCTAGGGGACCCTAAGGAAACTGAGATAATGGTCAAGTCCTGTGAGAGATGGCTGTATCATTTGTTGCCAATCTCTGTGCAATAGGAAAGTGTAGGGCTTATCTGAAGTCCTGGCTAGATTATCGCATGAGACTGGACCATCTCAGCTAGCCACCTTGAAACTGTCCTGAGCAGTTTGTAGTTCAAAGCTGATCTTTGACTTGTGTTTGCAGCTTAGTGGTGTTACCACAATCTAGGTTTTTCTGTGTCAGAGTTAAAACCTTCTCTTTTTATTTAGACAAAAAGAGGGAAAAGTTATGTGATATTTTGATTGCATTCTGATACTTCCAAGACTATCAATAAAGCTTGTTTTGAATTAGAGGATGGAACTAGCTACTAGCTGACCGAAATTAACCATAAGGTTTTGGAGGACTGAGGACAGATGAACACAGGCAGTAATAGGGCAGGACTGAGAGAGGGTCTCAGCCCTTTTGGATGGAGGAACAAGAGAGAGAGGAGGTCACTGGCCGCTTCTCCGACACTTCTCTGATCATTCTTACCCCAATATCTGACTCCTGAGTTTTTATTCATAAAAAAATAATTAGATAAATGCATCAGAAGTAGGTGCAATAAAGAGCCAAAATAGCCATTCCATGTGTGAAAGGGGAGAAGTTTAACCCAAACTGTTCAGGCTGTCTCCCAGCAAACAAGGAGAAGCAACAGGGGGAGGAGGGTATCCCGAGTTAGACGGAATGGGAAAAAGAGGGCAGAAGGGTGAAGTGGTTTAACAGAAGCTGAGTTAGCTGGGGCATCTTGGCCTTGGGTTCATAGAATAGAGCCGGATAATTTTCCATGAGGCTTCCCATGAAGGAGATCAGATTCTAGTTAAAGCTAAAATGGCCTCCACAAGAATGCAAAATGGTGGAACCTCTGCTGTATCTTGCCCTGCCCTACTTCCGCCACAAGTAAATAATCCAGAATTCCTCCTACCCCTAAGTTTTCTCTACTTTCCACTCTCACAAATCTTGTGTCTCTTAGCATCCGTTGTCCTCTGTTTGCTGCAGTCTCGTCCTCTGATCAATGAATTCAGTCTTACAGAGATTCAAACATCTTTGGGGTATAGATGATGTTGGGATATTGTCATATGCTGTTCTACTGTACTAAAAAGCTGGATCTGGAGTTGGGATTCGGCCTTCTCTAGACACAATCATGCTTGTTTAGAAGTTTCCACCCAAGCAGGACTTGCCTGCAACTAAGATTGGGTCGGCACATGTCTGAAATCCTGGATTTTCTCATCCTGAAAGTGGTAGTGCTCTCCCACCTTGCTCAGGTACCAGCAGACTTCAGTAATTAGGCTTCCCCAGGCACAGATGTTCACACAGCAACTGGTAAGCTAAGACTACAGGGACTAGTTGCTGCTAATCTGACCACTGAAACATCCTGGGATGGACTTCCTTTCTTTTCTATATGACCTTGTAAATTTCCTTCCCCTGGCCCCTGCTGCTGCCAGGTATGCAAATGAAGCACCCTTGATATTCTTGCTCCAACCAATGTCATACCACTACATGGATCCTATCAGTTATACCTTGTTAGGGTATAACTGTCCCCTGGAACATCTAAATAAGTGAACTGTCCACCAACACAGCCTCCGGGGTGTTCCTTCCCATTGTACTCACTGCTGTTCAGGATCCTCCTCTGCCCCTCCTCCCGGTCAGGCTAGTGTGTAGTAATAGTCCTACCATAACAAGACAAAGCAGGACTTGAGTCCAGCACCTCCATAGTCTCTGACCTGGGTCAGGATGGCCACCTACCTCTGTCAGGAAGGAGAACAAAACAGAATAGCACAGGAAAAAAAAAGGCACTTTGTGCTTGAGAACAACTAAGAGATAAACCATTTCCAGTAAAGGTTACAAATGGCAAAGGGTAATCACATATTTTTAGCTCTCTGAATGCTTTCCCCTTTTTCCTTATTTTTATTAAATATCTTTGAAGGTTTAATTGAAATATAAACTTTTCTTCATCTCAGGATCTATAGGACCATTGGGTATGACTTAAGAGCATCTGCTCCTTCAAGGTCATGGATATCTTTGAAACTTTTGTTGAAACATAAACTTTCCTAGCTATGATTTATAAGCCCATTAGGGTGAGCTTTAAAAAATAATCTGTAAAGTCCCAAGCAGAAAAAAGTTAGCTTAAAACGTGTAACAAAGGGGGCTAGTAGTTAAAAATCTATATATAAATAGTTTTAATTTGCTGCAGCATGCCACATATGTAACTTGGATTAGATTCTTTTTCAAGAAAATAGATGTGTTTAGGTTTATATTTTGTTTTGTTTTTGTAAGAAAAAGGTGTGTTCCTGGTAGGCTGCTCTTGAAGGAAATAGCAACCATGTGGCTTGAGACCATCTTAACTGTTGACCTCATCAGGATGTAAAACAACCAAGGAGCTGCCACCATCTATGCTAAGGTTAAAGAAAGTGCATACCAAGAGACTGTTGTGGCTACAAGGCTCTGAAACTACCCAAGCATACATGAGATGTCACTTAAAGCAAGATTTATTAGTAGGCAGTACAGCAGAAATAGTATAAACTCAGGAGCTAACTGCACCCCTGACCACTCATTTCACCAAGTATTTAAACACATGCATTCGCAGGCACACACACACACACACACACACACACACACACACACACACAACATCTGTGCCATGTTACAGTTACATTTTTCCACCAATTAGGATCCAAAGATTAGGGACTCTCCTATGTGTTCCATCAATTGTCAATCAACACAGAATGTAAGCTTTTCAGTCCAACCAATCACATTCACTTGTTCCTTTTGTTGTTAGAAACAGCCATAATGTTTTAGCGAACTAAATATGGACAACAGACTATTCCTATTGTTTAAGGAAGAGATTTCCATACAGGTCTCAGTGCATGGGGGTGAGGTGTGTGTACTCAAGTGTACATGATTACATCTAAACTGGCTACCACACCTGTCTGTGGGTCCTGAAGCCCAGGGTCACTATGTACTCAGCCCCAATGTACCCTGATGTCTGTGTACACCAGGGAGAAGCCCCCAGGAGCCGCCCAGGTCAGCTCTTGTCTGTAGGTGACCCCATGCACGGACATACCGTGGGTGCTGAAGTCCCCACTCAGGTCCCTTTCCTCCTTACTCACTTTCCTCCCTTCTACAGTTCTGTGCATTTCTGTATCTATCTTTCTGATTCCTTCTAACTCTCTGTGGCTATTTCCCGTCAACTAATTGTTGGCTCCATCTCCTGACCTTGGGTTTGTATTTAAGTAAAGAAGTCTTGGGGTACACAGTGTGATCAAATAACTTGCAACAGTACATCTAACTCCCATCCAATAGAGCCTGTATCAGCTCAGATGCCCACCCTGTCATTTTCCTCTTCTCTTGACAGCCCCACACACACCTGCCTTAAGGGATAGTCTTGGCAGTTTGATCCTCAGTAAACCTTTCATTCTACCCTTGGAGCAATCTAGTTTGGTAGTTTCTCTGCTCCATTGCTTACACCCACATCCTCACATCATTTAGAGCTGTACTGGTGACAACAGGCACAATGCTCTTCATACAGCTCAGTGAACAGTGAAAATGAGCCCTAAGGACAGGAACAAGTCTCATAAGTATCTTCAGATTTCTAGTAGTAGGCACACAGCAAAGTGGAGTTCACAGACATGTTTTTGAATTAGCTGGTTATGGGGAGAAAAACTCCCAAGATGCCTGAACAAGTCATGTGAAGACTTTGGGACTGTCTCGGGCAAAGTAGTGTGAACTTCCAGTTTGTTCTAGTTTTCAGAGGCATAAGCAGCATTTATGACAGATACAGAAAGGCATCTATGAACATCTGCAGCAAGCAAGCATTATTTACAGAGGCAGAGTGCAGTTAAGCAGTTCTTATAACCTGTGTAAGTCAAGGACATAGGGCATGCTATGGCTAGTCCAGAAACCAGTATTCTCTAAGAATTTATGGCTGTTCTAAGTAACCAGAGATCAGTTTACCCAACATACTTTTAGCACTTAAAGTATTCATATGAGGTATAGTTCAGTAGCCCACCATGAGCTAATGTGCTTATTTACTTTACAGTACTCTGCATTGACTAAAACACGTTTCATGGTATCAACACTAACCTTCTAGTGTAAGAAGAGATGTCATCCACCCTTATACAGAACAATTAATCAAATATCTGCTTGCTGCTCAAGTATGAGGACCTGAGTTTGGATCCTTAACACACATGTAAAAGCCAAGTATGATAGTATACATTTATAATCCCAGTGCTGGGAGAGTGAAGATAGGAAAATCTTGGGGGTTCTGGGGGTCACCCAGTCTTTTCAAAAGAAAAGGCTCCGGGTTCATGAGAGACCTTGCCTCAAAAGATAAATGAAATAAAGCAAAACACCTGAGGTTGGCCTCCAGCTTGTAGGAACTCACACATTGGAGAGTGTGCATGTGCTCACACCAAAACCCATAATCCATCAATCATTAAATCTATGATATAGATGCTTATGGAATGTCAGCAAAGTTCTAGATAACTAAAAGCAAGCATGGACTTGAAAATGGTGAAGAACTCACGAGTCTCCTAGGCCCTGCGCATGATTTTGGCAGGTTCAACAGTTCAGAAGGAGTTACTGGGCAAGACAAAAGTTTTATTAGAAAGGGGAAGAAAAGAGAAAAGAGGTAAACACACACAGAGACAGAGAGAGGACAGAAGAGAAGAGAAACACAGGAAAAGTCCCTGACTGCCCTCAGGGAATAGTAGGGAAGAGAGAGGGAAAGAAAGTGTAAGTGGGCGGGGTCTGTCTTTTAAAGGGGTCCTTTGCACCTGCATGCAGACTAGTAGTCATGGAACCCTTAGCTGACCAGGGTACTGCCTGAGTGCATTCTGCCAGGTGATAGGGGCAGGCCAGCATAATGCCTGAACCCTTCCAGTCCGCATACAGATTGGAATAGCGTCTCAAAAACAGTGGCCTCTCTTCCCAGAAGCACAAGAAAGCACACTTTGTTATTTTTAGCGCACTCCCCTTTCTCACAATGTAGGAGGGAAAGCAATGTCATCAGCGAGGGCACCATTGCAAGGCACCTGCGGTCAGAGACAATTTGGCAATTGTGTCACACACGCGGGGGGAAGGGGGAAGGGAGGGGAGACACGGGGGCAGATGCTTTCAAACTCAGAGCATGTGCTCTGGAGTAATTTCTAGATCTCTGCAGATTGAAGATCTTCGTATTTAAAGTTTCCTTGATCAAATCCATAGCTAAATATCAATTGCCATAAAACCAGCTGTGGAAGTAGGTCATTAGCACATATTAGAATCTCTTCAGCAGAGCATTCATTCTCACCACAGCCCTGAGTCCAGACAAAGGCAAAATGCCGTTGGGTCATATTACTTTCAGACCTGCCTTCCTATTAACTTTTAACCAAAAGTGTTAAACTGGTTTCTTGAACCAAAGTTTCAATAAACTGTAAGTTAACTTTTTCCCATGATTCTTTATTTCGTACCTCCCATACTAGAACCTCAATTTCTTAAAATTATTATGAATAGTATTTATTGATTGTCATTAGAAGCAGGCAGCTCTTGCTCTTTTCCCAGGGTTCCTTTTCATCTTTCAAAAGGGAAAACAAAAGCAACAAGGCGAGCTCACTCAGAATGGGAGGCTCCCATCATGCCACGCTGATGCAAGCGCTGGGGAGCAAACTGATTGGCTGCTGCAGAACTGGCCAGGCTGTCTTCACACTTGGAGCAGCAATCCAGAGACTAAATCACACCAGACCCTGGGCTGTCTCCACAAAGGGAACCATAGGCAGCATTCAAGAGCTGACAAAGCATCCGGAGAGCTGGAAGAAAGGAGCCCCTGTGGCGGCTGGAGCCGGGAGGCTTCCTAGTTCTCCAGCCAGCATGGGCATTGTGCAGACCACTGAGGGAGCATAGCTGATGCAATTCCATCTCAAGCTCACATTTGCTGCCTGTTCACTAACAGGAAGGGAGAGGAGAGGGTCATAGTAAGAACAAGAGAAGGCAAACAAGCAAGGAATAAAACGGCATTTATGTGGTAACGCCAGGATTGACGTTAGCCGCTCCAGTGAGCTCAGCTGATCTTTCCTGCCAACGCAAACCCCACAGCTATCGTCTTAAAAGGAATCAGAGACAGTTTATTCTGAAGCCATTCTGAGTGAGTGTGGCCAGGAAACACACATCTGGATGACCTCAAGTTCCATATTCTGACTTGGAGGCAGTTTTACAGAAAGTCGTAAGTCAAGGCAAGCTTACGATGCATTGATGGGGCATCAGGGAGGTGGGTACAGCAAGACAGAGGAAGCTTTCTGATAGGCCCAAAATGCTTTCTGATTACACACATTGCATTTGGACTGGCAGAAGGCAATATTCGGCTAATAGATTCCTAAGGTTCTTACTGTTAGTGATACTCTAGCTGCTGCAGCCACTAAATAAGGCACTCCCTATGCGCATGCGCTGTGTCCCTTATAAAAACAAGCCCTTCTCACACACCCACTTTCCTCCTGCTCTTGCTCAGAGGTCGCCTCTGAACCTCCCTTTAGTAAGTCTCCCATGTGAGTTCTTCAGCATGGTGTGACTTTGTCGTGCCAAGGTCGCTCTCTGCTGCTGAACTATTACAGCAAGGAGTGGCTGTTCCAGAGGGCTAAGACTAGCCTAGGCCAAAGTGATTAGACTCTGGACCAGCAATATTCTCATCTACTCACAATATTGAAATTCTCATCAGGCAATGAGTCTCTGCAGACACAGCTCTTTTTAAGAGTTTTCACTCACATCCCCAAGCAGGAGTTATGTGGATTGCATGTGCTTTGCATGCTATTTCTATTCAAGATAAGCATCAAAAGAGCCTTTCCTTCCCTCTCTTTCTGCCTCCCTTCCTTCTTTTCTTCCATCTATCTATTTTGCTTATTTACAGATTTTGAGATAGGATATCCATGAGTGACCCAGGCTGGCCCCCCAAATTGCAATTTGCCTTCCTCAGTTTCCTGAATTCTGGAATAACAGGCTTATACCACCATGCTTGGCAGAGTTGTTTATTTTTCTCTTTTAATAGTTTTTTAACATTTATTTATTTATTTATTTGCCAGAAAGTGTGTCATTGTGTACGTGTGGAGGTCAACGGACAACTGCTGGAGTTGGTTTATTTCCTTCCACTGTGTGGGTTCCAGGGATCAAACTCAAATCCTTGGAATTGGGGCCAAGCACCTTTACTCACTGAGCCATCACAATCATTTCTTGACATTGCAAATGACTTTCACTTTAGAAATGTCTTTTTAAACTTTGTAACAATGATGAAAGTTCATTATATGATAGCTATGGCATATATCCACTGCTACAAACCAGTTCTTCCTTGACCTAAATAGTTAATAAACACTTATCCGTTATACAAAAACATATTGTTAGTAATCTCATAACTCAGGAATTTGGTCTTTTTCTCCTCCTTCCTTTGTGTTTGTGTGTATGTGTGTGTGTGTGTGTGTGTGTATGTGTGTGATTACAGACTAGGTATTGCACCGAGGCCCTCAAAAGCAGTGGGCAAGTGCTCTATGCTCCCAGTTAGCCTTCCTTCTAAGACTTCAATGATGCCAATTTATATCTTTTTGTTATAAGATTTTATAAGACATTTTATAAAAGACCAGAAATGAGTTCTATCAGATCCTTAAATAGGGACTTGCTTACTCCCAATTTAATAGCATACAAATGTCAATTTCCTTCTGAGCAAGTTGGAGCCTATTAACATTTGAATTAAAGATATGCAGAGTCTAGAGTTGCATTCAATATGAGAGAAAACTTAAAATAGTTCATCCGTGCAGAATTTACTATATTGATTTCATAATACTGATTTGTACTTAAGCAGTACTTAGTTTTATGTCAGATATTATTTTATAGATGAGGTATTATGGTACAGTGATTAAAATATAGTGGAAGGGAGATAGGGATATAGTTCCATGATAAAGCACTTATCCAGTATGCACAGGGCTCTGGGTAGAATATGGTATGGTAGAAAGGCAAACCATACATACACACAAGGGGAAGTTTCTGAAGCTAAGACTTAAACCCTGAACCCTTGTCATTCAAATCCAAAGGGAAATTTTTTTAATGTGTATGAGTATTTTGGTTATACATGTATCTGTGTTCCACATCTGTACCTAGTATCTGCAGAATGCAAAAGAAGGCACCAGATCTCATGGAACTGGAATTACAGATGGTTATGGGGTGCTATGTGGGTGCTAGGACTCAAACTTGGATCCTCTGAAAGAGTAGCCAGCACTCTTAACTACTGAGCCATCTCTCCTGCCAAGAAGTTATGTTCCTAACACTAAGGCTAATCTGCTGTGTATATTTAGTATGTATGAAATCATCCTTCAATTCCATTCAAGGAGTTTTGACAGTTTTTGGATTTTCCTTTACAACTGAAAGTTCCAGTCTTTAAACTTATAAAAAGTAATGTGAACAATAAACATATTGAATTACTGTAGCTAGTCTGTAGCTACCTCAGAAGTACAAATGTTTGATATGAAAAGAATTAGAACAAAAGAATTAGTTACATGATTCCAAGGTGTAGCAGTAACAGGCTACAATACTCTGGTCACCTTTCTCTATCAAGGTAAAGTCAAGCCTATGATAATCTGGGTTTGTCTAAAAGAGGGCCTTGAAATGTTAAAATTAAGATGAGCATGTTAGCACATGTCTGTAATTCCAGTGCTTTGGAGTCTGGAGTGAGAAGAGCATTGCAAATTCAAGACCAATTTCAGGTCCAGACAAGTCTACACTATAGCACTATAGGCAGACTTTACCTCAAAATGAGAAAAAAATCAAGTTATGTTCTGGGGTTATGGAGATGGTTCAATGAGTAAAATGCTTGCTTGCTGTGAAAGCATGTGAAGACCTGAGTTTGGATGCCTAGAATCTGAAGGAAGCTAGAGTCGGTAATGTATGTCTGCAATCCCAGTGAGAGGACATGGAAACAGGAAAATTCTAGAAAGCTCACAGCTAACCTGCCTCACACAGCAGTGAACAAGGCAGATTCTCTTTTGAAGCAGGGTAGAAGACAAGAACCAAGACGCATGGTTATCCTTGGACTTCTCACTATTGGATACATGTTCCCAAAGTCACACACAAACATGTATTTTGCATACAACACTTACATACACACAGAGAGATGTATTCAAATTGATCACTAGTTTGAAACAGTCTATCTCACATACTATCTTTTTACACAAAGCCCTGTTTATCTTCAGGTAGGTCACATTTCCATTTGAAGGCCATCAAACCACCAAAGAAGGTGGGCTATATATTCATGTTTGACATATTGATAAAGATGACAGGTAAGAAGTAGAGTAAGTTAAGAACATACTGGAATATTGCTTCAAGTGGCATAGAATATAATTTTAAGTACCACAATTTCAAAATTACTTACAGTAATAATGCCATTGTTATGGAGAAGAAGAAGCTAAACTGCAGGCAGTGATCAACTCTGTTACAGAAGAGTGTGTGTGATACCACAGTTAGACTAAATTTATAGCTAAATGGTCTAGGCATAAGGCACCCAGGATTGAGGGTGGGGTGGCTAATCAAGACACATAATCTATAAACCTTCTATCACATGACCTAATATAATCATCAGGTGCAAATAATCTTCTAGTTTATGCCTGAAATGGAAATGAAGAGACATTTTGCAAAATACTTTGAATATTCTAGTTCAGTCACAGTAGTCTCATCTCTTGTTTTTTTGTTCTTGGAAATCACTATTAGTGTCAAATGATTGATTCCAGTAAATATGATGGCAGTAACAATGATGGCATTGTTATCCCCAATCATATGGTTGAAAATCTTCAAACCTGGTAATAGTTTAGACCAGAGAGATGGCCCCACTCAATAGTTAAGAGCACTGGCTGCTCTTCCAGAGGGCACAGGTTCAAGTCTCAGAACCACATGGCAGCTCACAACTGTCTTTATCTTCAGTTCCAGAGGATTTAATTCCTTCTTCTGGCCTTCATGGAAACTTCATGAATGTGATGCACAGACATCCATGAAGGCAAAACAGCCGTAAACATGAAAGAAAAAAAATAAATAAAACTACAAAAGTATATGATAACCATCATTATTTGATAAAGCATGTCAATATCACAAGATTTGCATGTGGGGTTATAATGAAGATATGAAATATTATATTGCTAATATCAAGGTTTAATCATTTTTGTAACTTTTAATCTATTAATTTCACCTCTCAAAATTAATGTTAGGAAAATAATAAGAAGGTGCTAGATGGTTAATATTTAAGAGCATCCCACACAACATTAGCTATAGTAGAAACTATTAGAAATGACCTAGATCTCTAGGTGCCTTTGACTCATTGCCCAAGTTTCAAGGACATTCACTATCAGACTCCCTCAAGACACTGTGAAACACTTTCCCCAGTCTCGTAAGCTAGGCTCATCTTTGTGATCTGGCTCCTTCACAAATCCCTACATCTCCAGCTGTTCCTCATTCATTTCCTATCCAGATTCCTACAGCATCTCAGATTTGCATCTCTCTCCTCAAAATAACTTGATGCACAATATTTTTTCAATCTCTAATCCCTCAGATGCCCCCCTTCAGTTATTATTTGAATATAGCTTGTCTCTTTCAAGGTCAACTGGAAATTGATTGCCATTGAAACAGCATGAGTGGGGCTTCTAAAAGGCATTTGATGTCTTTCTCGTGTTACTGAGCTAACTATTTTAGCAGTTACTGCCCAGAAAGCCATTGCCATGAAGGTCACCCCTCGTTGGCTGGTTCTTCCAATGCATCTGTAGCTCTTCTGCTTTCAGCCATCAGATCCTGAGTATCAGTCAGTCAGATTTGACTATCTGTTCTTGAACTCCAGCTTTTAGAATCATAACCAAAAATACAAAACAAAACAAACAAAAGACCCTACCTTTATGAATTACCCAATCTCAGATGTTTTGTTAAAACAATAGAAAATGGACCATGAAGATACTCCCTCCATGCTATTTAGAAAGGAACAACTCAAAGCCATTACTCAATCCTAAATCTACAATTACTCAAGGAAGAGGGGTATGTCCCTAGGAATCTGTAAGTGTTGGCTGTTCTGGATCTAGGAATTAAGCAATTCTCTGCCCAGGGCAGAAGCCTCAGTAAGGAGGATGGGTGCAGGTAGAAATATATGAACCTTTGTGGGGACACACAACCTTATGTAAATTACAGGGTGGCCCTCTTTGCTCTCCACAGTGAATCATAAAAACAAGTTCCACTTCCTCTGGTGATCAATAGGAGCTAGAGTTCCTCTCCTGCACAGTGAGTCATAAAATTTAGAAACACAAACCTGTCCTTGTCCTTCCTATTATGCTTTATCCTAAGAGGTCCTGTCCATGCCCAGAAGACAGAGGACAAGCATTCTCTAACTGGACAGTCCTGGTTTCCCTCCCAGTCTGTTATCATGATGGCCTGCCTCTTTGTTCAATCACATTTATTCTCATCTGTGCATGCTCTGCTGCATTGAAACAGGCGGCTTTTTCTGAGGCCTTATTTATGAAGGCCTATGAAAATGTTTGGTTAAGTAAACGTGCTCTGCTCTTCCCCTGTGAACCTGCCTTTGGTTACAGGACCATGACTCTTATCGGACCTTTGTGCTCCTACACTCTTCCACACAGTAAGTTGACACAGAAAGTCACTCTCCTAAATTTAACTAACTGCAAAACAGGAATTCTGGGAGATACTCCATTTGTCCTTATAGAACAGAAAAGAATTTCCTGGATCCTCTTAGATCCCTGGATGAGATTGAACATAAAATTGACAAAGATTAGTGAGGGTAAAAGAAGCTAAAAATTCTTCACCATGAAAGAAATGGGCACTCACTTAAGCAGTTACTCTTGGTTGTCAATAATCTAAAAACATGCTACTTTTGAATGACTAGACCCCATAGTCTGGAATCTGGACAACTGACAGAAAAATCTGTTACTTTCTATTTGCTTTTGTCAAACATCCAGGACTCTTTCACTTCAGCTTTGAGAGCAAGTAAGTCATTTTTGGCCCATGACATATTGTTCTAGTTTTACCTCTGTTTTTCTAAAAAAAAAAAAAACCTGTGATCAAAAGCAACTTGGGGAAGAAAAGGTTTATTTCATTTCATAGGTTATAGCCTATCGTTGAGGGAAGCCAAGCACAGGAACTCAAGGTAATATTTTGAAGCAATACCACTTATTGGTCTGCTCAGCAACTAGACTATGGATGGTGATGCGGGGGGTGGGGGAGCTTCTAGATTAATTAGCAATCAAAAGAAAAAAATAGAAGAAAGAAGAAGAGGAAGGAGGAGGGGGAGGAGACTCTCTGAGTTAGGGTTTCATTTGTTGCAAATAAACACTGTGACCAAAAAGCAATTTGGAGGCCAAGGGACTTACAAGTCCACATTACTGTTCATCACAAAAGGAAGTCAGGACAAGAACTCAAACAGGGAGGGAAACTAGAAGTAGGAACTGATGCAGAGGTCCTAGAGCACTGCTTCAACACACAGACACACCCAACAGTGCAATCAGATGGAGGCAATTCCCCAATTGAGGCTCTCTCTTCCTAAGAGTATCAAGTTGATAACCAAGATTAGCTATCACACAAACACAGTCAATGGGGCTCCAAATTGGGTATCTGAAAGTGTGGTCAAAGAAAATATTTCTTTACTCACTACCACTAGGTTCAATAGAAAACGTATTAGCAAAAGAAAAACATACAGATTTATTTAAAATGTTCCCCATGACATAGAGCACTAAATGAATAAAAACTCAAAGAAACAAGTAAACCTGTGAAATTCCTATAGTAGGTTTTAAGAGAATTGCAGAAGTATGATTGGACAAGGGACATAATACAATAATACATTGGAAAAACATACCAATACCTCCTTCAGATGAGATCTCTTCTCTGCATGTAGAGAGAGACTTCTAGTATGAGGCTGTGTGAGGGTGAAGATAATCATGACCTCCAGGCTTCTGCTGTTTTCTCACATGTGAAAGTATAGAGGGTAACATGTCCTAAACCATGTCAACATTTTAAAATAAATCTGTGAGGGAGGAAACCTCTTGTATATGCAGTTTAGTGGATCTGTAATTTGTCACCTGGGATAGCCTGAACTATTTTTCCTGGTAATCCTTCTTCCTGTGGGTCTCCTATGAGGGTGTGCCACTCTGGAGGCTCTTGTGCAGACGAGAGGACAGCGATGAGGTAACCTCTCCTAGTTCATGCAGTGTTGCTGCCCTGCTGGCTCACCTCACAGGTGCAGAAACACAGTCCAGTCCACAGCTGCTCTACTGTCTCTAGGGCCTGTTCAGCTTCTCCAGTCCCTGGGACAGGCATACGTTTTGCTTTATGATAACATAGATCAGCTTTTCCTGCAGGACTTCTTTACCATTGAGCTTGTAGACACCACTAACTGACCTGAATTTATCTGCCCTTGCCTACACTCATGTTTGAGGGATTCACCATTTTCTAGTGCATCTAATTTTACATTCATTTGCAGACATCAACACCAAACACAGAATCATCCACTTCACACAGAGACGGCTGAACAGAATTCCAAAAGTCAAAGCACTGTAGTCCCTTTGATTTATAAAAATAGGTATAGGAGAATATAGACATAGAGGTGGCTGGAATAATAGATGTCTCAGTGTTTCTACATTTTTAATGGAACTGTGAAGACTATAAGGAGTTGACACCATTATTGATTTTTTTAAAAAGCTTTTTATTAATTCTTTGTGGGTTTTATATCATGCATCCAAATCCCATTCATCTACAATCCCTTTGTATCCGCCCTCTGCCCTTACAACCTACAACCCAAATAAAATATAATTTAAAAGAAAAATGTACCTCATTATGAAGTCTGTAGTGACACAGTGAGTCACACAGTATGCCCTTTAGTCTATACATCTTTACTTGCAAGTGTTCATTGCAAAGAGTCATTGGTCTGGTTAGAGGCTCTGACTTCTGCTACACTATCGATATTGGGCCCTCACTGGGACTCACTCCTCTTGGATATCCTAGTATTGCCTCTCGTCATAGAGATTCTGCAGCTTTGGATCTCAGGCTTTGACATGTGTGTGCACATCTGTGTATACACACATGCATGCACATAATCTGTATACAAATATGTACCTATACACATATGTGTGTGCACATGTGAACATGTAGACACAAAGGAGATATGCAGTTCCTTCTACTTGCCCAGAGCAAACAGCACCAGGAGGGTATGTGGGTGGCCTTCACTTGCCTGGTCCTCCATTATTGATTTTTGAAATGGCATTGGAATAGTTTACAGGTAGAATGATTCCTGAAGGCCCAAAGTCTTGGTTTCTCGCTCAGTGCTATTGGTAGGTAGTAAAATTTAAGAGGTAGAGCTTGGGGGAGAGGCCGGTATGCTATTAGGATCATGACCTCAAAAAACATTATTGGGACCCTCTATTCTGCTTACCAGGCATCAGGTGAACTGCTTGTTCTAGTGTGCACTTCTACACTGATGTACGTCCTTTCCTCAGACCCAAAAGCTACAGGGCTAATCAATCATGGGAGGAACTGCTACAACTGTGTGCCAAAATTGACTTCCTCTTTTTATATGCTGATGGTTTCTTTTATTTATTATGCTAACTAAAAGCTGAATAACACATAAATCTCCTTGGTGTGTCTGCATGCTTATATGGAAGCCCAAGAGCCTTGACAGGTGATGTTCTTCATTTAATTTTTTGAGACAGGGTCTCTCGCTGGACCTGGAGCTTATGACTTTGGCTAGACTTGCTGCCAGCAAGGTCCAGGAACTTACCAGTCTCTACCTCTCCATAGATGAATTTAGAAATACACATTGTTTTACCTAGCTTTTACATTTGTGCTAGAGATGCACATTCAAGTTACTTTGCTTGTGGGAAAGGCACTGTATCACCTAAAGCATCTCCCCAGCCTTATCTCTCTTTTTGATAAATATGAATGTTACTTCATCATAATTTCCTAAGCTTATGAGTTACTCCATTTTAACTCAAGCATAGTACATGACTAAATATTATCACCCAAACCTCAACAGAAATAGGTACATAAATTAATCTTCTAGTCTGTAAATATATTGGTTATTCTGCTGCTGTGATAAGATACTATGGCCCAAAGTAACTTATGAAATAATTTACTTTGTGTTTCAAGAGGGCGAGTCCATATGGGCGGGGAGAGATGGTTGGCATCAGGAACAAATCTTCAACTATAATCACGAAGCAGAAAGAGAACTAGAAGGGTAAGAATATAAACTCTCAGAGCCCACCCATGGTGATGTATTCCCTCCAACAGGGCTGCCCCTCCTCGTTACTCCTCCAAACAGTGCTGTCAGGTGAGGACTAAGTGTTCAAGTGTGTGAACTTGGAGAGTCATTTCTCATTTAATCCACCACAGTGACATTAATCTTCTAAGTATCCAAGTCATGGCATGGATTTTTCTTATTTATTACCACCTTTAATAGTAAGCAACTAATCAAAATTATAAAAATATATTGTTTATTATTAGATAACATTTGGGTTGCTAACTTCTGCTGATAAATCAAAATTCACTAGAGTAGAGCAATTATTTGTCACTCAAACTTACATGTCAGTGAATCAAATGGAAGTCAGCTGCAGCACGAGTACTAATAGGTCTTAATAATGAAAACCTGGAGTCAGATATCTGGGTAAATGCTGATGGTCAGAGAAGTAAAGGAGCCAGCAAAAGAGAGATCTCTTACCTTGACGAAATCCTCAGACCAAAGGTGCAATCCTATCCCTACGAATCCTCAGAATGCAATGAGCTCCTGTCTCCTCCTGCCTTGTATTCCTCTCTTTGCCCATCCATATCACTCCTGTCTCCACCTACCTAGATCTGGGATTAAAGGTATGTGATCCCAAGTGCTGGGATCACCTTTGTGTGAGCTCTGTTTATCTTTTAGACTGGATCAATCTCATGTAGCACAGAGTGGCCTTGAATTCACAGAGGTCTACCTGCCTCTGCCTCCCGAGTGCTGGGATTAAAAGTGTGTGGCACCACTGCCTGGGGTCTATGGTTAACTAGTGTGGCTGGCTCCATACTGTGTCTTCAGGCAAGCTTTATTTGTTAGAACACAAACAAAATATCGCCACAGTCAGCTTTGTCCTATGTTGGCACTGTCAGGGATAAGTTTGCTGCATATCTCCATCTCCTCTTGAAGATCCTGCCTATTCTGCTCGACAACGGCAAGCTGGTAGATGTATTAGAAAGCAAGTGAGAACACGTAAGTCTTGATAAAGAGTTCCCCCTTTACTCAAATCTCATAGCAGTGTCAACTCACAAGGTAAACTTGGAAGCAAGGGATAGGAAACTGATTTCTAATTTATAACAAAGAATATGTATCTGACCTTTATCCTACTTCCTAATATAGCACTAAAGTCTTGGAATTTCCAAAGTAGTATGAGACTATAAAGGTAAAAGGCCATCTTTTGTTATTTATAGTAAGTTTCTTTCAAGCACAACTGAATTTATGTCAATGTGCTGACATTTGGAAACTCTCAAAGGAAGGGAACTGGTTAGAGAATAAGAAACTTCAGGCCTCTCATTCACCCCAGAGAAAAGAGAAGGATTAGAAGTTGACTTTTAATACTGAATTTCCAGTAACTTAATAGCCAGGAGTTATGAAGTCTCCATAGTAACTGGAGAAGATGAAGTTCAGAGCGCCTTCCCACTGGTGAGCATGTGCTGGCACCTTTCAAGGTGGTCTGTTTCTCCTCTCCACATCTTGTCCTATACTCTTTTACCATCTGGTTGTTTCTAAGTTGCATTGTTTGGTAATCTACTGGTTCCTTCTCATACATGTTTTCAGGTACAGTCAACCCCAACGGAATATACAAATGGGAAATTCCAAATATTTTGTAAAATTCCAAATATAAAAATTCCATTGGGCAGGAGAGATGGCTCAGAGGTTAAGAACACGAGCTTTTGCTCTTCCAGAGGTCCTGAGTTCAATTCCCAGCAACCACATGGTGGCTCACAACCATCTGTAATGAGATCTGGTGCCCTCTTCTGGCCTGCAGGCATACATGAAGTGCTGTATACATAAATAAAATCTTTTTTAAATTCCATTAAAGAAAATCACAAATTTTAAATTTGACTCCTATATAAGTAATGGTGAACTCCTGTGTCACTCTGGTCTGTCACACAAAAGATATAAATGATACCTCTGTCCAGGTTCTCCACTCTGTATATACTTTACATCCTTTGATCCTGAGTTGCAGTCAGTGAATCATCCAAAGTCAAGAACAGCACAAAATGAAAGCAACTTATTTAGGAGCCCAGGCTTTTCAACTGGGGGAAAGAGGTGTGGGTTCAGCTGTCTCTGAATTAGTATTCAGAAGAAAGCAAGACAACAGTGAGAGATTTTGTGAGACATTAAGTGCTAAGAAGGACCAAAACCAATATAGCTGATAGAAGATAGAGAAGGGAATGTGTAACGAAGAGGACAGGGTCCATAAAACAAGAGTCGGGAGACCTTTGCATGAGTATCTTGAGCTTCTGGGCACAGTGTCAGTGCCTCTGGTCCAGGCGTAGAGATGACCAAAGTTCTTAGGCAGCAGCTAAATGTGAAATAAATCTCCCATGTTTATGCTTCCCTGACTCTGTTCCAAAAACTTCTTTCAATGGTGCTTTGCCATCACTTTTCCTTTCACAGAACCATGTTGCATCATCCCCAGGAAGGTAAGCACGAGATCATAACGTATTTTGAGAGAGGAGTGAAACCATCATATAACTTCTCCTACAGAGAATGTTGTAATTGTTATGTTATAATTGTTTTAGCATATTATTGTTGTGGCTAATGGTTATTTTGTCTAATTTACAAATCATATGTAGTTACATGGATAGATGGATAGTAATAAACACAGTACTGTTGCGGGATTCCCTCCTGGGTCCCATGGCCTCTTTAGCCCTGAAAATAACACGAAGACTCTATTAGTTACAATGATGTCAGCCAATGTCCAGGGCTTCTCATTGACTAGTTCTGTCTTAATTATTAACCCATAATTACTAATAAATATTTTTATAAGGACTTACCTTTCCTAGGATGCCAGACTTACGCCCTTTCCTCCTGGGATCACAGGGTGACTCTCCATCCTTGACTACATTTCCCAGAATCCTCCTTGACTCCTAGTCCCACCTATCTTGCTTCCCTATTGGCCAACAGTGCTTTATGTATCAACATATACACAGAAGGTCTTCTCTCATCACAGCACATATTGTACTTTTTACTATCTGCAGTTTTGAGTATCAACTGGGGAGCCTTGGAATATGAATGCTGTGGATAAATGGAGACTACTAGGAACTGCACTACAATCAGTAAACTATTTCCTTGAGTTCTGTGTGTTCCTCTAGCAAACCTGAAGGTCAAAAGATGCACTGGGTAAATAGTTCCATGAATAAAATGCTTCCTGTGTAAGTATGATGACCTGAGTGCAGAAACCCAACACCTACAAGAAAAAAACAAAAGGAACAAAAACCAAAACCAAAACAAAGCATATATGGCGGTGTGTCTAAAAGCCAGGGCAGCAGGCCAGAGATAGGCAGATTCCAGGGCTCACCAGCCAGTCATTCCAGCCAATGCATGAGCTCACCTTCAGTGAGAGACCCTCTCTCAAAACCATAAGGTAACTGGAAACTGATGTTGACCCCTCATCTGCATATTGATATCCATTGTATCTACATACACGTGTGGACACCACACACACACACACACACACACACACACACACACACACACACACACCACAGAGCCCCTGATTACTATAGCTGTCCTGTTAGAACAGGTGACGTGGAGCTGTGATTCATATCAAGAATGCAGCTGTTTCCTGGTTCCTAACCTCTTGTACTTACTGTCGTGTTCCTGTTGTGTCTTCATTTATGTGATCATAGCCTATCCAGCTAGTGTTGAAGAATTGATAGGGGCAGAAGAAAGAAAACACATGAAAGATCTCAGAATTCAAGTGCTGTGAGTGTTGTGAGAGCATAAGGAGTGATTTTTGTCCAGTTTAGCAATAAACTTTATTTCTTAGGCAGAGAAAACTATGAAGTTTCCAGGGAAAGAGGACAGAGTCAGGTCCAATTATGTGTTTTAACGTAGCATTTCTTAAGGATATGCTAGTACCATAGGGTTCCTTTCAACTAATCACACATATTATAAATATGTCCTATAGTGAGAGTAAGCAGAATTTGGGTACAGATTCTGAAAAACATTACTTATGGAAGGAAGTCACACATGAATAAACACTATTATAGTGTAGAAACGCTAATATATCTCTTGAATTCCTTTCAAACTGAGTGTAAAAATCCCACAGAGTAGTCGTTACATTGCTTTTAGAAAATAAAACTAGAAGAACTTGCTCTCCAGTCATTGAAGGTAATTAGCTTTTCAACACTACTTCTTTTTTGAGTTTTTATATAATGACCTTTTTTTTACCCAGCGAGGTCAAAACTTGAAATGATGCTGGATTGTTGAGAACATTGTCGTGTTTTTGTAAAATCAGGAGAAAACACACACCCAGAAAACCATCTTCATCTTTCTCCAGAGATGAAGCCATCCTATCTTCAATATTTAATTGTTATCATCATGTAACTCTAGATATAGGATAATACTTGGGATTTTTATGAGGCCTTTTCACCTACATTCAAGCAAACTACCATCAGGCTACATATGCCAAAGTTCACTACATTTCCGAAACTATTGAGTAAGGCTACAGGTTCTTTGTTCAATGTTTTTGTGTCTGGAGACAGAAGACAGGACTGCCTACATAATATGTAAGTGCAGTCCTACTGAGGGGCAGCCCCAGCCTCACAGATTCTTACTACCAGTTTCACGAGAGGGAGTTTCAAGAGATTATCCCCATCCCAAACAACTCCTTCATTTTCTCTAAAGTCAGATATTTGAGCCTTTCCTTCCCTAAATATAATACTTGCAACTCAGTGCATAATTATAAATTCAGCATGCTTCAAAGAGAAATGCAGCCAAAGGGAGACATGCATATAGTAGCTGTGACAGTAAAAGAGGCCCAGTAGGCCTGATTATGTCTGCTTTAAAATTCTGCACTGAAAAGCAATGCCAAACAAAACAAAACAAAATAAAAAAAAACAACCTGTTACTAAAGAGTGTGTCTCTTTGATAATAATGACTTAATAAGATCAGAAGCACCTGGAAAGGATGAGAATCCCAGGTCACTGTTGTTCCATAAACACTTTTTATAGCAGTGCTGGGTTCATTCTTTTATTATAATCTCCCAGCTTTAATCAGTCTGAAAACTGCTGAGCATGTTGAAAACACTGTATGTGATTAATTTTGCATAAGATGGCATGCAAAAACAATAACCACATAAACAAAGAAAGCTTTATAGTTCCCTCTCTTCCAAGCATCAAAAGTATGGCGCAGCTTAGCTGGTAGAGTGCTCACTAAGCATGCATGAGTGCAGGGGTCTCTGCAACTAACATGACCAGCAGAGTAATGATCCAAGAAGGTAGTTTGTTTCAGTATGACTATGTAGCCGGTGTTGGTTAAAACTTTGAGAGTCTGACCCCAAGTAGTTTATTTAGGCATATTTAAGCACAGCAAAATTGAGTAAAAAAAAATTCCTGGTGGTAATCAACTCAATCCTGTATGCCCAATAAAGTTTCCGATGTGATCACATTGAAACTCTTTGTAAAATACATGTGATGTCTTCCATAAAGGTGGATTCTATAGATTGCCAAGCTCACAATAGGGTCTGGGAGATGATACAATGTGGTCTTGGCCACACAAATAGCCCAAAGGTCACTAGATTAGAATGGACATTTGCTCCCAACATTCTGGGCAGAAAACAGATTATACATCCCTTCCTTTGAAGGGATAACCCTGTGTGTTTAACATTTTGGGCTCCCCTAGTGCTTATTTCTGAGTATAAGAACCCCTACCCCTCTACCTCCATATAAGAAGCCTTAGGTTAGTTCCCAAGTCTTGTATATATTGAGCACAATATATACACTACACTCAAGTGGTAGAAGAAGGACTATCAAGAAGTCCAAGTCCATCCTCCATTGGACAGCATCCTGGGGTACATGAGACCCCATCTTAACAAAATGAAAGAAGAAGTAAGAGGGGGAAGGGTACACTCTGAGGAAAGTATAGCTAGCAGTCATATTAATTCTAATTACTGATTATTTCATTAGAATGTTAGGAAAGGGGCATTTTCTTCTGCATCATTTTAATTCGGGAACCAAAATACATTTGAGAGATTTTGAAAGGGAATAGAAACCATGGTATGCAATGTTTTTCACTTTAAAAGAAAATGAACATGGTTGTGGGAAAAGTGAAAGGAATGACTCATGCAGATCCTGAACTTGGCCTCTAGGAGAACTGATGTTTTCCCGCATTGCACTTAACAGCATCTAATCCTCATCACCCCCACAAGAAGGTTGATATAGAAATTGGATGACCTCACTACATGCCCATATAAAGAATCATCTGTCTCATTTCCGTTGTTTACTGAGTTGCAAGAGGTTCCCATGGTTCAAGCCGCCTCGCTACAACCATGCTAAAAATGCACAGTGAGAATAGACTGCATAAAGGCACCAGGCCAATGCTGTGTGAAACCTAGGACTTGCACCAATAGAGAGTGTAGCAAGAGAGAAAAAGAGCCGTCAGACTCGTAATTCAGTTGCTTCCTATGTAACATTTCACCAGCTATGTAAAGTACCTATGAAATGGCTCCCTTCACTGAAGCAATAATAAGAGCATTTAAAAGAATGTTGCCCATAGTGAAGAACTGTAAGCAAAAAAGCCACAGACCAAGGAATGAAACCATTGAGAATTTAATAACTTTTCTTCTCTGTTGCTTTACTTTAATTTTTTAGTCCCTGTGTGTGTTTGTGTGTTTGTCTGTGTATGTGTGTGAGTGAAATGTATGGTTGGGTTTATATGTGTGTGTGTCAGTGCACTTTCCTAAGGAGAACACGGAAGGATTTAAGGTGACTACTCTCTTTCTCTCCACCCTTGAGGCAGGGTCTCTCACTGAACCTGGAACTAGTCTGGTGGCCAGCAAACCTTGGCAATCTTCTTGTCTCCACCCTCACCCCAACCATTATCAGAGTTACTGGTGTCCCCTGCCTTGCTAGGTGTTTTTATTTGGGTGTTTGGGATCCAACTTGTGCAGTAAGTGTTCTTATCCAGTGACCCATCTGTCAATCCTGCAGGGTTTCTCACAAACTCACTTTTCTACATTTTACTTTAAATATTTTATTTGTATATGTCTTCAGATATATACACAGTTGTATGTGTGATAAATTTTTGTAATTTAATAGTATTCATATTCATGTAACGTTATAATATACACAGTTTATTCCAAATATCTCTTGGGGCATTGTGGAACCAGGTTTGACGGGTAACATGCTTGCACCATCAGCATAAAGACTCAAGTTTGCATCCCTAGCATCCGTGTAAAAAGCTTGGAGAAGTTCCAGGTCTGTAACCCCAGAGCAGGGGAAATGTAAACAAAAGGAACCCTGAAACTTGCTGTTCAACCAGTCTAATGCAGTTGATGAGCTCCAGTTTCCATGAGAGAATGTTCCACACACATACATATATACACACATTAAATATTAAATTAATAATGTAAAACAATCTTCCAGTCATTCTTAACATATTCTTTATGGAAATTGTTCCATTCTGGCATTGCATTTGCTCATAAGTTAGTTCTCTTTCGTCATATTTAATTTGGAATTTTTTATATCTTTTCCTAACATGGCACTGGTGTTTTTTGAAGATCACAGGTGAATTATTTCATAACATAAGCCTCAACATGAGTGTGAGTTGTGTCCTTAACTGTGTTTGTGGTGTGTTTTAAATAGGAAGAGTGTACCCTTTGCACATCACATTAGGAGGTCTGGCATTGACACCAATGATAACAGCATTTACTATGAACCCTCACATAAGGAGTTTTCTCTGCTACAACATTACAATTTTACATTTTACAAGTCATTTCTAATCTGTAGAGACATTTTGAGCTAATGAAATACACTGTCCCTTTTAAGGTGATCCCCCAATCTGTTGCCAGGAGATATACACCTGTAAACCAAGACCTTAGAATGCAGAGGCAGGGGAATTGACATTAACACCATCTTGGAATTCATTGCTAGGTTCTATTTCTAAAACACAAAACAAATATAGACTTTCTCCCAATAGCTTTAGTTTGATCTCATTTCAAGCAATTATTGTATTAAGAGAAATATCATTCCAGTACCTCCTGCAAAACAATTTTGTTACTAGAAGTTTTGAAAGAATTTTGGATCTTATCATTTCTCAATTTCACACCTTTAGAAATATTGAGAAATACCTGGACAATTCGATTAAACATGATTTCATTGAATTCTTGAGAAATATAGAAAATCACCTTTCCCACATGTATGTCTTTGTGTGAATAGGCTTTTATCTCATGAGAATACTCAAATGAGTGTACAAGAGTTTGTGTTTGTGTGTGGGGGATGGGTGCATGTGCATATGTGTCCCCATGTGTGCATTAACAGTACATGCTAGTTTTGTACCTCCTAAAGTAATTCTAAAGCAGACAAGCAAGGTAACACATGCTAGAATGTAAACTGAAGCAGGGGGATAGTGAGTTCAAAGCTAGCCTGAGATGCATACATAGGATGGAAGAAGGGATGGGAGATAAAATGGAGAGAGTGCAGGGGGAGGGAAGAAAGATTGAAAGTTTGAGCTGTAATATCAACTAAATACAGGTGGATTTTCCCTCAATACAATAATTTATATTTTTCTTGTGACTGTAGGATTTTTTTACCTTCTGGAGAGATTGATGAATTACTGTTGAAAGGATGAATTATTTTTAATATAAAATTGTTTCGAAGCCCTTCATAAGCTGGTATGAGCACAGAAACTTGAATGTTCCATAAATTGGTGTAATTAGGTTTATTGCAACAAATTACACACTTTGCATAAGATAGATGTTTAATAAGTTATGCCAAATGAATAATTGGATGAGCCCCATTAAATATATAATGGGCTGTCAAAGTATAAAAGTAAGCTTGTGGAATTGGAGACATGGCTTAGTGGTTAAGAGTGCTGACTGCTCTTACAGAAGACCTGAGTTCAGTTCCAAGAATCTACATGGTCATCAGTATCTGCAGTACCAGGGGATCTGAAACCCTCTTCTGGCCTCTATATGCAACAGGCATGTATGGGGTACATATATGTGTGTGTGTGTGTGTGTGTGTGTGTGTGTGTCCATGTATTCAAAACTACATGAATAATTTTAAAGAAATAAAACTCTCTAGAAATGTACTTGAAGATAATCATGCATTACTATATGAGAATCAAGACAATTTTTTAAAAAAGGAGCTAGTATTTGAAAATCTATAATGTCCCTGTACATTATAGAAACAACCAATGAATAGAGATCTACTTCCTAGAGAGGCACTGGTAAGAAGCACAAGGCATATACCAATCAGAAGTCAACGCATAAGGCTAGAGAGGTGACCCAGTAGTTGAGATGGTATCTTTGCTGCCCATGTACAGGAACTAGGTTTAGTTTACAGTTCCATGGCTTCTAGCATCTTCTTTTGGCTCTGCATGCACCTGCATGTATGTAGTGCACATTCACATAAGCACACAAATTCTCACATGCACATACACACTAAATAGATAGATACATAAATAAATAAGTCTTTTTCAAAACAGAACAGAAGAAGTCAATGGATACACATCTCACAATCCAAAATCATAGTTGTAGGAGGTATGTAGGTTTTTATGCTCATGGAGAAGCTGTAGGGGACCCAGGAATGTTAGCATACAGGTTTGTTCCTTCAAGGGAAGAAATGCAACATCTGTTATCTGCCTAGAAATCTAGGAGCAGACATACATTCTAGCCTGGTGACCTTTACAACATCTGTGGAGCAGGAGCCCACACTGGGCCCTCCTTGAGGCCCGTGTCATAAGCTTGTTTTTCTTAGTCAATCTATAGAACTCCTATTTATGGAAGGTGTCACATATGCTTTGTGGAGTTCCAATGTAGCTATGCCCAATCTTTATTTAGCTTGCTTTTTTCCTCAAAACGATTCATGTAAGCTTTATTGTGCACATGGTATTTAGTTAATTATCACTAGAAAAGTTTTCACCAAGTTTTGCCATGCTTAAATATCCCCCCCAAAAAATACTTGGGGTCAGACTCCAGAATTTGAGCCAACACTCACTACTTTGACCCAAACTGACCCCTTGCTTCTTACAGATTGTCACTCTACTGACATGGAGGCTGCAGGGAAGTCTGTGAATAGCCTGAGTGTTAGCTTCCTCTGTCCATGGGACAAATCCTTAGAAAATAACTGGGTAGCATTTCTGATGGAGAAATACTTATAAAACTCTAGAACAAATCCTTATAAACAAAGTTATACCTGCAGGTAAGATGAACCCAAATACGACCATACATGGTAGAAGTTTTAGCATCTCAGACAACAAGACAGAAGAGAGAAAGTGAGATGACAGTTCAAGTCTGAGAGTAGCCTTATTGCAATGGAAATTGCACAAGTAGACACACTGGAGAGAGAGTGTGTGTTAGCTAACACAAGTGAATGTGAGTTCTGATCAGGAAGTCACCACTCTTGGTTAATTAGCATCCTTGACTTGAGACATGGGGTTCTAATGGTAGAACAATGGCTCTAAAGTAGCATGAAAAGCTCTCAATGATGCAATTAAGAACATGTTTGTGGGGTTAGGGAGATAGCTTGGTTGATAAAGTGTTTGATGAACAAATAAAAAAAACCTGAGTTTCTTTCCCAGAACCCAAAATAAGGAGGGGTAGTATGTGCTTTTAATACCAGTACTGGGAAGGTGGACACAGGAGGAGTCTTGGGACTTTCTAGCCAGACTCTCTTACTAAATGATCTCTAGGCCAATGAGTGATCCTGCCTCAAAAAATAAAAATTAAAATTAAAAAAACAAGGTGAACAGAGACCAAAGAAGACCCCTGAGGTTGTTATCTAGCTTGCACTATATACCAACATAAAACATGCTTGTACATGTTAAAATATGCATGTATACATTTATTTTTCTGAGATAGTAGATACATACTCTTCTTAACATTTATGAGCAAAGTAGAAGATACCCTCAAAGCCAAAAGTTTTAGTATTAGGGATAAATGACCCCTTAAGCTAAATCTCTGCCTCTTCCACCTCTACATATAAACTCTATGTCTTCATGGGCTTGCACATCCTAAAGCAGCCCTCTATCACTGGCCTATACCCCAGTCCTTCTGAGGTAAGCTGTTGAGGACTGTGCACAGCATTCCATTCACTTATACTAGAGTCTAAGTTCAGAAAAAGGTGTACCTCTACACACAGTTATTAGTCTCCTGTATTTTGGTAGAAATGAAAAAATAAAAACCTAATACAATCTCCACAACAACAATCATCACCAACCATAAGGCCTCACACTGCATGATGCAGACAGAGGCCAAGGAACCACAGCCCTGTCAATCTTCAAGAACCCATACCGCAAGCCAGGAACTACTGAATACCTGAAATGACATCTCTTGTTGTACAACAATGTATAGGCACAAAACCAATAGCAACAATCTGACTTTATTTACAAGTTTTATATTTCCCATGGCAATGTTTTACCTTCTTTCATTTAAAATGCAGCCATAAAATATTAGTTTTAGTCACTGAGTCATTTACAACTTTAATACCCCATTCCTAATGTCTGAGCATTTAAAGGATCTAAAAAAGGACTAGAGAAATAGCTCAGTAGGTAAAGTGTTTGCCACAGGATTGTGAGAACCTGAGTTTAGATGCTCAGGGCCCACAGAAATCTGGAACTATAATACTCATCTACAGTCCCAGTAACCCTGAGTAAAGACGGGAGTTGAGACAGGGGATCTCTGGAAACTTTGAGGCCATCTAACCTGGCATCTACAGCAGCAAACAGAAAGACATCATCTCAAACAGGGTAGAAACCTAGAATTGGCATCCAAGTTTGTTCTTTGGCCTCTGAATGTATACTGTGTTATGCTGATGCTCTCACACACACACACACACACACACACACACACACACACACGGTAGGGGGTAGAGAGACACAGAGAGGCAGAAAGAGACAGAGAGAGCTTTTAAAAAGCTAAAAGCTTAATAAAATTCCATGTTTCTACTGGAGAGGATGTGGTGAAAGGGGGACACTCCTCCATTGCTGGTGGGAGTGCCAACTGGTTCAGCCACTTTGGAAAGCAGTATGGAGATTCCTCAGAAAAATGGGAATAAACCTACCACAAGACCCAGCAACTGCACTCTTAGGCATATATCCAAAAGATGCCCATTCATATAACAAAGATGTCTGTTCCACTATGTTCATAGCAGCTTTATTTGTAATAGCCAGAACTTGGAAGCAACCTAGATGTCCCTCACCCGAAGAATGGATAGAGAAAATGTGGTACATCTACACAATGGAGTACTATTCAGCAGAAAAAAATAATGGAATCATGAGATTCGCAGGCAAATGGATGACACTAGAAGAAACCATCCTGAGTGAGGTAACCCAGTCACAAAAAGAGAAACATGGCATGTACTCTCTCATATATGGATTTTAGACATAGATCTGGGGAGTGCCAGCCTACAATCCTATTGCCAGAGAGTCTGGGAAACAGAAACTTCATTTACTGGCTGGTTAAGTACTGAGCTGAACTCAAGAAAGCCAGTATCAGAGAGGGAGGACTGATGATCAAAGGGATTAAGACTGGGCTGGTTGAACCCCCAGAAACAGCTGACCAGACAAAGGTTAACTCTTGAATCCCAGGCATCAGCCTGGGAATCCAGCATGGGACTGATCAAGACCCCCTGAAGCTGGGTGTCAGTGAGGAGGCCTAGGTAATCTATTGAGCCTTGGACAGCAGATCAGTACCCATCCCAAGTATACACACGGTCTCTGGACTCCCATAGAACAATGTGAGGTGCACTCTCACCCTGAACTCTTGGGGAAGGGTCTAGGCCCTGCCCTATATGAAATGACAGACTATGGACACCCCCATGGAGGGCCTCACCCTCCCTGGGGGAATGAGGGGATAACGGGGGGGGATGGGGGGAGGGCACGGGAGGAGGGGAGGGAAAGGGAGAGGGACCTCGTACTGACTTGTGAAGCAACCTTGTTTCTTATCTAAATTTAAAATGGAAAATAAAAAAATATTAATAAAAAAAAAAAAAAAAAAAATTCCATGTTTCTAGATCTTTACTATTTATGTCAGGCAGAACTTTCACTCAAGCTGTTGCTGGCAGCATCCCTAGGGACATGGAACTTGTGCTTTTTGAGAATATAAGGTCTGCAAAATAGTTATCATTTACTTTTTATTGTTTCCTATATTAGGTTTCTAAAATGTATTCTTAAATATCTATAGGCGGACCAAGACAGACCAAGACAGGCAAGATCCCAACACTCAGAGGAAAAAGTGGACATGCTACCACCCCTGAACAAGAAGGTATTGCCAACTGACACCTGATTGCAAAGGAAAACTTAATTTTCTCCAGAGGACTCTCACTAGGTATATTAACCCCATACCAAGCAGTCAATGATCAACACAAAAGGACCTCAATGGTGTTTTTGTATACTGTCTCAAATTATTTTAGTCGGCCATTTTTTTGTTTTAGTGGTCTTTTGCTTGTGTTTTTTGGTTTCTGTTTGTGTGTGTGTGTGTGTGAGTGTGGGGGGTGTGAGTGTGTGTGTGGGGGGTGTGTGTGAGTGTGTGTGTGGGTGTGGGTGTGGGTGTGGGTGTGGGTGTGTGTGTTGGTTTCGTTGGTTGGTGGGTGGGTGGACTGTTTTTTTTGTTTGCTTCTTTGTTTTCAACGAGAGAAAGGGTGGGCATGGAATTGGGTAGGTGGAGAGGAGGGTAGGACCTGAGAAGAGTTGGGGAAACAATCAGGCAGGTAATGACTAGGGATGAGGGTAACATACATTATTTTAATGTCTCCATTTTTGTAGTACTTAATACATGGCAGCCATTAATTTACATGCTTTGTAACTATTTACTCAAATCTTCTCACCGTTCTGTACAAAGTTCTTATAACTCAAGGAACTTTTGTCTTACCCTTTGTGAAATCCAGAAGGAGGTACCCAGGTGTACTCGTGAACTTGACGTACAGGAAGTCTACCATAAATATTATATACAACTAGTATAACTAAAGGAAAGAAAACATTATTAAGACTCACTCAGGCTGGGTGGTGGAGGCACATGCCTTTAATCCCAGCACTTGGGAGGCAGAAGCAGGCAGATCTCTATGAGTTCAAGACCAGCCTGGTGCTACAAGAGCTAGTTCTAGGACAGCCTCCAAAGCCACAGAGAAACCCTGTCTCAAAAAACAAAAACAAACAAACAAACAACAACAACAAAAAAGACTCACACTCACTCAGGTACCATTATTTATTGTGGAATAATCTTTTTTGTATGCTGTGAAGATGTGTCATTCAAACTGGTTTAATAAAAAACTGAATAGTCAATAGCTAGGCAGAATTTTGGGGCAGAGACAACACTGGGCAGAAAAAGATAGAGCCACCAGCAAGACTCAGAGGAAGCAGGACATATGGGAGATGAGGCAAAAAGTCATGAACCACTTGGAAGGATGTAAACTAATAAAAATGGGTAAACTGAAGTTACAAGAGCTAGTTAGAAACAAGCCTAAGGTAACAGTCGAGCTTTCATAATTAATAAGAAGTCTCTGTGTCATTATTTGTGAGCTAGTGACACAAAGAAAAGTCCACCTACACAGATTTCTAAAATAATTCATCACCAGAATGTTAAAATCTTCAAGTAAAGCGGGTAGGCACTTGGTTCAGTGGTTAAGTAAGCATCGACCAGCATTCAGTTCCCAGCACCACATCTGGAAGCTCACAATCACCTGTACCTTCAGCTCCAGGCTATGCAGAAATCTTTCTGCATCTCTGGGCACAAACACTTGTGTACACAATCACAATACACATACACATATAAATAAAAAGCAATAAAAGTCTTAATAAAATAAAACAAAATCCCCAAGTAAGCATATTAAAGATCAGGAACTCAAAGGCTCCAAAAGTTTGATCAAAATTAACAAATCAATCAACACAACATTTCCCTCTGTAATAATTTGTTTTTCTGCTTATAGATGCATGTTCTCTTTTGTTTTGTTTCAATTACCTTTGAAATCTAATCCACATAGTAGGATTGCAGACAATGCTTTTCCACGAAAGGGTTGTTGAGCATAAAGATAGCTTCATCATCATTCCTTTTAAAATGTGGGGCCTCTAGTTTACTATTTGATAGCCTACCAACCCTAAAAGAAAAAGACAAATGAAATCTTACATGTGCTTTCACTCCAAGGGTTTTCTTCTGCTTTTAATGCATCAAGACTCCAACTGAAAGCTCGGGGCTCTTTCTAAGCATATGCACTGCAATATAAATAATCAGCAAATGTGGCTTTGAGTTTTTAATCTCATTTATTTTCTTTCCAAAATGATTTTTAGATACAAATATCCTAACATAACTGCTACCAGCTCTTCCCACATTCGACGTAATTAGAATCCACAGAGGCTTCCGCTAACTGTTCTAGAGAGATTGTCAGTGGGTGATTAACGAATTATAGGGTGAATAGAAGCGGCCTCGGCTTGTTGCCTGGTGCTTTGACGCCCCTTGGCAGCAATTTGAGAACTTAACAGGAAAGAAGACAAATGAGCTCTGTAGCAAATGCTGCTCCGAACATTGTTCCCAGCCCAGTTCCCCCGCGTCCATGGAGACGTGAGAGAGAATGTTTAGGAAGCACAGCCATAAGGGGACTTTGTAAGCGCCAGACAGGTTCTTCCACGTTGATCAATGGACAGTGAAATCTGCCAGAAAGGCTAATCAGAAATGGGTTTTTCTTCTGTGCTGTGATAGCCATCTCTATGTTGACATAATTACATGGTCTCAGGAAAAAGCAACCATCTCAGTAACTTTTGACTGTTCTTCCCAAGTATTTAATGCTTAAGTGGACTTCTTTGTGATACAGCTGCCATGGCTTCCGTTAACCAGATCACGGGAAATGAGATCTACTGTAATGAATGGAAAAAATGCATTAACTATTAACATCAGCATTCATTATATATAACTGGGCAAAAATACCAGTGTTTCCTTAAGTTGCGCGCGCGTGCGTGCGCGCGCGCGCGCACACACACACACACACACACACACACACACACACACACACACACACACGCATATGCTTGCTCACCATGCATAGGTCCTTTCTGGATAACTGCTCCAGGACAGGAAAATATCTCTGCTTCACTTATTTCTGCACCATCAGTTTCAAACACAGGATCTGGGACTTGAAAAGAACTCATCGATTATTTGTGGCATGACTGGGTCGTAAGATGGTGCTTGTGGCTTTATTGAGACCTAAGGTTAACGGTCCCCAGAGCAAGACTGAGGTGTGAGATTTTGATTCCTTTCATTTCAGCCTCCACTTTTCAGCCATTTAGTGACATATGAAACAATCTTTAACTTTTCTATGTTTTTGTCGCTGCGGGAACTTTGTGTATTTGTAAGTCAGCAATAATAGGTTTCATTATGACAGTTTCATATGTGTATGTATTGGTTATTGTTCTGTTGCTGTGGTATAACAATACAATCAAGGCAATTTATAGAAAAAAAAAAAAGAGTGTGTTTGAACTCATGGTTCCAGAAGGCTAAGATTCCATCATGGCTGTTCCTCTGCACTCTCCAGTGCCTCAAGTCCTATTAGTAACACTAAGTGACAGAGGGCCTGCAACTTGACTGACAAAGACCAGACTGTCATTTTGTACCTACTTTAGACTATAAATCCTCATCAACTCAAAACACAGGTCAAAAAATATTTTATGTTACATTAGATTTAAATAGTTGATGATTTGGAAGACAGTGGACATTCTTAATTAGTGAACTAAAACTATTGAATTTATTAACGGATCACTCTAGTTACTGATGTAATTATTCATGCTCATGTTCTGAATAGCTAAAGGTAAGCTAGATGTCATGGGTCCCACTGGAATTGTGACTAAGAAGCAAAGTAAAAAAAAAAAAAAAAGCAAAGTAAAAAGTTTCCCTTCAGAGAACTTAATGTGATGGGGGATGTTCTTCTGTATATATGTTTCTCTTATTGATTGATGAATAAAACAATAGAGGCAGGAAGATAGGCGGGGCTAGGAGATGAGGAGAATGCTGAGGAGACAGAGAAGAGACACCTTGCTGCCAACGGAGTAACATGCCAGATTATCGGTAAGCCACAACCTCATGGCAATACTTAGATCAATAGAAATGGGTTAATAATTAAGACAGACCTAGCCAATAAGAAGCCCCAGCCATGGGACAACAATTTTATAGTTAACAAAGCGTCTGTGTGTTTAGGTAGCAGGACCTGGCAAAAAGAAACTCTAGCAACATTAGTGAAGCAGTAAGAAAACAAAATAAAGTTGATTTCACTATTGATAAAAGAAAAGCCTGTTATAACAGGGAATCATGGCAACAGGCCCAAGGCATGGTAGCAGGGATAGCTGAGAGCTCAGATTTTGAACTGAAGCAAGAAACTGAGAGCACCAGTAGGAAATGGCATGAGTCTTTTAACTGTCACAGTCCATCTCTAGAGATATAAGTCCTCTATCAAGATCACAACTCCTAAGCCGCTTGGATAGTGCTACCAACTAGAACCAACTATTCAAATGCCTGAGCCTATGGGGGACATTCTTATTCAAACCACTGCAACAGATGTTAATGTGCTTGTACTTATTCATCCCACTCCCTAGGTACATTCTTTCTTCCTCCTAACTAACCCCTATGACTGGCCTCCTTCCTCCTCCAAATAGTACCCCTTATGCTTTTATGTCATGTGTATTTCCTGTTTTTTCTCTTCTCATCCCATAATATTTATCAATGTCATTGTTCCCTTTATACTTTCAACACACACACACATGAACATACACATACAGAGGTTTAAATCTAGAGATCATCTATGAGATAAAATGTGTGGTCTTGGTTTTTCTGAGTTGGTTTATTCCACTTAAACATAACAATCTCCAGTTGCATCAATTTCCTTGTAACAACCATGATTTCATCTACTTTCTAAGTCTAAATAAAATTCTGTTGTGTCCATGAACTATATTTTCTTTATTTATTTACATGAACATGCAGGCTTGCTCAGTTTCCTGGCTTCCATGAACTGTGTAGTCATAAACATGGATTTGCAGTTATCTCTGTACTATATTGACTTAGAATTCTTTGGATCTATACCTAGGAGTATTAGAGCTACTTCTGTTTTTAGTTGTTGAAGAACATCCACACTGACTTCCATAGTAGCCACAATACACTCTCAACAATATTGAATAAAGGTTCCTTGACCTTTAATCCTTACTGGCACTTGTCATTTTTTTCTTGACAATAGTCATTCTAACTAGAGTGGGATGCAATCTCAAAGAAAATTTAATTATGTTTCCCTGGTAGCTAATAATGTTGGACCCCTTCTAAAACATATATTGGCCTCTGTGTTTCTTTTGAGGGAACTGGATGTTCAGGTCATTCATGCACTATGTAAAGAATTATTTGTTTTTGTCACATTTAAGTTGTGCAGGTCACAGTATATACTAGACGTTAATTTGTTACCAAAAATTTCTTCCTGTTCTATAGGCTATCTCTTCACACCGTTGCTTTTTGTCTTTTGATGTGTAGAAGTTGTTCATTCCACACACTCCCACATGTTAATTCCTGTGATTACTTATGGTGCAACTGAGGTCTTTATTAGAAAAGTCTTGCTTACGTCTATGCCTTATTGTGTTTGGTTTTTTTTCCCCCTCTAGCAGTTTAGTTTCAGATTCAGATCTTTGATCTATTTTGAATTATGCAGATTTAGAATTTGGGGTTGTCCCATTCCTGATTTTAGAAGAAACGCTCTCTCGGTTTTGCCCCATTTAGTGCTGTGCTGGCTAGAGTTTCGTCATTATGTTGAGGTATGTTCCTTCTATTCCTAGTGTAGTCAAGCCTTCTATGAAGGAAAATTTTTTAATTATTATATTTTTTGTACATTAATAGTTTCATGTATACTTAAAATGTATTTATTTTTATTTTATCCCCTCTTGTCCTGACTTATTTCTTATCTTTTTCCTGTTGAAATCCTTTTTCTCATATATTCCCGACTTACTTTATTGTCCTTGTTGTGTGAGTAAGACCCCTGAGTTAAAGAAGGCTGCCTGCATGAACACGAGGAGCAGGTTATTGCTAAGGCATGGGCAGCTTATCAGTACCGTCATCATGGGATACAGTGACACACATTCACCACTAACTGCCAATAGTCCGCGGGTGTTTGGGATGAGAATGACTCCCACAGGCTCAGATATTTGAATAAGTGGTCCCCAGTTGGTAGAACTATTTGGAAAGGGTTAGGAGGTGTAACCTTGTTGGAGGAGGTGTGGCCTTGTTGGAGGAGGTGTGGCCTTGTTGGAGGAGGTGTGGCCTTGCTGGAGGAGGTGAATCACTGGGAGTGGAGGGGGCCATTCTGAAGTTTCAAAAACCTAGGCCATTCCCAGTTAGCTTTTCTTCTGCCTGCTGCTATGGATCAGATGTGAACTCTTGGCTACTTTTCTAGGACCATGTCTGCCTGCCTGCTGCTGTGTTCCCTGCCATGATGGTAATGGAGTCAACCCCTGGAACCACAAGCCCCAAATTAAATGCTTTTTTTTTTTCATCATGTTTTGTCATAGCAATAGAACAGTAACTAAGAGAATTCCTCAGGGCAGGGTGTGGACTCATAATCAACTCCTCCTTCCTTTATGAAATGTGGATGGGCTCAGTGCTATGCGGGTCTTACACCACTGATCACAATGTCAGTGCGGTCATGAGGGCATCAGACATGTCATGTCTAGAAGACACTGTTGCCCAGCAGGCTTCCCTGTCCTCTGGCCATTACAGTCTTTTTGCCTGGCTCATGGATAAGACGGTCATATAGATGGCTCGTTCAAGACCATGAACAGAGATGGGATTTTTACACAATTACAGTTAGGCCTGGTGTGGTGACTCACGTGTTTCATTCCAGTGTTTGCCTGTAACCTCTGGCTCACTCCTCTCTCTCTCCAAACCCCACCCTCCCAGAGAATCTCCAACAACAACAACAAAAAAAGGCGCCAAAAAGCCCAGTTCTGCATTCTTGGCAGCTATGGCAGCCCCTCCCCAGAAGCTGCCAGTAGCCCCAGCCCCCACCTAAACTGCTCAGCTTTTGACCATGCTTGGGCACAAACCCAACTTGTGGAGGACATATATATATACTACAGAGTATATAAGCTCCCCACTTTAGTTCAGGAGGGTGACTTCCGCCTTGACTCCTGCCCCAATCTCTGGGACTGGAGAACTCACCAGGAGACACTTTCTTTGCTCAAGTAAACCTATTCTTTTACTTTTTCAATGAGGGTTAATCTGGCTTACTGCATTGGCAGAGAAACCTATTACCATGTTACAAAAAAAAACCTATTACGTAGGACTTGGGAGACACACACGGACATATTTGTGAGTTCAAGACCACAGTCTACATAGCAAGTTCCACACCAACCACAGCTAGATAGTGAGATCCTATCTCAAAACAAAACAAGACAGAATACATTTAAGATTACACAAGGGTAAAGGGTGAAACCTGATCCTGGTGCATGACTTTTTAGTAGAACCAAAAGTTTCACAGCTCAGCTTATATGACCCAAGGATCTAAGATACCAGATGTGCAGGTTCATCAAAGATCAGCCCAAGATAGTAACTCCTGGTTTTTAAGTTGCAACAGTTAAAAATGAAAGACCCAGAATTCCATGGGAGTAATCACAGTAGAAGAAGGTTTCATTGCTATCAAGTATTATTAAAGAACAGTGAAAACTGAGGAAAAACGAAAAATTAAAGAAAAGTGAGAGGGAAGTGATTCCAAAGTGGGGGAAAAGCCACTGAATTTCCTTTGTTTAGGAATTTTATAGGGCAATGGCAGAAACTAGATAAACATTGAGGTAATCTCTATTGACATTGATTCTCTGGGCTATCAAAGACTGAGTCAATGGAGATCCTACATACACTGCATCTCCCTGGTCCATCCAGGTGTTGTACCCAAATTCTGAACCCCCAAATTGTTGTGCCCAAATTCTGAACCCCAAAATCACCAAGAGGCCCATTTGGATGCAAAAGCAGAGTCTTTTATTGTTGTTATTTAACGGGCGGGATGAAGGGCCCATTAGCTCGGGCCCTTCACCCGGCCACCATGGTGAATGGCTGGAGAAAGACCCCAAGCAACCTCAAGGCAGGGACCTTAAAGGGCAGCATAAGGGGAGTGCCTAGGGGTATGAAACAGTTTCAGGATTGGTGCACTTCCAGGTTTCCATGACCCGCCCTGTGTTGATTGGTCAACTGGTTGTTATGGCCCATAGGCCCTCCTAGGGCAGTTGCTATGTTCTGCACGTCACTGTTGTGCTCTTGTCTATAAACCACACCCAGAGCTATAAAGCACAGCCCTGCCAGCTAACTTCTGATTGGTTCCTTGCCACGAGGGGGGCATCTGACCTTAGTGACCAGGACAGGAGCAGCAAGGACATGCAAGCACATGTTAGCCTGTCATGACTGCTAAAATGGGGGACTGGTCACTATAAAATCACCTGTTACCATGCAAAAACAAAAAGTCTTTTATTGTTGTTTAACAAGCTAACTGCATTAACTCTGGCTCTTTGTCCATTCACAGGAACAAATAATAGGACAAGGGCCCAGGGGAACCACAGCAGGGAGCTTATTGGGCAGTGTAAGGGGAGTGTTTAGGGGTACGCAACAATCTCAGGACTGGTGTACTTCCAGGTTTGGATGGCCTGTCCTGTGTTGATTGGTGAAACGGCTGTTATGGCCTATCGGCCTTGGAGAGCAGTTGCTATGCTCTGCAAATCACCGGTTTGCAACTTGTACCGTAAAGCAAGTCCAGAGCCACAAAGCACATCCAGAATCCTGCCAGCTAACTTCTGATTGGTTCCTTGCCACGAGAAGGTTATCTGACCTCCTAGTGACTAGGGCAGGTCTGGCAAGGTCAGATATATGCTAAGTCAGAAGCCTGTCATGGCTGCTAAAGCGGGGAGTTGGTCCCTTCACAGGAATATGATCATGCACTGTTCATGTGCTACCAACTCAATCAGGTGGGTGAAGCCTCTCTGTGTACAATACTGATTCCTTCCATACTAGCAATTACCTTTGACTGTCTGCTAGCTGCTAGTCACTTGACTGCTGGTCTCTACCCTCTGACCTTGCAGATGTGTCAAAAGCAGTGAGTTATACTAAACTCTAGTTTATCTCACATTTACATGATCAGCTTTTAGCTTTACGAAGCAGAGGATTAACTCCACCACAGCCACCAGGATACAATGTTTCTTGTTCACTTTATATTTAGATTTTTGTCTATATGGTAGTTTGGTGAGTCTCTTTCTTTTTTTTTAACATTTTTTTTTATTTTAAATAGCTTGTTTTACATGTCAATCCCAGTTCCCTCTCCCTCCCCTCCTCCTGCACCCCCCCCACCATCCCCCCATCCTCCCACCCTATTGCCAATTCCTTCCACATAGGGGATATCTAGAGTCTATCATTTCATTCAGGGTAGGGTCTAGGCACTTCCCTAAGAGTCCAGGCAGAGAGAGCAACCCTCTTTGTGTTATGGACACATGATGTCTGTTAGTATTCAAGGGATAAACACTGATCCACTGCTCAGGACCCCATAGGTACCCCAGGCCTCCTCATTGACTCTCACATTCAGGGGGTCCAGATCAGTCCCATGCTGGCCTCCCAGCTGTCAGTCTGGGGTCCAAGAGCTCTCCCCTGTTCGGATCAGCTGTCTCTGCTGGTTTTGCCAGCCTATTCTTTGCCAATTTGCTTTTCGCTCCTCTCTCTCTGTCGCTGGGTTCCTTGGATTCTGTTCAGTATTTAACTGTGGGTGTTTGCCTCTGCTTCCATCAGTCACTGGATGAAGGCTCCAGGATAGTTATAGACATCAAGTTCACTATTAGGAATAGGCATTCGAGGTGGTCTCTAGGGTCTCTTTCTTGAAGTAGGTGCAAGTAGCAGCAGACATTCTTTGGGTCACTATCCAGCTCCCAAATCATGACACGGAGACTCAAGATTAATTATGAATGCTTCGACTTATCTTAACGCTTGTCCCACTAACTCTTACAATTTGAATTAACCTATTTCTCTTCATCTACGTTTGGCTTCAGGGGTTTTACCTTTCTTTTATTGCAGTTGCCTGAATGGCTAGCCCCAGGTATCTCCTCTCTTTCCCCCTTGTTCTCTCCTTCTTGCCTCCTCTAGAGTCTTCCTCCTACTCATTCTCTCTGCCCACCTGTCCTGCCTATCCCTCCACTGCCTTGTTATTGGCCATTCAGGCTTTTAGTAGACAAATCACGTGCCTTAGGCAGACAAAGCAACACATCTTTAAACAAATGCAGCATAAACAAATGGAACCCATCTTTGCCTAATTAAAGTAACATTTCACATCAGGTACAGGCTTGCTAGGCTACTCTTACTTACAGCTCAGTCGGTTACAAATAGCTGTATCAGAACCAAAGATACGTGAAAGGACAATGATTTAGGAGAGCCAGCTGGCCTGCCTTCAGAGGCCCAGAGTCTTGTCCCGTCTCTTAGATGCCTAGCTTGACTGTCTCACACTCAGCTACATGCCTTTTTATTCATCTTTTTCAGTGCTCCAGACTCTGTAGTTTTTATCTTTCAACTCCAGTGTCTGTTCTCACCAAAACAAATGTGAGCAACTTGCAGTTACTAACAATGGGCCCTTACTGCCTGCCTCATTTCTCCTGGAAGAGTATCCTTATAAGAGAAAGAACCATGACACTCACTCTTGTTCTCTCTCTGTTTCTGCCCCTGCCCCCCAACCACCACACACATCAAAGGAAAGACTGTACTATGGGACAGAAACCAAGGAAGAGTTTCCTTATCACAAACCCTAAATCAATCTTGCAGGTACATGGTCCTTGGACTACCAACCTCCAGAGCTGTTAGAAAATAAATTTGTTTTGTACATAACCCAGACACCAAGTCTTCATATTTTATTGTGTCAGCTGGGAAGACTAAAATGCCATTTGTTAAGCACTCTGCTATGTAATAAAGATACAGACTGAGTAAAACAGGCTTTTTCTTTCTTGATTAATGAGAGTGAAGGAAAGAGAGGAAAGGGGGAATGACCAATGATATTAACAAAGCCATGTAAAGAAGATACCATTTGTAGCCTTAGGGAGGGGAGATTAGCACGGACTGAAAAGTCTGGAAATTTTTGACAACAGAGGCATTTTTTTGAGCAATTTAGGACACTTTATTTCAAAATAAAAATAAAGGATTAGCCATGTTGCTCAGCGGGAAAGCACTTGCCTACCTTGTAAATTTTAAAAGTGCCTGCAGTACATATGATATAAATGAAATATTCATTCTAAAAGCTTCAACATAAAGAAAAGGGGATGAAGAGGAAATTAAATATACTTAGTCCCATTACCAAGAAAAGAACAGTCTATCTAGCATTTTATTTTTACATTGTCATCTATACTTTTTTATGTAAACTTTTGAAACTACATAGAAAGAGTAGGGGGGTTGTTTACTTGTTTGTTTTGTTTTTTTCTGTTTTTTTCTTTTTAACTGAAGAAAAATCTGGATGGGAGCATGTGTGCTCCCTCAGGATTTGTTTGTAATAGTATTTTCTAAAGCCAACAGAGACAATGTATAATGTTGGGTCTTTTAGAAAACAGTTTAGGAGAGAAAAAAATAGAATAGATTTTTAATTAAGACAGAAAAAATGTAAGTAAAGGTGAGGATCTGGGTGATTGCATTTGTATTTAGAAAACAAAAAGTAGTTCATTCAAATTAGAACACAGGTGGTATAGCAGGAAGGTGCTGAGGCAGAGAAAGGCTATGGAAATCAGTCAGCCCTATCAGCTCCAAGTCTTGCAAGAAAGTCCCCAGAGCTACATGACAAATGGCAGGCACATCCATTTAGACATTTTCCTAAATCACCGGTTGCTAAATATAAGGAAATAAAATTTTCAAAAAGGGGTGCATTGTGTACAGAGTAGGATAAGGGAAGATTTGAGTTCTTGTAATAAAATATAAAGTTTAATATAGATTTCAATTTTTTCCAAAAAAAATACATATTATAGAAAACTTCATCCCGTTCTTAAATAAAGATGCTGAGTCACAGTTCACTTAATGAGGATAATTTTGTAAGTAGAATCAATAGGTCTGTCTGAGAAAATGGAAGTTATAGCATGAATAAACTCGTGTGTTTTCATTAGTTTTTCCAGTGTTGTCTGAAGTGGTTTACTGACATTTGCTTACACACACAGTTGCTCCATTGGAAAGATATTTAAGTAGAAGAGTCCATTTGAGGGATCCACTCTTAGCAAAAGAATGGATGGCTCATCAACAATTAAATCAACGCTACGTATTTTTCCCTCACTTGCATGCCCCCCATAGTGGTTCGTCTAGAATGGTTTCAGTTAGAACTGTACCAGCAGAGAAGTGGGTAGAGGATACACTTCTATTAAGTTACTAACAAATGTAAAGTCTCAGAGACATAATCTTAAATAATCTTCTTCACAAAACCAGTCAGAGATGGTTTGGCTTCTTTCTTTCCCATTGCTGTGATAAAATAGTGTAACCAAGGTTACTTCTAGAAGAAATGTTATACTTCCTCCAAAAAGCAATACCCCTAAACCTTCCCAAACAGCTCCACTGTGACCAAGTGTTCAAACACATGAGCCTATGGGGAGACATTCTCATCTAAGAACCTATATGTGGGGACAGACATTTAATGAACTATAAGGATTCTTGGGTATGCTAAGCTTGCTGTAGCACACAATAATGTTCTTGATTTGTTGTTCTGACCATCATATCCCACCATCAGCCTTAGCTTCTTCAGTAAGCCCAACTCCCTTCTCATATTACCATCCATCAGAAGTTGCTGAATATTTAACTGTGCAAAAATGTGTTGCATTTGTCTACGTTGAAGAATAGTTGTTTGACTATGTAAAGATACATTGCATTTGTTTATGTTGTGGAATATTTGTTTAACTATGTAAAGATGTATTGTATTTGTTTAGTTATGTAAAACTGTGTTACTGTTTTATCTTGCCTGCCTAAGGCACCTGATCGGTCTAGTAAAAAGCTGAATGACCAATAGTGAGGGAGGAGGTATAGGCATGACTTCTGGACAGGGAGTGTAAATAGGAGGAGGAATTTAGGTTAGGGGTAAGAAAGAAAAAAAGAAACAGTTAAATTACGTTAAAAGAGCTAGTGGGACAAGCCTAAGCTAAGGCTGAGCATTCATAATGAATTAAAATGGATCTTTATTTGGGAGATGGTTGGTAGCCCAAAGAAAATGCCAATCACAATTGGATGCTTAGACTCTGTGTACTTATCTTTTACACACAGACTGGCAATGAATCTACTTCCAAAATATACCAGGAACTAGTTACCACCACCTCAGCCCAGAGACAGCCTCCTCTTAGCTAGAGTGTTTTAATCTTCCCAATGTCACTGTACCTTCACCATAAATCATTCTCCAAAGAAACAATCTACTCATCTTTAACAGCTATACATCTATATCCACATTAAAGTGATTGTGTGGTTGTATTTATGGTTTATAGGCTTGGCTTCATCATCCTTTTTACATAATGATGCTCTGTGAACTTTAAGTATATCTTTTAGTATGTTTTTTTGAGAGCTTACTTTTAAGTATAACTCTAGAATCAAATTACCAAGTATTAAAGAATGATACCTTCAACTTGGCATTGAAAACTGAGCCATGCAGTAACTCACAGTGATTCAGTTCTCTGAGAACATGAGGTCATTGCCTTTTCCATCATAACTTTGTTTATCAATGAAATTAGCAATGCTCACTATTAGCAAGCCTCAGATTTTACTCAGAAAGGAGTCTAGAGTCAGCAGTACTCTCTACCCTGGAGCCCACTGAAGTTCTAGCTTTAAGCTTTTGGCAAAACACACATTACTAAAATGAGTCATCTAAAGGACACATGACAGTTGTCAACTGCCGGTATTACTGGGATGTAATATCATATCATCGAGGACCATCTGTAATGAATTTGCAGGAAGTATCCCACATGTGATTCTCATGCTTACAGATCAGTAGTACTAGAATCCAGAAGGAAGAAAGCTGGTCAGGACATGCCCATGATGGTCTAAAGACTCAGAGATGACCCTAAGAAGATCTTGGTGCTCTCCCAAGAGTAGATAGAATATACCAAAAACACTAGTCTCCATTTAAACATGTGGTGAAACCATCTGAAGTAGGATTTACACATGAGGCTCTATAAAGAGGGAATTAAAAGACTGGAAATTATTATACTAAAAGTACAGGAGGCATTAAGGTACTACCAGGCATGGTAGGTTATTACTATAATCCCACCCCTTGAAAGACTGAGGCAAGGGGATCACTGTTGAATTCCAGGCCAGGCTAAACTAGACAGTGAATTCCCATGAAGCCAGAGCTATTGCTTGAGAATCTGTCTCAAATACCAAAAACAAAAAAGCAAACACAACTCCATAACATCTACAGAGAATTCACCTGCTTTATTGCATACATGACAGTTTTACAAGGGTATAAGTTAGGTATCATTGTACAGAATTGGAAGACGAGGTATTTATGTCCACATGCCCCTCTGCTAATGAACAATGTTCATGTATTCAATATGAAGGTTTTGAATGTTACTGATGTCAGTAACTGAGACTCACAAAAAAGAACATGCAGAGAGTTACTCTTCTGACCCACTCGGTACTTCACAAACTCATTGCCCAAGCACCGTGATGGGATTTTTTTTCTATGTATAGGACTGGAATACTAGTGGCTGTGCTTCATAGAATGTTGTTTCAGGCAATCATCATAGGAAATGCTATCAAGATTCATAATTGCACAAATCTGTAAGGTCTTGCACTTCTGATCACAAGTTACACTGCTGTCGTAACTCACAAAAAAATACTGGTAGTATTTCAGGAACTGTTTGCTGTCTATGGTAGCAAACTGTTTAGCCAATCCATGTAAGCTCCTTGGCTGTAGATCTGCAATGCCATAGGTCTGAGTCAGTATGTACTCCAGTGTCCAGTTGGATTCTCCTTTTATATTTGCTTCTGTTAAGTTCAAATAATACTGCAACATATCCTATATTAAAGACAGTAACAAACCCAGTTCAGAGTGGTTTAAAAATATGACCCAAATACATTTGTATAAGAACTTCACTTCATCTGGGCAATGTCTTTAATCCCAACACTTGGGAGGCAGAAGCAGGTGAAACTCTATAAGTTCAAGATCAGCCTGGTCTACTGGACAGCCAGAGCTACACAAAGAGAAACCCTGTCTTGAAAAACAAACAAAAACAAAAACCAACACCAAAAAAAATATACACACAAAAAAGATCTCAATAATAAAACTGGTATCACTTTAAAAATTATTTAAAATAATGAAAGAATATAATAGTATATCATCCAGATATAAAACGAAGTGTAAAAGATACAGCACCTTAAATTCTCACAGCTTTACCAGGCGGTGGTGGCGCACATCATTAATCCCAGCACTCGGGAGGCAGAGGAAGGTGGATCTCTGTGAGTTTGAGACCAGCCTGGTCTACAAGTGCTAGTTCCAGGACAGCCGCCCAAGCCACAGAGAAAATCTGTCTCAAAAAACAAAACAAAACAAAACAAAACAAAAAAATTCTCACAGCTTAGAGACGATCACTAGCAGCTGACAGAAATCAGCCAGGTGTTGGAAGCAGCTGAGCCAGCCCATGAACTGCCTGAGCTTCCCACACAGACTGAGATGTCAGTGTGGTAGTTTGAAGTTGTGATGTGTACACTTTTCTGGAATTAATGGAGTTCATCACCACCAGCAAGGGAGATGGTCATCCCTTTCATACCAAACTATTCCAAAGAGCCACAAATGTGCACCAGAGAATTACTCAGAGAAAAAAAATAAATATTCAATTTGAGTTTTTCCTGGAAAAATTTAACTTTCCCAAACGTTTACTGAGCACTTACTATGAGTACTTACTATTCTAAATGTGTCACATAGATTTCTCTTCATGGAAGCATCTTAGGAAATCACGATCTAGTCATATTTGTGTCCATGTGGTGCACACAGTTATGTACAGTATATGTTTATGCATTTTCTGGTGGTGAATGTGCATGAATAGGTTCTAGTGCTGTGGAGGCCAGAGGTCAACATCTTATTTCTTCTGAGACAGGGTCTCTTCACTGAACCTGGAGATCTGTCAGCTAGAATGGAGGGTACCGAGCTGCAGGGATCCTCTTGTCTCCACACCACTGCACTGGGGACACACATGTGCAGTTCCATGCCTGGAATTTTGTGACTACTGGATTCCTAAACTTAGGCTCTTAAGGCTACACAGCACGTACTTGACCAACGCAGCAATCTCCTGAGCCCCCACCATCATATCGTAATTCCCATTTGTTCTTTTAAAGAAGAACAAATTAGAACACAGAGGAACTTGGAAAACAGCTGAAGACAGAGCACAGTTCAGGGATCTATACTTTTCCAAATAACTGTGTTTGGAAGAAGAATAATTGATGCTTATTCTTAGGGAAGATAATAGTATGTATCAAAGTACTCAAATAAGGTTACATCCTGAAAAAATGACAAGATCAGGGCTTGGAATGTATCTCAGTTATTTAAGTACCTGCCTGCCTCACATACACAAATCCTTAGCACCCCACAAACCTGGGTATGGGAGCAAACACTTGGAATCCTAGCTCTTGGTAGACAGAGGTAAGCGGACCAGAAGTCTCTAGAATACAGCACATTTAGGCCAGCTTGCGCTACATGAGAACTAGACTTAAAACAAACATATTTAAAAGGTCAGGAAGCCCTTAAAAAGATGATAACCACAAGCAAACCTTACCTACCCACCCATAGGGATGACAGCAGACATAACTTCAAATAAGGACACCATGAGATATCAACATCAAGTGCATCTCTCATGGCTTGCTGAGAAACATTCTACTAAATGAACGAAAACTCCAAAGAAACATATAAATGCATAAATATGGGGTCAAACAAACTACTCCAACTTACCAACAATGTATAATCACCAGGTTTGTACTGAAATAGTCGGACACCAGGATTGTTTGTCTCTTTTTGTAAAACTCCTCTTACTGGTGTAACAGCAGGTGCCACAAATGCAGAATTTATTGGGCTTCCTGAACCAAAAAAAGTCAGGTTTGTATTATAACACTTTAATTTAACCTTAAATATATGAATAGATTAAGTTAAGAGATCAATAGACAAATATTTTGTGGTCATTGATGAATACTCCAATTGTAATTACCTCAAAGAAATTAGTGTAGCTTTTGAGAAAATAAGGGTATTTAATGCAAAAACCAAAGAGTTATTACTGATTTTGTTAAGGAGATAGATTAATGTTATTGTGGTTATGTAAATTACCTGTATTTTCTAACAATGAATATAGAATTATACAGCTCTATAACTGACTTTATTTTTCAAAGCCACTTTTTTTGTTGTTGTTTTGTTTTGTTGTTTTTCAAGACAGGGTTTCTCTAAATTGTTTTGGAGGTTGTCCTGGAACTCGCTTGGTAGACCAGGCTGGTCCCGAACTCACAGAGGTCGACCTGCCTCTGCCTCCAGAGTGCTGGGATTAAAGGCATGCACTACCAACCCACCAACGTCCGGCCTTTTCTCTCTCTTTTTGTTTTTTTCCAAAGTCACTTTTAAACACTTCAGATAAGTAGATGGCAGATTGATGACAGATAGAAGAAAGGTAGGTTATAGATTAGACAGATAGAGATAGATAGATAGATAGATAGATTATAAATGAGATATAGATGATTGATATAGACATAGATTATAGAAGACAGATATATGATAAATTTTGAATATAGTGATGACAAAGAGATAATAGAGAATGGATAGGTAGATAGATGATAAATAAATATAGTAAGATCTTAATCCATATTCAATACAAATGATGAGTAAACAGGGATTTGTTCATCATTTTATCAACCTTTATATAAAAATTTTTCACAAAAAACAAGTTTACCATAACTTGTACGTGCGTGCGCACGCGCACATGTGCACAATCACACACCTGGCGTTTTTTTTTTTTAACTGTGCCTAAAGCAAAGCTTCAAAAATTATACAATAATCTGATTGGTCTTTAATAATCCCAGCATTTGGGAGACAGAGACAGGTAGATACAAGTTTAGGGCCAGCCTACTTTACATAGTGAGTTCCAGGCCAATCGGAGCTACACAGTAAGATCCTGTTTCAAAATAAAAAGGAAAAATCAAAATATTAACATATTTTAAACATGTTTATTATAAGATCCACCACTGGGATAAACAGAGGCAGGCAGATCTTTGTAGGTTTGAGGACAGCCTGTTCTACACAGTGAATTCCAGCACAACCAGAGCTCCATAGTCAATCTCTCTGTCTCCCTCTCTCTCTGTCTCTCTGTCTCTGTCTCTGTCTCTGTCTCTCTCTCTCTCTCTCTCTCAAAAAATGGCATATTATGATCTAAAAAATAAAACTTTAAAGTAGTCGTTGTTATAAGATAATTTGTTCCAGATGAGAGACAAACATTTCATAAAAAATTGTCAAAATATTGAAGAAAATGTGATTTGTTTTCCTTTTGTCTATATAAAACGAAACTCTTACTGTTTCTTTTTATAACTTCTCCTAGTTTTCCTTTCCTTTATTGTGACAAGAACAAGTAAGAATGTGCTGAATATTTTAAGGAATTCTGTGAATTGTGATCTGTACTTTAAATTCTGAGAAAAACAAAAGAAAACGAAGTCTTATAAAAAGAAATTTGAGCCTAGCAGGTAAAAAACAAACAGTATTACTTCTCCAAACTCAAGTGTCTAGCAGAAACTTGGAGTGAGCTAAGGGTTTCAGAGGCTTTTCTGTGGTTGCCAAACAAACAATACTGGCCCTGCACAGCTGACCAGAGCTTATGTTGAAGAAATCTAGTCACATGTCTAATCCTATGATTTGCACACTCAGCGTATAACCATTCAAGAGAAATAAGAAAAGGCAAGGAACTTCGCTTTTCAAAGAAGCTTTAAGTACCCTGATCAGTAAATACACTGGTCAGTCACAGCTGTGCCTAGCAATGTGGACTGGGACCAGCATACAGGTCACATTCATTACCTTGTCTATCGGAAAGAACCATAAGGCTGTCTCTGTGAGTGTGGCCGTAGAACTGTCCTGCAATGACAGAGCTGTATTTTCTGAAAATATCAACCAGTTTCTCATTATAGTACTGCCTCACTGCCGGGGTGTCAGTTGCATAAGGAAGATAGCCCACTGGAACGTGTGCTATGATGTACACCTGAAAGGAGAAATGCGAGAAGGCACATGACAGCTTGTTTCCACATTTATCATTACTAAATGACAGCTGGATCCCCATGACCGAACATATATTAACTAAAATTTAGAAAGCAAATATACTGCTGCTTCTGAGGCGGTAACAAGCTGCAATTATGCAATAATGTATTATGACACTTTCGTTTATACTATACTTTTGGATGGTATAAGAATGTTGACCTGAGTCAACTTTGTTCATAAATCTTGAATTTCTAAGACTTTTATTAATTTCTGATTCTGCCTGAAGCTCAATAAACAAATTAATCCTTCTGTTAGTCCACTGCTAATTCTAGTCTATAGGATATACCTTCTCTTTATTTTGTAGAGAGCTATTGAGTATATTTTCCAGCCATTCGAATTGATTTGCTGGGTCCGTCTTGTTCAGGGTCATGATATTTGGGCCATAGTACAGGTTCGTGTTTAGGCTAATGATCCTCAAGTCTGGATTATTTGCAACTTTCTGGGAGTAAAAGCCACCTGTAAAAACAAATGTAAAACATACTTTTTACACGAACACGAACACACAAACAGGCAGATACTCACCAAGTGAACTCTTAAAGTTAACAATGCCGACTGGCATTGTCACTGGGTAAGAATCTAAGTTAACATTAACAGTCAAGGTACCATATGTCCAGTCCAATGGATAAGATTATAAGGGAAGAGTGGTTGCATCTAATATGCATGTTTGGGGAGTGGGAAATGAATTTTTAAAATATAGTAATTTATATTACAGTAAACCACAACTCCTCAGCATGCAGAGTTGTGGAATTACATCCCAGCTGTCAGGTCTACAATACAGTTCCTACACCGAAGTTTCAGGGATCACCATGGAAGACAGGGAAGAAAGATTGTAAGAGCCAGAGGGTTGGGGAGTTTTCTGAGACTGTGTGTCCTAGAAATGTCAGAGAAGCTACACACATGAAGTCTCACCAATACGCCTGCCTGAATACGCCTGAACAAGGACAACACCAACAGACATGCTAACATGGGAGGACTCACAAGGCATCAACCTCAGACAAAGAACCACAGGAAAGTAAGCAATAATGAAAATGGGAGAAATAGTCTTCCAAGGAAGAGATACCAACTGTTATCTAATACCTAATGGTCATCCCTGGAAACATACACACAAGTGACAGATGGAGAAGGTTGTATTTACGTATTTAGAAAGCTGTATCTTCCTCCATCCATCTATCATCTATCTATCTATCCACATAAGTAACGACAAAGAAATATCATACATGCATTGAAAGGGCAAAAGGACAGAGATTATGCAATTATATTTTAATCTCAAAAAATAACAATCTATGCACTAACTCCTAGTTTTAAATAATCTTAAGTCCCAGGACTTAAGATGAGAGATGCTATGAAACATAAAATCTAAAGAACGGAAATGCACAAGACCCTGCTAAATATACCCAGAGAATGAACACATCAGACCCCACATGCTCCAACCCCGAATGAGTAGAAACAGACACCAGAGGATCTGTCATACTGAAACATTCAGAGTGAGCCCCTGTAGCGCCCATACTACAACACTTCTCACAGATTTGCACTGCAACACTTTTCACAGATTCGGGCGAGAGGCCCGAGACAGAGGTCATTCTTACAAGAATGTCGTTTATTGCAACAAGAAGGGAGCATTATATACCACTTAGTAGGCACGGTAGAAAACTACCAAGGTCAGAAGTTCATGTTCCCAGGGCCCTCTGGCAATAAGGATAGGCAGATAACGGGAACTTGTATTCAGGCCTTATTGGAAGGAGGGGAAAAAGAAGTATTTGCTAGATAAGCTCCTAGTCACACGCTGGTCAGCAGATCCCTATGGGGGAAGAGTCCAACAAGTCCCTCTATTCCTGTGCCTGATTTTTCTGTCTTGTTCTCACTCACCGAGCATCTATTTCCTTAGCTTTCAATCATGACTGATCACACACAGCTTCTTTAATTTCCATTTTCACCCCTACAGTCACAACACGTTATGATTTTCCACACAGTAATAGGTGTGTGTGTGTGTGTGTGTGTGTGTGTTTGTGTGTTGCATGTAGAGGCTAGAGGCCAACCTCTCTAGTATCATTCCTCAGATGCTATATACCTTGCTTATTGGGACAGGGACCCTCATTGGCCTGAACTTCACCAGGTTAGGCTAAAGAAACACAGAGTCACAAAGATCTACCTGTGTCTACCTCCCAAGAAGTGAAAAAAAATTGAACATTACATATTTACAGCATACAAGGGGTAGTAGATATTCTGCTATAGTTTAGATTTGAAATGTCCCCAAAGACTCTTATGTGTTGAAGAGTGGTTCCAGATGATGGAGGTTACTAAATCACCAGGGGCGATGAGAATCATCTCATTGATGAGCTAAATAGGCTCCTGGAGGTGGGGCCTAGTCAACTCCAGGCAGTAGAAGACAGGAGGGATGTCTTCAAATGGAATGTCTTGTGTCTGCTCTCATGCACTCCTATGCTCTCTCTCTCTCTCTCTCTCTCTCTCTCTCTCTCTCTCTCTCTCTCTCTCTCTGCATTCTTCCTCCCCCTCCCTATCTCTTTTCTCCATCCCTCCCTTTCTCCTTCCTTCCCTCTCTTACCTCCCTACCTCCTTTGCTGGTTGCCATGAAGTAAGGACCTATTCCCCACCATACCCATCAGGGGCCTGCAGCATTGGTGCTAAAAGACCAATGGACCTTTGGAAGCAGAAACTCCAACGAATCTTCCTCCCTTCAGTTGTTTATCTCAGGCATTTTATCACAGTGCTGAAGTATGCACTAAACACACAGTACTACTCCAAAAGTGAGGAATGGGAACATAATAAGGAAGGCTCAGACAAAAGATGACATCCAGCAGGAAAAATCTTAACTCTATAGCTGACATTTACTATACCCGGCAATGGGATATCAGCTTCCATTGGGCAGCCCTATGGCCTTTCTGACTGAATGCCACATGCCCTTTCCTAGGAGGGCTCTGCTTACATTTATATCTTCTCTTGGGTGATGTTCCATATCCCTGGCATCTTTAATTTCTGTGATCCCCACACAGCTTCACTCTGCAGCTTCCCATATCATCTTCTCATGGGCTGCCCAAGGAAGGGGAAGGAGAGACTACTCCCAGGGAAGGACTCACCTTGTACTCTTTATGTTACTTTTCTATAAACCTCAAGGCCCATCTGAAAACTTCCGTTACTCTCACTTTATCAGCTGTTTCCTCGTAACATTGTGCTCTTGAGGTAAAATTATCTACTCTTTCTTCTCAATCTATTTTCCAATTAAAAACATACACTTTTATTTATATCCGCATTCAAAATTCAACTTTTTTTCAAGTGGAACATCTTGGTTAAGGATGGAACAGGAAGGCAAAGAGCTCCCTCACAAGATTCGAATGTGTTCGAATGTGTCCTATGGCCATACTGCTGTTTACTGTCTTTCAACAAACTGGGCACAAAGACTATCTAGAAGTGTTAAAGATGTAAGTCTAAACACCTAATTAAAAAGGGAGGCAAAACAGTGTTTCACTAACCTTTCCTTAAAGTGCTGATGGCTTCTTCATCCAGCCACTGTCTCCAGAGGTCAGCTACAGCATTATAGACCTTGCTGGTAGCTATTGGCAGCTGGTCCTGTCCACAAAGAAGACAATGGACAATCGAAACTTTAAAGGTATTTGGATTAAATAATGGAAATATGCTGGAGTGCTGACTATGTTCGCCACCTGTAGGCACTATATTTTTAGCCTCTAAGGAATTCTGTAACCTAGCTGAGCAACGGTAGACAAAAAGTGACACACTAACTGTAGGACATGTTGCCAAGTGCTACCATAGAGGTCCTAGGAGAACAGAACAAGAACATCATGTCAGGCAAGGAGTGAAGGCAGCATTTAAAGTAGGAATCGTGCAACAATTCCAAGTTGGCGTTAGAGCAGAATAAATGGCCCAGACATAAACACAGCAGTACAGAGGTGTGTGCTATGTGCAGAGGAAGCTCGTGCTTCGGGCCTGGGCAGGGCTTAGATGTGTGATGAGATACAGAAGTGTGTTCCTGAGACAGTGAAGACAGGTTTGAACCTGAACACACATGACTGGTGTAGCATGCTGTACGATTACAGAAAACTTAATGATTTAAGGTTTTAATGAAGTCATTTAGAATGCTATCACAAAGCTGCATAACTGGTTCAAGATTCAGATTTACACTGCCTAGCTTGACTTTTACCCAGCTGTAACAGAACACTGTGCCATCACTGAGTATGCAGAGGCACCTTAACAAATGGCTTCTGTGAGTGACTGGAGTCACGTCACATCAAGCAGTGAATGAATACCCTGAAAATAATTTTTGTCTTGAATCATATCTGAATCAGATAAGCTGGATTGGAACACAGACCTTTGGTTATTTTAAGTCTTTCTACTTATGTCCTCAACAACAATCTACCTTAAATAAGAATGTGATAATCTTCATATGTCTACAGGTTTGGGAAACTGCAAACCCTTGTCGATAGTAACCTTGCTTGCTAAGCCTGTCATGCAACTGGTAAATAAGTAAGAAAATGTATTGAAATGACTAGGGAAACTGAAGAAGTTTATGACAACAACAACAAAAATTAAAAATCCACACTCTGTGAAATTTGCTTCTAAAATGTATTCTTGGCATAATATTTCATGAACTTTCTTCATTCTTTTTGAAAACACCCAAAACTTCGATGGTTATCATATGAGTACTTCCTTGAGAGCCGTTCTTATCCCCTTCCCTTGTCATAATTTCAGCACTTTTAAAAGGGAAAGAAGTTCTGGAAGTTGAGGTCAGTTTTACCTGTGGCCAATAATCATGATTGCCCAGTGCAGGAAAAACCTGGAGGTTTGGAAACAGGTTCTGAACGGTCATTGTCATGTTAGTGATCACCTTTATAACAGTGCCTGTTGAGAGTTCAGGTACTGGGACATGAGGTGGACTATCCCTGAAAAGGAGATAGAAATGTAAAGAATAAACCACTGGATTTATGCATTATAACTTATTGTAGCTATCATTATAGACATCTACTTTAGAATAACAAGTTAAAATTAAAAAGTCAATGAGTAGCCAGTGGTGATGGCATACCCATAACCCAATTATCCAATAGACTGAAGTAAGGGATGGATTGAGCCCAGTATTTCAAGATCAGCTCAAACTACAAAGCTGAACACAACCACAAAAGGGGTAGGGGAGTGGGGTGAGCTAAACATTTCATCTACAAACAGACCTACAAAAGGGGAAGGGGTAGTGCAGGAAAGTGTAGCCTATTTTACTGTCTTGCTGAAGATTTATAAGAAACACCACAGGATTAGGAAATTGTAGAGTGCAGGTCCAAAAGTATAGATTCAAATATCTATTTTACCAACAAAGACCAAATGGATAGATTCAAATATCTATTTTACCAACAAGTAGTTACATACATGTGGGCAAGTTATTTGGAATATCAGTTCTTCATTTCCTCACCTCTAGCACAGAATTAATATGATCTAAAGACATAAAGATTACTAAGTTGCAGAATAGAGATTAATTAATAGGGTACTCCACACAAAGCTAACACCTTATAAGAAATAGCAATATTCCATATTTCAGGAACTATAAATACAGTACTCACCACAGTATTTTAAATGGATGGACCTAATTAATTATCCCACCATAATTTTGTCAGCACAAGTTAACATCCATTATTATCTTTTGTTCTTAATTATTTAACCAAAACTTATTGTCATATTAATCAATATTACAAGATATTGATGCAAGTGTGTTATTTACAGCAAGTTGTGTTAGTTAACACAAACATATTTATAAAGTCTATGCCACAGGGGGAAAAACCCACAGGTGTCTAAGATTGTTTTTTATCACTAATAATATTGACTAATGTGGCCTAGTATTTTTTTATGTAGTACTTTTTATTAATTCTGAGAGTTTCAAATACGCATACAGGTTACTTGGTCATAGTCACTTCCCATTCCCACTAACTCCTCCTAGATAAACACCCACCTCCCACTCCTTCCCAACTCCATGTCCCTCTTTTTCCTTTTTAACTCACAGAGTTGAGTTTGCACTCATAAGTGTGGGACCTGGTCCCACAAACAAACAAACAACGCTTTATGGATTTTATGAATTTAGCACAATAATGAAGATTATCACGCTGTAGGACAATACTACATAATGAAGAGTTTACTTATGTACTTACCCTGTCCATATCATGAAAGATGCTTCTTGTCCTGAATTCTTAATAAAATCAAATGCTGACAAAATAAGTTGATATGGAGAGTCGCACATGACATCTCCAAAAGGGCCAGGATTGGAGGCATTTGCACCTTTAGATGAAGCACACACCTTGGTGTGGTCATCTGTAATGTGGTAAGTAGGGTCCAGATGCAAGTCAGTCACATGCCAAAACTGTCCTGTTGGTAAGATAAGAAATACTGATAAATTTGTGCTCCCCTTGCCACAGAAGAAAACTGTCATAATCTCAGTGTTCTTGCAACTTTCTCCTATTAGACGAAGAAGCTTCAAATAACAGAACATACAACTTACACCTGTGAAACCAATGAGTTCAGAGTTAGCATGACTACTCAACAAAGACTCTAGTAAAGATGAGATTACACAACAAAATGTTTGGTACCATCTTTCTGAGAGGCCAATGAGATTATATCATATTGTAACATAGCATGTCTTCTTGCCGAATTTGAGATTTGGGAAATTATTTGCTTGGCTCTTGTAGAAAAACAATCACTTAAAAATATTATCTACAGAACCAACATTGCACAAATAGGTGGAATACAGAATCAGTAAATGTTTATCTCAGTTAATTTTATATAATTTCTCTCAGCCTTGTAGAAAAAAAAACTATAAAACCTTTAATTAGAAGCCATGTGACAAACATACAATTTCTTAGATATTCTTTAAAGTTAACTAATCAGAGGTATAACCCTCATACACTTGTACTCAATTTTAACATTGTGTGAGGCAGTTCTTAAAAAACAATTTTCCCATTGGGCTCAGGGAAAAGCCAAATCTATTTGACAGCGATCCTACTTGGAAATCATATTAAGAAATAAATATTACTCCATTGAAAAATTATTAGAACAAGTCACAGCACCTTTCACTATGAATCTGTGTTATATGCCAGGTGTGGTTTATATGACAGATGTGGTATTAAGAAATTTATTTATGTTGTATCACTTCATTCTCAAAGGGACTCTGAAGTTGGTCTTAGCATTTTGAATTCATAGTAGAGAAACTAATGCTGGGTGTTGTTGAACCCTTCCCCCATGGGGGTCTGCTGACTAGCTTGTGACTAGGAGATTCTAGAAAAACACCTCTTGTCCCCTCCTCCCAGTAATGCCTGCATGCAACTTCTTGTTTTCTGTCCATCCTAATTGTCTAAATGCTAATTCCTGTTTTTGGTCCATCCTTTGCATAGGCTTTTGACCTCAGTGGTTTTCCACCGAGCCTGACCAGTATTTAAAGCTCCACTCCTGTTAAAAATAAATGCCATTCTCCTTGTAAGAATGAGCTGCTGTCTTTGTCTTCACTTACATCCTCAGCTCTTTACTGGGATCGGATTGTTGTGAAGTGTTGTAGCCCATCCCCGTAACCACCAACAGCTCGCTACAACAGGGTGTGATTTGAATGGGAACTATCCCCCATAGGCTCAGGTATTTGAAATTTAGTTCCCCAGTTGAAGTTAATGAACCTTTAGGAGGTATAGCCTTGATGGAGGAAATGTGTCACAGTGGGATGGGCTTTGAGAGTACATAGCTCACCCTGTCTGCTTCCCATTTGTGATTAAAACTGTGATCATTGAGCTTCCTAAACCAGCCCCACACCATGCCTTCCTATCCTGGAACTATAAACCCAAATAAACTCTGCCCACTAGAGGTTGTTTGCTGCATTTGATCACAGCAACAAAAGTTAACTAGTACGATGACTCAAGTAGGAAATTTGATAAGCATACACAACTTACATGATCCCTCATAAAAGGGACCATATGTTGAAGAGCCCTCAAGTTTTCTTACATATAATTTACATATAAACTTAACCACTGTGCTGTTTTCTCATATATTATTAATGTCTTCAACACTTGATATTTATTCAGCTTTACTAGTCATAATGTTTTTTTTTTCTTTTCTGAAAGCATGGGAACCTTTAGAACAGAAAAAGTAAATTTTAGAATCACAGAAAATATATTCCTTATTTTGTTTTAATTACCATACGTACTTAGTGAGTATAGTCTCTGCATTTTTTCAGATGGTTCTCCTTAATTGTTCTTCAAAATAGCCTCCCAAATATGCTATAATTACATATTAAAAGACTTTTGAAATCACTGTGATTTCAATTTATATCTGAATATATCAGAGGAAACTTAGCAAAACAATACAAGCTTTTTAATCTATACAAAAGTGACAAAACTTAATAAACCCCGATGGGGAAAACACAGTGAAAACAGTTATGATGATGTTTTTACTGTTTATTTGACCCAATCTAGAATCACCTGGGAGTCTTGACAAGGGATTCTTTACATGAGGTTGAATTGGGGCCGGCATGCCTATGAGGAACTCTTGAGTCTTGATGTAGAAGGACCCAGCCCACAGTGAAGGGCGCTTGTCTCCAGGCATGTATATGATCCTGGATTGTGTAAGTGTTTCGAGAACTGAGCACAGAGAAGCATGCATCATGTATTATCTGCCTGCTCTTGACCGTGGATATGAGCAGCTGCCTTGTGTTCCTGCCCAGAAACACTGGAGCAAGCACAAAAATGAAATTAAAACAACAGTGGGCTTGCTAAGTAGCAAAAAGTTATTGTTTTGGTGGTCAGTTTTTTCCACTGTCATCATAATTTTATAACAAGGGTTCATGTGTAAGAAATGGAAAACATGAAATCCTGATGGCAGTTGACATAAAATAGTATCCATGGTCAATTAATCAGTATTTGAAAACATGAGTCGAGAGTAATTTCTTTCTTTCCACAAAGGAGAAAAAGCCCTAAACTTTTTCTTGAGTTCAGATAAACTCTACCCCAGCACACAAAGAAGAGGAGGCAAATAGATTGGAATTGTCATGCAGGTTGCCCCTCCATCTTGTTTTTTTGTGTAAACCTGTGTTTATATTATTTGTAGCAAGTAAACCTGCAGTAACTACATATAAAACTCCTGTTTGACACCCGAGTCAGACAGCCTGCCTTCCAACGTAAATTCTACACCCAGTAATACAATCTGACTGCGTGACCTTGGCCTGTTTCATCTGTCAGATGAGAATGTAATGGTGCCCTTTAAGATAATAGGCAACTTAGTAGTAGCAGAAAGCAAGTCCTTATAAGGCATATGACACTGAACAAGCCACATTTTACTTTTGCTATCATTATTTTACCAAACCTGCCATCTGAAATTGAATTTCCCCATCTGCACGTAACAGTTCAACTTCATCAAGTACTTAGGACAGGTTTAGGACTGTCTCTAGGCTTTTCATCATTATTGTCTGTTACAGCAGACAGGGAACTGAAGGACACAGAGGTTAAACCAGTCACATGTCATCAAGAAGAGGGCTGAGACACAGATACCACAGTACCCTGCCTCCCTCTCACGTACTTAGTCAAATGGGCAGCCTCAATGGAAGTAGATAATGGTATCTACACAGAAGGTACAGTGAAGATTAAGGTGAATGAGAACATGAATGGATTACATTTACACAAACCAAAACTTGAAAGGGATTAGGGTTCCATTTCGGAATCCTCTGACAGAATCCAGTACCTGGTTCACAGAGCTCCAAGAACGGTAATTTGTCTGACAGAGTGGACCCTTAATAAAGATTCTTTAATTTATAACTAATGACATTTAGGCAAAGGCAAAATTCAGGAGTCCCTCCATATCATGTGGCTAGTCAATGAAAGCTGAGCTAGAACCAGTTTCTCCAGATGCTAACATGCTGTTTCTATCTCATCAGATTGCTGGATAGACAAATGAGCGGGTAATAGTTTCACTGAAGGATGGCTTTAAATGAGTCAGAACCTCTAGAGGCTTTACATGCTAACTTTAATGAAATTGTAAACTGTGTGTGGGTGCGTGTGAAGGCCACCAATCTGGCCTGTGACAGTCAGTAACACACTCAAATCAAAATTTCTTAGTTTAGGCCGGGCGTTGGTGGTGCATGCCTTTAAACAATACAGAGAAACCCTGTCTCGAAAAACCAAAAATAAAAAAATAAAAGTCCTAGTTTAAGTCCAAAGTTCTTTACCACATTGCTTTCTTATTCTCCAGATAATTAATCTTCTCAAAGATTTTTCTAGATATATGTGTCCCCGGTGTCTAGAGAGATAAATGCTCAAAATTTATCTGGACAGGTGCTTAAAATTTTCAAGAAAAAATTTAAGTCAGAGAAAGTTTAATGGTTCGTCCCAGCAAACCCAATGAACCACGACTGTATGGACAACGGCATGTAGTTGTTAAAATGGGTGTTGGTTTACCTATTTATAATGTCAGTTCCTGTGTGCTAAATAAACCATCAGGTGACAGTCTACTAAATCTAAAAAACAATAAAAATAGAAAGAAGGAAAGAGAGAGGGGGGAGAGGGAGAGGGAAAGGGAGAGAGACAGAGACAGAGAGAGAAAGAAAAGAAAGAAAGAAAGAAAGAAAGAAAGAAAGAAAGAAAGAAAGAAAGAAAGAAAGAAAGAAAGAAAGAAAGAAAATGGAGCCAAACATTCAGGCAAACAACACCAGGGTGGTTGTCCTCTAGTCACCCGACTTGGCACGGAAGAAAACTAGGACTGGGAATTTAAACACAGTTAGGAAACAAAACAGCAGCCAGACAGGGTGGAAATTGTGGGGGAAGTACAAGGGAGAAAGAGGAAATCTCACTGAGTGGAAAGCATGTAAAATAATCTATGCAGTGTGAAACCAGAGTCAACCCATCTGTCTGGTCTTGGACTCCAGTTAGCCTCTCTCCCTTCCTGGGCAGTGGCAGGTGATTCAACCATGTCACCTCCCAAACTAAAACAGGAAGCTAAATGAAGATTCACATGACCCCTCCCCCCCAAACAAACTTGCAGGAAGGCTTTCAACAATTGACTTTGCCTGTGGTGCAGCCTGAGATGTTTTTAGGTCAAATTCCTAAACAGTCACAAACTGAAACAGAATTAAAGCATAAGGTAATAGCATACATACACACTCTGGGGGAAAATTCTATTATAATTGTTATTTGCCAGAGATGCCAAACCAGCCGTACAGTTGTGGCTTGCAAAGGCTTGACAATTAAGTTCGGCACATTTCATGCTCAGGCAATGGCAGAGTATCCCCCCACACCCCCCAAGACATTCTCGAAGTCCTGTGCAGATAAACCAGCAGCTTAGAGAGGGGACAAGACAGACAGCAGGAGAATTTCAGTCCTGAGCACTGAGGAAAGTCTCAAGGACAGTTATTCCCCAAATCAAAACAGAAGCCCTCTCTTAGCAACCCCAACCCAACTAGAGCAATTCTTTTTAAAGGGAGATGGGAGCTGACGTTAATTTTTGAAACCCAGAAGACATCCTACAATCTTACTAAACAATCGGTCTGGAGAGTGATTCCCAAATTTGAGAGAGATCAGAAGTGCTAACTGACCCGGGATAGTCAGGTCTGGATTCAGACATTTTGGAGCTGGAGCGGGGCTGAACTTATCGCATTTTACCAAGTTTGGGAGCTGCTGTTTGCTGCTGCTTCTGCTGGGGACAAGGAGACGAAGGGGACAGGGGGCGGGGCAGGCACCGGGCTAAGTGTTAAAGAACAGAACTGTTGACCACTCAAGGACCTAAGTGCACCAAGGTGTAAAGAAGTTTTTGTGAGCCCGGAGGGGGACAAGAAGCCCAGAGACTTGGGGAGGCAGAGAAAGCCTCTGACTTCACTGAACAGAACAGAAGGACGCTTTGTTTACGACCCAGGTGTTGGGACACTCTCTGTCCCCCTCTATTCTGGGCACACTGGGTGACTTAAGGAGTTCCCACAGCAATTCTTAGCTTCATTTCCCGCAGGACAGCTGCTTTGGCTTTCCTCCCTAGGGAGCAAATCAACCCAAACCTAGGATGTAAACAAACGCCCAGCAGGCGGTTCAATACGTTCGCCCTCGGAGCGCTCCCACCATGGTCCGGACCCAGTGACCTGGCTGTGTGGCCTTGGACCACAATGGCCAGCGTGGCCGCGTCCTGTGCCCAGCCGTCCACTCCCCGTCGCGACTTCGCCTGCCCCTTCCACAGTCCCGTGCACAGTCACGATCCACTCACCCACAGCTGGAGTGCGACCGGCAGGCGCCAGGGGCACCCCGAGGCCCGGGTGGCAGGGCCAGGCAGCCAGCAGACAACAGAGGAAGGTGGCCAGCAACGCCATCTCGAGCGGCCACTGCCCCGAGAGGCTAGGCTAGGGCTAAGGCACCGCGGGGACCCACAGGCCCTAGGGGTAGGGAGGAGGCCAGAGCTGCTCTGGGTGTAGACGCCCAGCAGATCACGTGCAAGGACAGATTTCCCCAGAGCATGAGTTCTCCTCACCTTCTGGGCTCTGCTTTTATTTTAATACGCTTCCTTATTTCCCAGATCAGTAGGAAGGAATGTTCTTGTGTCAACCGCGTACACATTATCTTCCCTGAACCCCAGAAGCGTCTACCTGCCAGGACCAGTGCGGTGCGGGGAGGGGCGGGGAAACCCTGGCGTGTGGTTAAGGCGTTTGAGTAGCAGAATTGGTTTGGATTTCCTCAGCACTACTGGGGACTGAGGATAGAAATGCAAATCCCGATGGCTCTGATGAATCACCTGTGGCTGGCTGGCTGGCTCTGATGAATCAGCACTCCTGGAATGGAACCAGCAGTGGGCTGGCTTCACAAGCCTCCACGGTGATGGGTTGGTGGAGTTTGCAAGCCGTGTCCCAATTTCACCAGGCTGAACTTTTTCCCCCCACAGCTGAGTTGCAGCATGTCCTCATGCAATATACCTGGTAAATACACGGAGACTGTTGATTTTACACTCCAAAGGAAGTTTTGCAAACCATATTGGCAAAGAAGCCCTAATCCCCAAACTGTGTTTGGCATGTGTTCTGTGTTCTTTCTCTTGACGTTTATGAGCATGCAGTTCTCTTTAAAATAAAGCCAATAATTGTAGTTTATAAGGCGTGGGATTTATATGGTGAAGATGATACCTTTGAGAAGTATCATAAAAGATGGGAACTTGGTTCCTTGAAGCTGTGCTGTGTTAAAAGATTCTGCCTTAGCTGAATTCCAGGGTATTCACTGTGGGAAGATGGATGTTTTAGGTGCAAAGCCAAAATTTTCCTGGGATCTTGGTCCCTTTAATAATCAGTTGCCTTAACTTATGTATCTACCGTATCACTCTCAGGACTAACAGAGTAACTTGGAACACATCACTAAGCTTACGCTCTTTAGATCCCACCAACGCTAAAACCAAGAATAGTACATCTAAACCCTATAGATTCACCGACGTGGGTTTATAGTCTTTCTACCACAAACATAACTGGTAAATATATTGCTTTATTACTTTCTTTGTTCCATAACTATACAATTTTCTACAACCTATTCCATGTAGGAACAATCATTTAGAGAAGCCTGCATCTGTGTTCCCAGCCTAGGATCACACATGTTTGGTTCAGAATACATTAATTTTATGCTATATTTTTGAGTAATTTTATCAAAGTATTTTACAAGCATATTTTCCATCTGAGAAAACCTTATTTCATATCCTGCATAATTTAACCATTGTATCTCATGAAAAGGGTTCTCAAGTGAACACTAACTCCCTTTCCAAATCCAGGCAGACTCCCCTCAGATGTGCTCTAGCTTTCAGGGATGACTCAGACAGTAAAAGAACCACAGTGACTTCCAGTGGCAGGAGAAGTGGCCCCTGCAGTTCTCAGTCTGTGATCTAAAGGGCATAGGAAACGTGAACCAGGAAAGTTCACGGAGAGCAAATTATCACTAGTAAGACAGCTTGAGTGTGAATGTTTCAGTAGAAAATACGCAAATTATATTTTTGCTAATTCTTGTGGGGACTCTACAAGGCAACTGGAAGTTTTTATTCCAGCTGACTGGGACTACACTCAGGTATTCGGGTCTTTTTTTTTTTTTTTTTTGGTTTTTCGAGACAGGATTTCTCTGTATTGCTTTTGAGGTTGTCCTGGAACTTGCTCGGTAAACCAGGCTGGCCTCGAACTCACAGAGATCCACCTGCCTTTGCCTACTGACTGGGATTAAAGGCGTGCACCAACACCACCCAGCTAGGTATTCAGGTTTTAAGTGTAGACCAGAACATTTAGAGCAAGAATCTTTTAAAGACAAAGACCATATCCTGGCATCTCACTTTGTAGCTACAGGGGTAGGTTTAAGAGAAGCTAAGATAAATTAGCTGGGGCATCTTGGCCTCAGGTCCTAAAATAGAGCTGGGTAAATTTTCACTGGATTCTCCAGGAAGGAGATCAAATTCTAGTTAAACCTGAAATGGCCTCTGCAAGAATGCAAGATGAAAACCTCTGCGCTGCCTTGCCTGGTCACACGCTTTTTGTTATGTTTTGTTTTCAATTTCTAAGACATTTTACAGGAAGTAAACGGGTGTGAAATAACTTTTTAAGTTAAGAAGCAAAATGCAAGCTAGCTGATGGTGCTACACATCTTTAATACCAGTACTTGGGAAAGCAGAAGCAGGTGGATCTCTGTGAGTTGGATGCCAGCCTCGGTCTACAGAGTGAGTTCCAAGAAAGTCAGAGCCAGAGCTGTTACAGAGAGAAAAACCAGGTCTTAAAAAACCAAAACAAAAACAGGAAGAAGCAGTATAAATGCAGCACACATTGTGAAATCTTTGAAATGTTTGAAATTCTAAAATCTACTTCACTTTGTGTTGTTTTCCTTTCTAGTCAATAAGAAGTTCACTGCTTGTCTCCAGTGTCCCACATGTGGCTGTACAAGCAATGGAAGCCTACATCAGTAAGTCTCCAGGCCCCAAGCATTCCTGTTCATGTAAACCAGGGGAAAATGGGAGATAAAGGCAAAAAGAAAGAATACTGATGACTGACTGCCAGTGGTTGTTAGTTTCATCTCTGTTGCCAAGAAGAAACACTCAACCAAAAGAGTTCATGGAAGGTGACTTAGTGTTCTCTTGCTGTGGATGGAAACCACGACCACAGCAACTCTTACAAATGAAAGCATTTAACTGGGGCTGGCTTACAGTTTCAGAGGTTCAGTCCATTCTCATCAAGGTGGAGAGCATGGCGGCATGCAGGCAGTCATGGTGCTAAAGAAGCAGCTGAGAGTTCCACATCTGGATATGAAGGCAATAGGAAGAGAGCACCACTGGGCCTGGCTTGGACTTTTGAAACCTCAAAACCCACCCCCACCCCCCAGTGTTGTTACTTCAACAAGGCCACACCTCCTAGTCCTGTTAAATAGTGCCACATGCCAAACATTAGGAACCCACCAGGGTCATTCTTATTCAAAACACCACAGAAGGTAAAGGTTTCTTTTATAGATTACAGTCCATCATTAAGGGAAGTGAGGGCAGAAACTCAAGATGGAGCTTGCAGCAGAAACTGAAGGAATGGTACTGACTCTCATACAGACATGTGCCTAGCTAGCTTTCTTATGGAGGCCAGGACCAGTAGCCCAGGGAATGAGTCACCCACAGTGGGCTGGGCCCTCCTCTATCTATTAACAATCAAGACCCCCACATATATTTCTACAGGTCAGTGTGGCCTGGCATTCTCTCCATCGAGCCTCTTTTCTGAGGTGAACTTAAACTGTGTCAAGTTGACAGCTAATGCTAACTAGGACAGTGGTCTATGATTGAATTTTACAAAACAGCTTTTAGCTTGGGTTTTATGTTTGGGAATTTGAAATTTTCAAAGTGACATTCCTTTAATCTCTTGATCAGAATGCTCTTGGTCATGGTAAATTCTTTAATAATGTAAAGGGTGGGTCTGGGGCTGAAAAGTTAATATATCTGCAGATTATTATCTGAGATAAAATTTGAGTTGAAAAAAAGTGAGTTCCAACTACTTTAAAAATTTTAAGAAATAGAAATGAAGGGACCAGAACCTCACCCAGTCCCCTGCTTTGGCAGCCATGACAGGCTGCAGAAAAGACCCAGCTGACTCAACAAAATGTGCTGAGCTTCCTGACCTTGCCTGACTAGGAAGTCAGATATCATCCACGTGGCAAGGAACCAATCAGAAGTTAGCTGGCAGGCTCTGGCTGTGCTTTGGGGTAGTGACTAACAGTGCCATGCAGCCTTCCTGGGAGGGCTTATAGGCCATAGCAACAAGTTGACCAATCAACAAAGGACAGGTTGCACAATCCCAGAAGTGTACTAATCTTGAGACTGTTGCAAACCCCCTTGGCTCTACCCAATAAATTCCCTGCCTAGAAGCTCCCATGGGACCTTCTCACTCCCACTCACCATGTTGGAGGGACATAAGACCCGAGTTAACACATTTAACTCATTGAATAATAAAACACTCTTTGCTTTTGCATTGGAATGGGTCTCTTGGTGATTTTGGGGTTCTGAATTAGGGCACAACAGAAATATCTATTAATACTACTTCTATAAATATACATGCCACCCACCATGGCAGCTCTACATTTTTTTAGCCTATTGTGATGTTATTTCCCACTCAAGCCACCCAAACACCTTTCCATTCCTTAGTGTTTTGGAAATGATTACAAATAAGCTATGTGTTAGCTATATTACAGTGAGCTGAAGAGAAAGCCCACCCTTAGTTCCGCAGGCCAGAGTCCATGCTTCCAAAGCAAGAGTCAGCAGTGGAGACAGTGGCTGGAAAGATGTGGAATGAACACCTCCTCAAAGTCCTACTTTGTATTTTTAAAGAGACTAGACTCTCTAGGACCAGTGACTTTAGATAGAAAGTCTTACCTTGACAGTAATAATTGTTATGTGATTCTGTGTGGGAGGGATCTTGGCAGGTTGAGTCCAAACCATGGCAGGTAAGGGACAGAACTTACATGGGACATTTTATTGGGGGAGGGAAAGGGGGTGGGGGAAGAGGAAGGGGAGAAGGGAGAGAGAAAGTGAGCACAGAGCAACCTCCTGGGAAGAGAGAGAGAGAGGGAGAGAGACAGACAGGGGAGGAAGAAGAAGAGGAAAGAGTAGAAGTCTCACCCCTTAAGGGGACTGCACAGCAGACCAGGGTACTGCCTGCCATGCACAAAGGGGTGACACACTCTGTCAGGTCCCCAAGGGGTGGGGCCAGGTGTGCCATGGTGCTAACAATAGTTGTACATTTAAACACTTAATTTCATATTTTTGTGCTCTAAATTAAAGTACATATTGAGTGACTAGAGAGCTAGTTTAGTGCTTACAGATATTTTTTCTCTTCCAGAGAACCAGGGTTTGCTTCCCAACACCCAAGTCTGGTGGTTCAAACCACTATAGCTCCAGGGTATCTGGCACCCTCTTCTGGCCTCTGCAGGTACCCATATATGTGGTACACATGCAGGCACACACACACACACACACACACACACACACACAAATACACAAATCATAAAGTATTTTATTTAAAGTGCACATTGAAAATTTCTTGTTTTGCTTTGTTGTTTTGATTTTCGAGGCAGGGTTTTTCTGTGTAATAGTCCTGGCTGTCCTGGAACTTATTTTGTTGACCAGGCTGGCCTCAAACTCACTGAGATCCACATGTCTCTGCCTCCCAAGGGCTGGGATTAAATACACATGCCGCCACTGCCTGACTACATTGAGAATCTTTCATATATAAATTAGAAATTAAAAATGCTCCAGAGTCCCAAAGTGACATGATACCACCAAAGGGAGATTCCATACCTGAGCTTAAATGGCAGATTCTAGTCAAAATTCAAGTACATTGAAATATTTAACAAAATTACCTTCAAGTATGTGAAAAAGGTACATATGAAACATACATAATATTTTGTTTAGATCATACTTCTAAGATACCTTGTTATGTACATGTATATCATAAACTGCAAAACACTTTTTGTTGTAAGTATTTTGGGTAAGGAATATTGAGCCTGTCCTATAGCAATCAGCTAATGGCTTCATTGTAGTGAACTACATAAATTAAAGGACATTTCCTCACATTTATATTTTGACCTTGAGTTCACTTATAAAAATGTACTGAAATCACAAGGCTACATTTAATTGAGTATTATATATTTCTCTGAAAAAAATTTTACTATGCCCCCCATAGACACTTAGATACTAAAGCCAATAGAGGAAAGGCTGGCTAAGAAATAAGCAGAATAAAATCTTGCAATTTTGTTTTAGAAGGAAACTTAGCAGAGATACTGAGTTCCAAGAGGATATAAATGGAAACACTGAAGTTTGCTGTTCTCAGTATTATTGGCTAGTCATGAGAATTTAGCATGGCAACTCCAACCCTGAGTTTATTCCATTGGTAGAATGCATACAGCATTCCCTGCCTGGTTTTACATCACAGGCTGAGAAAATGATTAAGTCACCTTTGTTTGTATATACATCACAAATACAAACCAGCTACAAGAAGATACGTGTTTTCTTTTGGTCAGCTCTACTGCCCTCATCTCTTCCACACAACCCCAGGAAAAAGAGGAATTTGGACACTTTCATGGATTCTCTATGTCCAGTTCATTTGAACACTCTTGATTTAGCAAAGATCAGTGTAGTGAAGTGCTTGAAGATTCATGCTAAGAATGGAGGGCAAAATCAACTTTTATTTTTAGTTGTTTTTACTCAAAAACTTTGGTAAATAGCATTACAATTGTATGCCACTGGATTATATCTATTTTTATCACATTTTGAAGTCCATCATTTTTTCTTTTGCACTGTATTTTTAACAGCAAAAGGTCATTTTTGTAGTCTAACTCACTATAACCAACTTCCTTAGGTCCTGACCAGATTTACTAATTCAAGTTTCTTCACCAAAGCCACAAAAAATGTGGCATCTTCACATTGTCTGGGTCACCCAGTTATTTTATAAATGAGTATTTTATACAAGGTATTACTTTTCCATTCTTAGCTTATGCTATAAGAAAGGCTATTTTCTTGAAAACTGTGCAATAGACAGTTCCTAGACAGAATGATGGCATTAAAAACAACAGCCAACTTTTTATTTTATCCTTTTTATTCCACTTGGGTTTGCATTCCAAAGGAAATCATCCCATCCTTATAAAAAGTTATTACAAAACTGTAGTAAATTATAAAAGAGGGTAACTTCGCATATCAAAGTTCTATGAGTTGCTTGGAGTCACATGTCTTTAAACTGTAATTTCCTGCCTCCACATCAACGACAACTATCTAATGTCTGAGAGTGACCAGTGCTGCGTAGCTGGCTAGCTCTGAGACTCCAGCAAACCGAACTTCCAAAGAACCATCATCTCTTCTATGCCTTTTCATAACAGCGGACAGCAACAACATCGCCAAAGGTAAGAGTCTGAAATAGTCAAGAGATAATTGAATCCTTTTACCCAGAAAAATTCACTGCTGAAGTTTTTAATATTGTCATATATATGACTTCAGTGTTGATCCTGACGAACAGAGACACTTACAACCACTAAACAGTGCATGTACTCTTTGTTTCCTAACCAAACAAAAAGAAACACTAAGTATTTAATGAGTGAAACATGCTCACATTGTTCAGGTTTATGAAAATGAAAAGGGAGCAGAAACTGAGGTGGCACTTGAAATTACAGTTTTAAAAACTCCTTTTGTGTGAAATTATTAAGGGCACTAGAACAAATTGTATTCAAGGAAGGCACATGCTGGTGTCTCACTGTGGCCTCAACTAACAGCTTTGGAAGGGAATTAGATTTGTGATACGTTTTCATTAACAGTTTTCAATCCATAATCTTGATTGATTTCTTCAGAAAATACAAACATCTGAGCTCATGGTATCTGTAACGATTTATTCTAAAATCAGCAACACACCTATACAGTGTTCTCTCTACTTTGACTGCCATGTTTAGCCCATTTGGACCTAACCCAGGTGGTTATTTGGCAGTGGCATTGAATGCTGGATGTCTAACTCCGAACTTGAAGAATTACTATAAAATCACTTGAAAATATTAAGACGTGTGCCCATGACTTTAAAGCACTGGTATGATTCTCAGAATATAGCTTGTCTTTGCTTTAATCTCCATTTCAGAATTCAGTCTTGCCTGATCTTACTCAATAGTTCCCAAAGTTGAGCATGCTCCAGGTTTCTATAGGTAGGCAAGAAACGAAGGTGACATCATAAACAACCATTTCAGGATGATTGTCAGAAATGAACTCTTTCCTTAGTTGATTCAAGAGAAAGCACTGCTTTCTGCTCCTCCAGTCTTAGACATATGAGAAGAAGCAAGTGTATTTCAGTTCAGAAAAGCTGTGGCTGTACTATTAAAGAAGAGAGTAAGCTGTTCTATAACAGCAACAACAAAGACCCTTTCTGATCTTATTAGCAGGAGTCTGTAAAGAAACCCTAGGCATCCCCAAGAGCAAGGAGCTAACTAAATAACAGTTAAATAAAATTTCTATTTTTAAAATGACCTCTATAGACAGCTGACCTGGGTTGGTGGGAACTCATGGTCTCTGGACCAATAGTTAGGGAGCCTGCATGGGACCATCCTAGACCCTCTGCATGTGTGTGACAGTTGTGTAGCTTGGTCTGTTTGCATGGCCCCTAGCAGTGGGATCAGGACCTATCTCTGGCACTTATTTGGCTTTTGGGAACCTATTCCCCATAGTGGATTACTTGTCCTGGCCTTGATATAGGGTAAGAGCTTGGTTATACTGCAACTTGATGTGCCATGCTTTGTTGAAGCCCATGGGAGGTCTGACCCTTTCTGAAGGGATGAGGAGGAGAAGTGGGTAGGGTAGGAGGCAGATGGGAAGGAGGGGTGGAGGAGGGGGGGGAACTGGTTAGCATGTAAAACAAATGAAAAAGTGGTAATTTAATAAAATAAAAATTGTCTCTATAAGTCTAGATGAAGGCTTAACTTCTACAACTAGAGAAATTATATAATTTTTTTCTATTTTATAACATTTACATGTCTAGCTATCATTGAACATATATTTAAAATTCAGCTGAGATTAAAAAATCTTCAAGGAAGTAACATCAATCAGTTCTAGTAGAAAGTAAAGTTTCACCTTTTGTTAAACTTTAAATTATTTGCACTGAGCTTTTATAAACTGGAATATAAAATGTTTAAAATGCTCCTGTGACCATATCTATATGAGTAACTTCTCTGAGATTCAGTTACTTTATGTTTTAGTATCAGCTATCTTCATGTATCTTCCTGAACAATATTTTATATTTAAGTTTCAGGTGAAGGTTGGAGATGCATAGCTATCCTGTGATGGCAATTCTTGACACATAGGTCTGGCTAAATTAACGTATAATTTTAAAAGTACATGTAAGTCATGCTGAGGCAACAACTGTTCTGATCTCTTTGCTCCTCCTGTTTTTATTTACTAAGCGTCCTTGATGGGCACCTGATATGAAAGAAAGAATTAAGGGAGCAAAAGGAGAGAGAGTCAGGCAGGGGAGGCGAGAGGAAAGGAAGAAAGAAAGAAGGCTAGAAGGGGGTATGGACAGAAAATGAAGGACTGTTAGTACTTACCACAACCATTTTGCCATCTTTAATTTCTCTTACACAATCTGTTTCTTTGCCATCCCATTTCTGGACATGAATAAGTTTGGCTCCATCCAGCCGAACAACAGACTGAGACCAACAACAAAAATGCAGATGATTAACAGGTAGAAGTTGGTTTGCCACGAACATCCAATGATAGGACTTTTGGAGAGTGCCATCATTGAGTACACAACCAATAACCTAGCAGAACTCTATTACTTCACTGTTATCCAAAAATGTGGTCACCGATAATTTGGCTGAAATGTATACCACCAGCTGCAAACATGGTCTATATCCAAAATGAAAACACAGAACTATTCACTCTCCCTGTTTAAGCAAAGCTTTGGGGGGAGGCTGACTACTTAGTTGGTCAATCTGTGGTGCTCAGAGAGAGGCAACATGGTGCGGTCTTTGGAATAAACACTGTTGGGTACTTTCTGGGCAAAAATCGCTATAAAGTATAAAAAATGTTGGACAAGAGAAAAACAGGCTGGTTTTTTGGCGACAGAATTCACTCCGTGTCTAGTGTACGACTTGTGTAATGCTGGGATGCTAACTCTGGTTCCCTCTCCTGGAAAGGAAATTCTAAAATCTCCCTTTCCACATCTCCAAAGCAGAGGGACTGGGACTCTATCCCCTCCCATCTCCCACTCCTACCAGCCCTATCCCCGGGGAAAAGTGGCTTCTTACCTTACAGTTCCTGTCATCTATGCTGGTTTCCTCAAACTCTTCGCCCAGCTGGAAGCTGATCTCTGTGTTCTTGAATGTGCACTGGGTCCTGATCACCACTTTGCCACCTTCCTGGCTGATTATCACCGTTGGCTTGGTCACATTTCCTACTTGCCTAGTGGCAAAGCCCACACCTGAAACAGCAAAAGCAGCCAGGGCAGTTAACAGCCACTTCCAGAACAGTTGATGAAGCATAAACCTGCTTGCCACTCTGAGAATCCAGAATCCTAAAGCATAGGTTCCATTCAAACCTGATTAATGATTAGTCCATTAGCCACAGAACAGCTGAGCGCGCGTGCGCGCGCACGCACGCACGCACACACACACACACACACACACACACACACATACACACACACACACACAAAGGAATATTGAATAGCCTCCCCCAAGTTGCAGAAGCTTCACACTTTCCATAGATTATCAAATCATCCCTTTACTTGGTTCTGGGTAAAGAGATAAGAAAATGCCACATTAAAAATTCATCGAAGTGGGCTATTCTATTCACAGTCTAGCATATTATGACAATATGCTCAGCGTGTCTCTCAGAAACCTAGCAAGTAAATTTCTAAGAATCAAAATACATAGTTAAAAAGGGAACAACAAGTCTTATTTGTACCTACCCAGAGCTTTCATGTACTCATCAAAATTCTGACTGTCCGTCAGCTTCCAGGTGGCACAGAAGGCATCCACCATCCTTGCCTTTACAGTCAGCCGAAAATTGGCAGGAGCTGGAGGAACTCGGGTCTTAACCACCACTGTAATTCCCCAAAACACTGGCCACCTCAGCAGCAGCCCCTGCCTTCTTATTTGGAAAAGAAGCAGGCAAAGAGCCAATTATTTGAATAGCTAACTTGTCCCTCTTTCCTGTAGGCTGTCTCGGGGGGAGGGGCTGGGCAGATGGCTCCAATCCTCCTGGTGATTTGCTCAGGCCACTGGGTTAGCAGAGTAGGTCACAGTCCTCCCAGTCCTCAAGGCACGGTCCTGAGGCCTGAGAAAGCTCCATGGGAAGCCAGCAGGGCCGGAGTGTGGAGATCCGACAATGAGAGGGTGTTTCAGGTTCAGAGAAAAAAACTTGGCAACTGCAGTCTCAAACTGGGGGGAAAGAAAAGAGAAAGACAATAAGACATTCACATTGATTTCCTTAACGAGCTTGCTGGCTGCAAATGAAGACCCCCTTAAAGGAAAAAAAAAACCACACACTGAAATGCCAGAGTTCTCAGACAAAGGAGCCTGAATGGTGTGTTTTATTTTTCTTATGTTTACACGGAGAGCAAAATGCAGACCCGAATATGCCGAACGGTGAAAAGACCCAGGGGATAGGTGAAAATGCATTCCCTGGATGCACGCTGTTTGAAACCTACTCAGAGAATCAATAAAACCTGACAGTCTGGCTTGCTCTCAATGCAAACGCAGTGAATTTAAAGATCCCCGTAGTTCTTTCTAAGAATGTAAGAAGCGGACCAGAATGGAAAAGGAACCTTCAAGTGTGGTTTAGATTCACTAATGAGGTAGGGAAACAAAGAGGAGAGTGTTCTCATTCACCTCCGTGAGCGGCCTAAAGAGTAGGTGTGGAAAAGCTGGACAATCATTAGTAAGATCTCAAAGGACATTTTGGTTTCCTGAGGCCACATCTACCTAAATGTGATACTAGCATAGGTAGGGAGACAGGAACTGGATGGGGTGGTGGGGATGTGGAGGGCTTTGCCTATAATTTGTCCCAGCACAGTGTAGCAAAAGAATGGCAGAGTACCTGGAAGGTTCTAGAGGAGTTAGAGGGGCTCTGCGAATTTCCTCTTCATCTTGAGAGGGTTCCTGCTTTGTAGATGTAGACCCTAATGAAACACTACTTTCTGCAGCTCAGAGAGAGAGGAAGAGCCAGGTGTCTGACAAGACGATCCCTGCTTTCCTGCCAAACCAGCTTAAGCCTTGGTTCACAGTAAAGTACATATGTGCAATTCTACAGCATATATAGAAGACAGAGCTCAGAACACAGCCCATTGCTAGGCTAGCTAGGTGAGAGTACATTACACTTGTTTATCATAATAAACACCTGAACTGGCTCCGTGCCTGTTAGCACAACGTGTGTGAATAGTTCCACCAACCTGTTCAAAGGAACAAGCCAAACATCTACCAGCTGTTTCTAATAGTTTATGCTCAAAAATGTCACTCAATGTGAAGGCCTGGCTCATTTTGCTTCCCCAGAGTTCAGCATTTTAATGCACTGTTGGCTTTACCGGATTCTATAGAAACAGCTACATCCCTGTTCTTGCAGCTCCTCTGAGAAACAAGCAACCTTTTCAAATACAAGTCTGCATTTTCCTCAACGGAGGTCACTGAGCACTTTTCTCGTGTGCTTTTCTGTACTTCGTATATTTTTGATATAGTGACTATTTAAATACTTTCTCTACTTTAAAGTTGATTTATTTTTCCTGTGGTGTTGTAGCCACTCCTTGTATATTTTCGGTAAGTTATTTGTTGGATATGTGTTTTTTTTTGCAAAAAGTCTCTATTTTGCTGCATTTTCTAGGTTAAAATAATCTCACCTATATGTCAAATTTTATTAAGCATGTATCTTGAATTTCTGTTAATTATACCATGGTGTAGTTCTTTTTAAAATTCTCAACCTGATCTTGTCCTTTTGTTTAAACCCTTCCATATGTATTCGTGTTCTCAAGTTAAAGACAAAAGCATGAAGCATCACCTAAGGCGGCCTGCCCCTGACACTTGGAGGAGTCAGGGTGAGAAGGCAAACAACATGGGAGGCGGGCAGAGCTAGGTACCTCAGCTTCGTGAGTGGAAATGTTCGTCCCTATGAATTTATCTCCTCAGTTTTTCAAACTAAGAATATCACAGAAAGATGTGTTTATCCTAACTAAAAGTGCATATTAATCTAATTCCATTAGGAAGCAGCTTGGTGATTAATTGATATGGAGAAGGGACTATTATTATGTAGATATCTATATTAGACTTTTGGGGAAATACAATCTATCCTGTGACTTCCTCAAGCAACACCTGAGCAAATCTGAGGTACTCATATATAGCATACTAATTAACACTGAACAATTCCTGCTTGGAATAAGAGCATGTTTGTCTCTAAAGAGAATGGCAGAAACCAGAACCTGTGTTGTACTAACAGAGATTCAACAAATACTTTTTCCCAAACTCCCTAAACCTTGGAGTGATGTATGACTCTGCTGAGGCTTTAATAATTTACATGCCTCATGAAATCAAGATGTAAAGCTGATGGACTGATAGACTGACCTTTCTCCTAGAGCTAATTCCTGTACATGCTAACTAATGACCGTGAGACCTCTAAATATTTCCATGGCTGGTACTGCTGGCGATGGAGCTCAGGGGCAAAGTGTGTGTCCAAAACCCCATCTTCAGCAAGCCAAGGGGAAATAGATAAATATAAAGATCTATTTATTCTAAGTAGTAAAATAAAAAGGGAGAGAAGGGCATTGAGAGGGGCAAATCTCCACACAAGGCTGAGTCTCTCGGTGCCTGCTTTCTAACAGCTTTCCCCTTTGTAAGAAAACAGAGCGTAGTCATGAATCCTCAGCATTGTTCTTGGATTAAAAAAAAGAAAAGAAAAGAAAAGCCAACCACGATCACGATCAATGTGTCCAGCAAAATTCCCACTGTTCTGAGAAAGCTCAAGGGGAACCTTGGTAGATTCCAAGGTGGAAGAGGTTGACCAAGGCGCAGGGACAAACATGCCAGGCAGACAGAGCTTAAGTGAGAAATTTTATTAGAAAGGGGAGGGGGAGATAAGAGAGGTAAAGAGACACAGAGACAGAGAGAGGACAGAGGAGAAGAGGGAGACAGACAAAGTCCTGCCTGTCCCAGGAGAACAGCAGGAAAGAGAGAGGAAAAGGGAGCATAAGTGGGCAGGGGGTCTTTCTTTTAAAGGGGTCCTTTGCACCTGCTTGTAGACTAATAGTCATGGAGCCCTGAGCTGGCCAGAGTACTGCCTGTGTGCATTCTGCCAGGTGACAGGCAGGCCTGCATGATGCCTGAATCCTTGCACCCACAGGTAGTTAAGGGAAATAATCAACATTCAAGACCTTTTCGTTATGAAATTATACAAAATCGTAATGGAGCATCTTCATAGTTGAAATGAAACGTGACTTATGCTGATTGTGCTATTGATGCGTACCTCTCTCGTAGAGAAGACTGTACACCAGCCCCCTTTTCTGAAAAAGGGCACAGGCACTCTAGGGGTTCATCTGTCTGTCTTACCTACACTTCCCAGCCCCCACTTCCAAATCTGCTCAGTGCATAAGTGCTTGGAGTTAAGGAAGATCGCAGCCTGCTTCCTGTCGTTTTGAAGTTTCCACCTCCCACCATCTAAGTGTTCTATTCACCATATTTTATTAAACATTAAATATAAAGGGAGTTCTTAGGTTCCTTCCAGATGGACAAAGTGACTCGGAAGACAGTTTCTCTTATACCAGGATTGTTATAAAAGCTTCAGGACCTTCCCTCCTTGGAGTATTTATGTGCAGTGGCTCTGCCAAAAAAGCTCTTCTCTCAATCCCTTATTAATTTCTGCTGTCGTTTAGTGTTTAGCTCAGATATTATTTCCTCACAGGAGACCGTTTTAGAACCTTTCAGTTATGCCATCTACCACATATCATAATTTTAGCTCAGCATGGTCACAATTCATTGTTCAGTGTCTTTTCTCCCCCCATAGAAACACAAGTTCTTGATTCACCTATTTTAGTGTGCAAATTGTATAGAACAAGGTGAAATCTACAGTGTGTGCTCATGAGCACTAAAAGAATGAACATAGTATAGTGAGCACAGAGAAACAAAACTCCAGAAAGATATGTCATTGTCTACATCGTCTTTTCCGGTTCTTTATCCCAGTGTTTTTCTCCTTGCAAACGGAATGAACTTCCTCTTCATTCCCACGCATCACTGTTTAGGTATGTTGCCGTTCTAGTTGGCACTGTGAATCTGGGAGACTGGATCTTTAAAATGAGACTAAAGTCTCATGCATTCAGAGCCTCAGACTATTTATATTCTGAGTGTTAAGCAAGGTCAAATAAGCAAAGTCCACTTGAATTTAGGCTGCATGTAGTCACAAGGGCAACCCATGCCTGGAAACATCATCTGAACAGTAATAGCAGATGATGGGTAATCTGAAGCCAGTCCACTCCTATTTCCTACACCTGGGAGGGCCTGAAAGCGCATTCGGCAAAACAGCCTATGTAAAGCAGCGACGGAGGTCATAAGTTTCCCCTGGTTTTCTTGGAGGTTTCTCACAAGCTCTCGGAATTTTCCTCACATAGCTTCATTCATAGATAGTGAATAATAGGAGGTTTCTCTACTGACACCATAAGCTAAATAGAGACTAATTTAAAAATAAAAGACCAGGGTTACTCTGAGCAAAGCCCTACCTGGTGACTTGGGAAAGGGAGTAGGGGCTGAAGTCACGTGGCCATTCTAAAGGGGGGATGATTTAAATACCCTGCAGGGGCCTGGGTGGGATGATGACATGTCCCAAGGTGGGTTCCTACTATGCTAAATTTTTGGGTGGGGTCTTGGATGGCCACACTACCCTGAACTGGGCTTCCATCAGTTTCTCTGAGAAGGCAGGGTTTGGAAGGGGAGGAGTAGGGCCAGCTATAGGGGAAAGACCATGATGCATCCCCCACAAACGGGGTGGAACTCAACTTTTGGCTGTTTCTCTGAGAAAATGGGGCTTGGGGAGGTAGGAATGGGCCTTTTTCAGTTGGGGCAAGCTGTTCCGGGCAAACAGATGATGTTCTGACAGGATGGACACTAAAACTCATAATTTTTCGATTTCTCTTTAGCATTTAAAGAAAACAATGACCTAGGAGAACATTCAAATGCATAGTGAACTCATTAAAGCAAGTGAGGAACAATCTTGTTTCTTGTAAAACGGGGAACACTGATGTTAACAGATATGCACAGAAAGTGCCCCTCAGGTGTGTTCTCAGGTCTGCTTGTTATGGCTTATTTTCATTTGTATATGGAAAGGCTTTTGTTTATTATTGTTCTTTTGGGTATGGGTAAAGAAGCATTGTGTTAACTGCCACCCTGGAGACCTCACAAATCCATTCCTGGAGGAAGCAGAGAAGGCAAGTTGCTAGGAGAAAGTGAAGACTGCCAGAAAGAATGGAATAGAGATGTGCCCTGGTTGTGCTGGCCAAGTTCTTCAGACAATTTGTGAAGTGGCTCAATATTGGTCTCCACAGGGCCAGATTTGTTGATACAGTACATAAGTCTTTTCCCAGGAACACACAATTGTGGTAGTTTGTGTTGTTCTTTTGTTTAGATTACAGGCGTGATGAGACACGAACCAAGAGATACATTAATCATGTGGAGTTAATTAAAAGGGGGAGAGAGAGAAAGAAGTGAAGAAGAGGAGGGGAGAAGGGAGAGTGAGAGGGGCAAAGGAGAGAGAGAGAGAGAGAGAGAGAGAGAGAGAGAGAGAGAGAGAGAGAGAGAGAGAGAGAGAGAGAGAGAGAGAGAGTGGGTTGGAGTGGGTTGGAGTGGGTTGGAGTGGGGTGGAGTGGGTTGGAGTGGGTTGGAGTGGGTGTGGCCTTGCTGGAGGAGAAGGGTCACTGTGGAGGTGGTCTTCGCGGTTTCATATACTCAGGACACCTCCGAGCATGTCAATTGACCTCCTGTTGCCTCTGAGTCAGTATGTAGGACTCTCAGCTCCAGCACCACATCTGCCTGTGTGCCGCTGTGCTCCCCATCCTGATGATAAAGGCCTGAACCTCTGAACCTTTAAGCGAGTCTCCTCAATTAAATGTTTTCATTCATACGAGTTGTGGTGTTCAGTGTCTCTTCACAGCAACGAAAACAGCAGGTGTCTTTAAAACACCTGGGATAGATTTACACCTTGGTGTCATACCACAGGCTATGACTGTGGGTTAAAAGGCATAAATATTTTCCCCATGTCCAAAGAACCTGATATATGTTTTAGACCAATGAAATGCACCTTTAAGTTTATACTTAAAGACAACCAAAAGAAAAGTAAAATTTTGAGCTTGTGACCAAAGAATAAATTGTCAGCTTACCAGAACCTCATTTAAATTAACACTAAAACTCTGAACTCCCAAAATTCCAAAATAACAACAGCATAGGAAGGGAACAGAAGTCTGAAACACAGAAGTTCTGAACACAGACTTTTCTGTGTTCATTTAATGGAAAGTTACATCTGAAACCTGTTTATCCTTTACTATGAAACCTATGAACAAGGCAAACATGTCTGTTTTTTTTTGTTTTGTTTTGTTTTGCTTTGTTTTGTTTAAGAAGAAAGTTAACTAGGGAGCTACCAAGGTGGTTATAGCCTTAGGGAGGGGGAATTCTGTTAAAATGGCAAAGCAATTACATAACATATCAAAATAAGGTTTAAGCAATAACTAGCAGACAGTTAGCTGTTAAAGGAAGTTATTAATTCAGGATCTGCGGAAGACTGAAGAGACCACTGGAGCTGTTTTTAACAAAACAGGGTTGAATATACGGAATTAGATGATTACAGAACTCTCTAAAGAGTTGAGAGGAGAGATTTCAGGTTGAGCTAAATTTGTAGGAACACTCTCAGTTCACTACACAAGAACTCAGCTTCCTACCAGAAGAGTGGTGTTCTGCAGTATTATCAGTGTGTGCAGACTCAGGCAGCTCCTTCCCATCTGCTGCATTCAGTAAAATTCTGCTTTAATTGCTATGTAGGAACAAGAAGGTTTCACTCACAAATATTAATTTCAAAGCCACATGACATGGGGCCCAATCTCAGCACCAAATAGGTTTATTTCATACATTCGCCCTGACCTGTTAAAATTTGGATTTTGATCACATCTTAGTATACAGGACATGCAGAGCCTGCTTCAAGTGGAGATGCTGGTGGTACCTTAGAAGTTTCTTTAGATCATCCAGATTCTGTAGAGGATGAAGGATCACAGAGAGCAGTAGGATCATGCATAAACTAAGAACATGACCACTTTGTGGTAGGGTTAAGGGGATGTTTTTTATTGTAGATAATAGAGAGAGAGAACCACCAGAGGCATCTGGAAGAGTCCAGAGCAGAAAGACAAAGTTGTGGACTGAACATGGCTGGAAGACTAGAACTGGCCATGAAAGAAGCAGGAGATCAAGTGATGAAGACAAAGAGAGTGGGCAAAAGGGAGCACAGAGCCCAAATAGCAGGGTTGTAAGAGGAATAGGAGCTGGGAGGAGAGACACTCTTGAGCTAGAGGGACTTTAGGGTTGTGTGGAGATGAGAAGATCTGCGAAGCCAGAGAGCCAGCATGTAGTCTGAAATGTATAACAGGTACTTGTGATACTGAGAGAACCTGGGGACCAGCATGTGCTTGGGTGTGCTAATAGGCATTACTGATAACTATTTGTTCCTTTTACCTTTGGGTAGAGGGGAACTAGCTTCACAAGTTTCTGAGGAATGCCGGCTTTTGTCTAACAACCAGAATTTGTAGAAATGAAGTTTCCCTTGGACCTGACAGATCATAGGTTAGACAAACCAATCAAGTATACTTCATCTCTCACACAGACCACAGGGAAGAATCAATAAAAGGTAAAAAGATCTTGTATGTCTGGATCTATACTTCTAGAGAGTAGCAGATTTTAAAATTCAGTCATTGTTAGAAATACCTTAGGACATATGTACTCCTGTCAGTCCCAAGTTTTCCACAAAGATAGAGGTGACATGAGTTTATCGAAAAACACAAGCTTAGGATGAATTCTATATATATCTAATCCACGTAATGCCTGATGGACCACTCCATTGTACATTGTCAAAATCATTCCAGTAAATCTGATCTCTGGTTTCCCTTAAGTACAAATTAAACCCACAGCACAAATGACATTGTGGCATTCTTACCCACCAAGGATTGCTGAAATGTATTACTGATACCAAGGTTGCCTCTTAATAGGAAAAAAGCATCATATAATATTTGGCAAGGAAGAAACAACATAATTATCCCTAAGATAAAAAGTGTTAAAATAAGGTTATTGTGAAAAGCTGTATTGTAATATGTGTGACCCTATCATAAAACAAATTTCCAATATGCACAAAGCTTTGTCATCTTTATTAATTTTAAGAGGAGATTTCTGAAGACATTTGAGAAATCTTATCCCAGGAAAGGTCTACTTGGGCCATTAGATAAATAAGATATTTCTGTATTCATTTGAAAGAAAAAACAATATCTTACATGGGAACTTTACATGAATATTTTCAAGATAAACCTTGGCAACATAATCATATCTAGACAATTTTTGAGAGCAAGTGTCAATAGAATGTGGGCAATAACATTATTATGAATTGTAAGTAGGTCACCGAAACTTCTGATTGTTTTTCCTGTGCTAGTTGATTGGAAAGCATAGCATTACTTCTGAAACCATGTCATTAACTTATATTTTCTTCATTTGCATCTGGATAATGTTTGTATCTATGGAAACCTCAGTAAGTTAAGGCATTTCAAAAACTGAAACATTCACTGAAAGTCTTTTCTTTTACCACTGGTACCTATAAGGAGGTAGTAATCATCAAAGGGAATGACCACATGTACATGAGAAAGAATTTTGTGCATTTGTATGTTTTTAGAAATGAACTTACAGTGAAGTATAACTCAACATATGTAATCTACAAATTATAAGTAAGCATCAATTTAAGAAACTGTGTGAGTCTTGGTAAGTGTATACTGGTTTTATCACTACATAATATGTAACATGTAATTGGAACCTGGACGTGAGTAAGTGGCATTATTTGTAGAACCTTCCCACTCTGATAGGAGCCCTTAATGTCATTAAATTGCAAGATGAGTTTTCAAGTATAACTTCCAGATTCTTGCTGCTGTCACCTAGGGAAAGCCTATCAGGCCAAAGTGAGATGGAATCCAGTAAGTTGAGCACCAAATCCTGCAACACCATGTCTTCTCTCTGAGGCTCTTGGTGACACTACCTAGGCTCCAACAGGTTTGGGCATGTTCAGTCCTCCAGTTCTGTTTTCCATGAAACAGTAACCAGGCTCAGTCCAGCTTCACTCCATGCCAGCAGTTTCTCTTTAAGGATGCTATCTAGTCACAGTACCTCCAATAGCTTGCTGTCTTCACTGCAACCCAGGGTTTACCTTTACACAGTGGTCTCTCAGGCATTCTTGCAGGAGATGCAATGTTGTCACCCATTGCTTGGCCTTGGCAGCTTTCTGAAACCTCAGTGAAGGCCTTTGTATCTCTATAACTCTTGTATGTTGAATGTCAGAAAAAGCAAGGCCATGCTGATGAGGTTTATAATATCTGTCTCTAGTCTGAGATGTTGTCTGCCCCTTCAGCCACAGCTGTGGTGGCTTTTGTATACTTTGGCAACTGAGTCTAGGAAAATATCTCTCTAAGTGATTGTTTCGGGGCAAAAGTTCCTTCAGTGGTATTGTTAGGTCTGTGTTCTACATGCAGATGCACTTGACTCTTACAAATGGAAGTCTTCCTGCAGTCTTACAATTCTTTTAATAATTACTGCATTATTGTTTTTATAATTACTTGATTAGTTCCATATGTTTATAATAATAATAATCTAAAATTATTATTATTTACCATGCCACAGTGCACATGGGGAAGTCAGAGAGTGACTTGCGGGGGGCACTTCTTACTTTCTACCCTGTGATCCCTTGGTGGGGACATAACTCAGATCATCAGGGATGGTGGTGGCAGGCACATTTTTCCACTAAGCCATCTCATTGGCCCATATCTGATTATTCTTAATAATTCATTGAAAAAATTTCAATGTAAATGAATATAACATATATAAGTAATGGTACTTTAAATTTTTCTTTTCAATTTAAACTTTCTTATATTATTGTACTGTCTAAATGCTTCAACTCAGAGTCAAATATTGCTAAATCTTGTCTTACTGTCTCATTTTTATATTTAAAAGAATCTTTCTAATGTTAACCCACTTATTTACATTGTCAGGTGTTTCACAGGAAATATTTTTATCAAAAAATTTACCTTAAATTACTTATTTCTTGTATCACTTTGATAATTAGTAGATACGCTGACAAATTTTATGGGGTTTTTGTTGTTTTTATCATCTAACACAGTGTGGACTTTAGAGACCTAAGATAATACAAGAGCTCTGTGTTTTATTTTACCACCTGCCTCCTGGTTATGGGATGGAAAGAATGTGTCAACCAGAAATCACGTAGCACCGTTCTTTGCATATTGCAAACATGAGCACTACATTTCAAATTAAACTCTGTCTCCTTACCTACACTTCTGTCACATCAGGTCTCAACAAGTAGCATATGGTGCCCACATGGAAATACTGTCACATAGATCTAATACTTTATAATAACGTTAAGCACAGATGACAGTTATACCTAATAGAAGGCAAAAACAAAACAAACAAACAAACAAATAAAAAACCCAGAGAGTACATAGCAGTTAATTTCACAGTTACTTCCTTGTGAGTAACTAAGTGATCCACAAATCTACTCTCTAAACATTTAAAAGAAGAGCTGTCAGTTATAATATGAATAGCAGATAACACACAGAAAAAAATCCCATATTTGTAAAAAAAATTCTACTCTAGTTTGATAGTTTTTGTCCTTAAAGATTAGAAAATAATCAAACCCATGCTATAAACCAATAATAGTAAAATGCATTACCTAAAGGAAAGAGAATAAAAAGTCTTATAAAACGATTTCTTAAAACAAAGCAAAACAAAACAAAAATATTCCCCCAAACAAACAAACAAACAGAGCTCAGATGTCTTTAGTATATCTTAAGTGTGCATGGTTCACATAAGACAGAAGGAAGAATCTCTCCAGAGAGAACAGATTGGGGTAAGAAGATGAGTCAGATGAATAGGGGGAGAGGATTAAGTTTAAAAATAGAGTTTTTATTTTTGTAAAATAAAATATAAAATATGTTTTAAAATATATTATAAAAATATAAAATAAATAAGTTTAAAAAAGATTCAGAAATAATAATAATAAGTAGAAGAAATTAAATCAATTTAGAGACAATAATGACTAGCATACTATCTGTGGAGAGTTCCTAAAATGCAGAGGGGTTATGAATAATACAAACAGAAACATTAGAAACTAGAGAAGTGCAACCTGGATACAGGTGTCATGAACAGATATAGCAAAGCAAGTGGAATAATGAATGACATATAGTAAATTCTGAGGAAGTTTCCCTGTAGCTGTTTTATTAACATAGGTCACTATGCCACACCATGTGTATGCCACACCATGTGAGATAACAGATAAGAAAGAGACTCCAAATTTTCTAACCCTAGCAATGTTTTGAATCGGATGTAATTAAAATTAATAAATATATAAATGATGGAAGTATTCAATTAGATAAAGTGATGCTTAAAATTTAATAAGTAGTAGTTTTACCATATTCCTTATCAGTAAGTTTAAGACAGCCAGTCAACGCAGAGCAATGCCACAGGGATTTTGACATTTACTTGTTAGAGCAGATAACAAAACATTTCTTTGAAAACCCTTTGATTGACACTTTCCTTATAACATGTAACACATGTGACTTAGCCATAGAAATAGACTCCACTGGGCAGTGCACATTTCCCTCCTGAGTTGTATCCCTTCCAGGTTTAGTGAAGTCTTTTGCAAGACAACTAGTTGCCTGAGTCTGTCCCTGAAATACACTCAAGTCATGTTTCAAACTCCTCAGGTTTAACTCCAGACTTTGAACAATGACAAATATGTTAAAGCAATGACTTTTTCTTTTGATTCCCTCAAAAGAAAAAGGTACAACTACATGGTCACCCTCCTAAACTAAAGAATCCCGGGTCCATTGAGGACCCAGTTCAGCTGGAAAGAGACTATGTTTGATGTTGCTTGTCCCTGTTGGGACCTCCAGCACCATAGCCAAACATGCAGATTTTTTTCAAAGAGTGGACAAATCATAAACAACTTGGCCATGTCTCACTTTAAGATTTCCTTTGAATAGATTCTTGTCAAAAATTTAACAGATCACAACTGAATTAAAATTTATATACTTTCTGAAAATATCATGCCATTATTATCATTATTATACTTAGTCTTCCAGTTTAGCCACGAGGAGATTTTAAACCATTTATTCAGCAGTTTGTTATTTCTTTCTGTAACATCATCAGATTTGTGTTCTCAATCCTATGGCTCTCTTCAAGGGATTTAAAAGTGAGCACAGTAAACACAATATTGAACAAAGCCATACAACCCAGAGATTTGCATTGTTAATATTAAATCTGTTAAATCCAGTACTTAGGTTAATATTACTGATCTCTGAATGCCCTATATTAGAATCCTATTATGACTAAAAGTTTACCAGCCATGTTCAAAGCACAGAATATATCCTTAGACAAACTGTCTAACCAGGCTCACTTGCCATTTATCATTTGGAAATGACAGTGTTCCCTTGGATTACCCCTTTGGTTCTTCTTCAATGTGCTGTAATTGTTTGATTTGTCTACATTACTTTGGCGGTTTTCAGATTTAACTTCATGGAAACAGGAATTGACAAGATGAGAGATCTTTGACCTTTGTGTATGTTAACAGTTTGCTTGTAGGTAAACATTACCTAACCCTCATGAAGCAATCACCAGATGCTTTCACGATTCAAATTCAAGGCAAATAAAAAACAATTCTACTGAAATAACACCTGGATGTACAAGTGTCTTTCATGTTTAAAGACAGAACTGGGGGAGGGAGGCAGAGCTGGGCATCAATGTTTGGGCTTTTCAGGTAAATGAACCCAACTTTAGCCTGGAAATCCTATAAATAGGAAAAAGTCAACATTCTGTTGCAAAAAATATGGCATTTGCTAAAAGAATCACTCATAAAAAACAAGATGTGCAAATAATCAATTAGATATTGGATATAAAGCGGTCTCCAACCTTATTTTTCCAGAATTAAAATGAAAGGAAATACAGCTAGATGAATCAAGAATGACTATAAAACAGGAAAGAAAATCAACTAATTAAAAAAACATGAAGGAACAAAGGGAACAAAGAGCAGACGGGTGGGGCAAGCAGAAAGCAAAATGTAACAGGTCAGTGTGAAAGAATACATTGTCAGCTGGACACGGTGACAGATGTTTGTAATCTCAGCCCTTGAGAGAGACATGATTCAAGATAGAGTTTGAGGTCAGGTTGAGCTGCATAGTGAATGCGCAAAGCCTTAAATTCCCTGCAACATACACACTCACACACACACACACACACACACACACACACACATAACAAATTTACTTTAAATGTGATGTCACCAATCTTAGAAGTGTTAATCTCATCAGTTGAAAATAAGATCACTACCACAGTTTAAAGTCAAATTTGAAGCAAGCTTTAATTAAACACTGGTCAGGTGGCTGGGCTCTGACCAGTTTAATACCCAGGTTCCAGGGAAATGGCTCAGAGTCAAGGTTTACAGGCAATTGAAAAAGCAAAACCCATAATTCACCACATTTCCCAAGGGGTCCAATCAGGGGCAAGCATATATTCTAATGTACTTCCTGCTTGCATACCTCTCACCTACATCCAATCAGGGGCAAGGGTACATTCTGATGTATTTCCTGCGGATGTGACTCTCGCCCACCTGTGATCAGGTGCAGATGGGCCAAACAAACTTGTTTAGGGGGGTGGAAATGTGTGGCTTGTTATCTCCCATAAACAACAGCCTTCAGCATTTCAGGAACTGTCTGTCCTTCAGCAAGGAACTTACATATCACAGACATTTTTGTTTCCTGGATCTCTTAGGCACAGTAATTAAAACTTGAAATGTAATTTAGGCTCTCACACAAGTAAAGAAGTAAAAATTTTATCATGCAGATGAGAATCATAAGAAAGCTCAAGTGGGTAGATTGTTAAGAAACAAGATTGACTTTATGACGATGATCCTTTACTGGGCACAAAACACCTAAAGTCTTATTCCGTATTATTTCTTGAAAGAGTACAAGAGAGTGGAGAGAATATTCTTTATCTTGATTGCTTTGGGGAATGTCTGAGCCTGCACATTTCTCAAAACTATTAAACAGTATGCTCCAAACAGCTCCATTTATTATGTTACAGAACAATCCAGACCCAGTGTATGAAAATACCTGTCCTCTTTTCCACCCTGCCCCAGGTGCCATGAGACCACTGAAAAAGATAGATAGGTCTAGGATTGCACAGAATAATTTGTTGGGAGACTTACTGACAGAAGCCAGCAGCCAACAGCAGCAAGATCAGTTAGATTCATGCAATTTGCGTTAGACAGAGGGGTGAATTTATGGGCTGAAACAACAGTGACTTCACCTATTGTAAGGTAACATTGAAGAGACAGCACATTCTTGTAGTCAAGCCTCAAGTATGGCTTTCATGATTTTGTCTTCTTTTGGCTTTCTAGGACCCAATAGTAACTAGTGATAAACACCATGACCAAAAGAAACTTGGGGAGGAAAGGGTTTATTTTGTCTTGTACTTTCAGGTAGTAATTCATCACTGAGGGAAATCAGTGAATGAGCTTGAAAAAGGCACTGAAGCAAAACCCAGGGAGGAACACTGCTTACTAGCTTAGGTTCAGTTATCTTTGTTATACAGCCTGGCCCTCCTGCACAGGTATGGTACCGCCCTCAGTGGGCTGGGCTCTCCTGCAACAGTGAGCAATCAAAAGGCTTCATGCCAATCTGATAGAGGCAACTCCTTGGTTGAGGCTCCTTTCTCCCAGGTATGTCAAATTAACAACTGAAGCTAAGTACGGCATAGTAAACTCGGAGACACTTACAGATGTTATAAATCAAACGGGCTGCAGTTATGTTAGGTGAAATTCATACAACATGTAAAAATTATGGTATATTTTACTAGGGTTAGGGTTAAAATACCATAAAACTTGAGATTTCCACATGAAGCTGAGTAGGCTAAAGTAGATCTTCATGATCTGTAACACAGTCTCTTTGATAAGACTGCCAACCACTGAATTTGGCCCCCATGTACTTTTTACTGTAAAAAGAGTATATAAACATCTCTATGCCATAGTTGCTTTTTAAGATGGGTGTTATTGTCATAAACAGTTTGTGTAAGTTTAAGTGTGTTGCTCTACTCCAACAACTTGCTTAAGCTAGTGCCATAACAAATGCCTGATATAGTTAACTATTACTGTATTCTGTGTCCTCTTCTGCTGGTGATGATATCATAAAATTATTTTAACTCATTGCAGGTAGAAGAAATAGAGTGAAAAGTCTAGACCTTTATTGTAAGGCAGCTTGAGACATGAATTAGCTGGAACTCATTTGCATGTCTAGACTTTTAGTTTGAGCAATGACAGACCTCTTCCAGTAAACCGATTTGCTTAGTTTGCACACACCCTAACAAGTGTTAGCTGAATACCAGGAACGTTTTAGTGCTCTTGTTACCAGTTTTGGAAACTCCCAGGAGCAACCTCTGGGCTCTGTGCCATTACACTCTTCACAAAGAATACATTTCTTAAGTATGTTTGACTGTTAGCGATGGGGAGAGAGTGGGGCTTGTCTGAATATAAACTATGGCCCTGCATTATAACAAAGGGAAAACCCAAGAAGAGAACAGCATATGAAATCTGACCCTGAGAAAGCTTCTCAGTGGGAAGATTTAGAAGCTGGACAGCAGATGAAGTTCAGTTGTAGAGCACTTTCCCAGCACTTGCGAAGTTCTTGGGTTGAAAAAAGGACAAAGTTCAGTGTTACTACTTACTATCCTGTCAAGCAATGACCTCCAAATGGCATTTAATATTTCACATGACCAATGAAAACTTTGTCCACATAATATGTGTATACTCATTTATTTATTCACAACTAATACATGCCTATTAGTATATTAATATAGTGTGAAACAGTATGAAACATACAATGAGTATTATAAAACAAAAACATAACAAGAAGGGGATAAAGTTAGATCACGACAAATAATAAATTTTTATAGATCTCCATAGTACTATCAGGCACTATTTCAAGGTCCAATATACAAGTAGGAGGGTTAGCTTCAGTAACAGTGAACATAGACTAACATTTCAAAGCATCCTGTCTTATGAACTTTCTTTTAAAAAAAGATTCATTTATTCTTGTTTTATGTGTGTGTTTGCCTACATGTATGTAAGTGTTCTATATGCACGCCTGGCACCTGCAAAGATCAAAATACAGTGTTAGGTCCCCTTGAGCTAGAGCAACAAGTGATTTTAAATTGACATGTGGGTACTGGGAACGGAGCTCAGGTCTTTTGCAAGAGCAATAAGTGCCCTTGAATCTGAGCCAACTCTCCAACCCTATTATGAACTTTTTTTTGTTTTTGTTTTTTTTTTGAGACAGGGTCCTATTATGAACTTTTAAAGGCATTTTCTGTTGTTAAAATCATTTATGTGGTTTGAATTTGTAATTTAGGACGTGGCTAACAAAATCACATACTGAGAGACTATAATACCCGTGAACTTGCCTTCTTTGTTCTTCTATTGTACAAACTACTAGCACTGGTTTATTTTAGGAAGCATACTCAGCTTTTCTTTTAGTTTTTAATTTAAAAAGGATAATTTTGTATGGAAGGGGTTAATAAATCACGTATTGGGAGGAGACCCAGCAGTCCCAAACCAGGGAGAAGAGAAGGTGGGCACCCACCATGGCTGGGTGAGTTCACAGCTCCATTTTTCATTCAAAATACGTTTCCTGTAGATTTTTCAAATTTTTAATTATGTTTATTTTATATAAAACTAGATGTTTTATTTATGAAATCACAAGCTAGCAAGTTCTGTAAATTGAAATAGAATGAGAGGGAGAGTACCACTTTCTATGCTCCACTTTATCCTAAGGACACTTAGTGATGAGTAACATAGACCATATCAATTCACATGACATCTTATTGAAAGGTCTGTTTCTATTCCATGTTACATAAAATCAAATATTAATCACTATACTAATACTCTTACTTGAGACCTATTAGACCTTTTTCTGACTCACTTTCCCATCCCTGTGCTTAAGGGATCTATCATGAAAGAAAACTCAAAAGCTACACGAGGGGGAGACGTTTAAGACACTCAGTGTGAATGCTTAAGCCCACACCTCAGTATCTGTCTTTGTTTTTCTGTAGCTGAACTTGATTGCTAGCTATTCCTACTTCTAACAGCAGAAAAGGGTTGCTTTTTGTCCGTTTTTTTTCTACAAAGGAAGTATAATTTATGATTATTAAGTAATCTGAGACTAGAAATGAAAACCTTTTTCTATTTCTTCACTTCTCCATGGCATTTCATGGAGAGCCCAAAGTTACATTGTAAGTTTTAATTACTAAGTCTAAATCCATGAAACAGAAAAGCCTCTGATCTGTAAGTCCCTTGCTCAAGGACAGATAGTTCCTGAAATGCTGGAGGCTGTTGTTTATGGGAGATAATAAGCTGCATGTTTTCACTCCCCTAAACAAGTTTGTTTGGCCCATCTACACCAGATGTGCTTGATCGCCTTACAGGTAGGAGGCTCTCAGTCTCAGGCAGGAAATATTTCAGGATGTGTGCTTGCCCCTGATATGATGTAGGCTGGAGGTGTGTCAGGATGTATGCTTATACCTGATTGGACCTGATGGGAAATACTTAAGTCACTGCAAAACTTGATTCAGGACCATCTTCTGAAAATCCAGAGAGGGATCTGGCCAGAGTCCATCTGACTGACCAGTATTTAATTAAAACTTGCTTCAAATTTGGCTTTAAACTGTGGTAGTGGCCTTCTCCATCAGTGGGATTAACAATATGAAGACAAGTGCTGAGTTTAAAGAGGCCACATGCTGTGGTACAAAGAGAACACAGCGTTAGCACGCAAGCTAACATTGAAATCTCTAGTTCAGGGTTGTCTTCTCTGGAGTTAAAAGTCAGCCTAGCCTATACAGCAAGACCCTGTCTCAAATCTAAACCAAAACAAAACAAAAGATGTGGGAGGAAAAGAAAACAGAGTGCCACACCCCGGAGGTAAGGAAGTACTCCTTCAAGGGGTGGTTGCGTGTCAAATGCTGGCTGGAAGTCGGGAAAGACAAGATAGAATCAATATTCAGATTGTGTAATTTAAAGGTCAGGCAAGTCTTTGATAATAGCGATTTGCATAGCCTGAAGGACTAGGTTTAACAGAAATAAAATAGGACACTGTGAGTACAGACAGATCCTTTAAAGAGGTATGTCAGAAAGTAGCACTCAGGAACTGGAGCCATGTAGCTTTGGCGAGTCATGAGACCCTATTTAAGTGGATGGGATCACAGCATACTCTTTGGTGAGTAAAGACAGATACCAGTGTCATGGGAAGAGATAAGGAAACAAAATCCTAAGAGTTGGACAGCTACGGGATGGATGACATTGAAGTTAAGGGATGAGGACTAAGTACCTAGATTCAGAGATACCTTGCTCAGCCTAGACACTGTGTGTGGGGGCGGTGTGCCTTGGTCCTATCTTGATGAGATAGATGATGGGACAGCTGTGTGTTGGTGGCACATGCCTTTAACCCCAGCACTTAGGAGGCAGATGCAGGCCAATCTCTGTGAGTTTGAGGCCAACCTGGTCTACAGATCAAGTTCCAGGACAGGCTCCAAAGCCACAAAGAAACCCTGTCTCAGAAAATAGAAAAACAAAAAAACAAAAAACCCTGAGAATATGTGCTTCAGATCAGAAGAGAATACCCCCTACCTCGTGGCTAAGAGGTTTATAAAGTGTGTGAATAAAATGGAGAACATTGTTCAAGGGAAGTTATAATTTAATTACACTTATAACTGAAAGGGTTCTGTACCCTGATATTAAGTCTCTCTGTGAATGCAGCCAATCAAATCAAGCTGAATAAAGAATTAAAAGTCCAGGTTTAACGAGTAAAACGCTCCCAGATGGTTTCCCAGTCCCCTGAGAGGAGACAGGGAGAAGGAACCAGAAAACCACATGGCCTTTCTGTGAGAGGGCACATAAATATCCTGTGGGTATGGTCCTGAGCATCTCTGTGGAAGAAGCCACCATTCCATGGGCTTTCTGAAACTGGGCAGGGTTTAGTGCAGGGGGGGCAGGAGGGCGCAAGACGGAGCTCCACGCAGATATCCAGACTGCTTAGTACGTGGGCACTGGATTCATGTCTGGCTACTTCCTGCATGCATGGGGCCACATGGGGAGGGGGAGTTGGGGCTTCAGTGGACTCACACTCAGTGGGAAGTGTGGATGCAGACACATTCAGTTTAGCTGCCATTCTGGAGACTTCAGGCATCTGTTCCTTGAGAGAGCTGACAAGGCAGGCTACTAGGAGGAAAAAATAGGTTATTAACACTGACCCTGGTCTAGCCATGGAAAGAGTGGAGATTGTCAACAAGAACTGAATGGAGACCTGCCCTGGTTATACTGACAAAAACGACGAGCAGCGCGGGAGAGCAGATAGGCCCTTCAGTGGGACACTTTGGAAAACCAGAGAGTAGAGGAACAGCTGCTGGACAGACTGTCCATTCTGGATAGGTGCCAGCTTGAACCTGGAGAGATGGTACCAGCACTGATGTCCCAGGCGTTTGGCAGCCAAAGGGATAGCATGTCAAATGTGTTTTTCAGGAGCACCTGAGCCATCACACCTGATGTTTCTCTGGAGTTGGGGAGATGCCTCCACCCATCCTGCAAGAGTGTCAAAAAGAGTTTAGGAGACAATGGAGCTTTTTTTTATGAGCGGGCAAAGTCAACCTTTCAGTTCTCGCCCAGTTGCAGGGGCTGGCGCTGGTGTAGGGCCTGCCATATCTGGAGGGTCCTCTGTGGGGTGGCCTTGGCCTAGGCAGGAGAAGCAAACCTGCAAAATCCACTTGACAATAGGCGGGGTCAAAGAGGGTCTCCGGAGACTGACGTTAGTTTCTATCAGGTCAGACTTCTTGACACAGCTGCAGGACTTTTCCCAGGAACCTGCAGGTATCTGTAAGACAGATGAAACAGGATTACAACTTGGTGTCATAGCAAAAGGTTATGGCTTTCGGTTAAAGGCATGAACATGTTTCCTCGGGTCTGGTTTTAGCCCAATGAAACACACCTATCTGTACTTTTAACAGGAGACTTAACTAATGAACTAATTAGTAACTGATAAGGTAGTTGTAGCTTTGGGGTGCCAGGGGGAAAGCTGTTAAACTGATAAGGCTATTAGTACCCTAGCCATCAGATACCACCAGATCTGAGAAGGTTAAGTAAAAGAGCGGAAGTGATGCAGCTTTCCAGCTATGTAGGCCATGTTTCTCTGTGGCCATTAGGGACAGAAGTCCCAGAGATGGTACCTGTCTTCAGCTGCCAAGCCCAGAAGATCTGACAGACTTTCCTGAGAGGGAGGAATCTGGGGAGAGTGACCCACCCTGACTTGACAACTTTGGGCAATCAATCCCCCCATGTACTGTTGTCCACGATGGGCAGGGTCTTGGCAGTGGTTTGTGGTGTGGCTAGCTTTGCCACATTTAAAGCAAGCCTCCAGGTAGAAGTTTCTCTGTGGCCGTGCATCTTCTTGGAGGAGACACAGGATGCTGCCTGGAGCTGGCGTGTCTCTCTGTCACAAAGAGCTGTTTTAGTCAGATGTCATATTCTCAGATCTCTGAAGGTGCTTGGGGATTAGGGTATAATTATCTGTTAGGTATATCTGAACTAGACAAATGCTGTTTAGGTTTAACTTTGAAAGCATATATAAGTTAAATCTGGACATACAGTTTACCCAATCAGTTACAGTTTACCAAGGTTAGTAAAAGCAAGAAGGTTAGAAGGAATACTTCAGTTTCCAGGTTTCAGCTGTGGTCCTAAAATATAATCATAAGGCAAAACCAAGTTGTAACATTGTAAACAATTGAGTTTTTTTTTAATCAATAGCAAGGGGTAATCTCTTAGGTTACAAAATCTGGCCGCCAGCAAGATACATCCATGTACATGGATATATGGAGGTACAGCTTTAATACCTCAGTAAACCAGCATTTTTAAAAATCCTACCATTTATAAACCTTGTTTTTAGGACAGGACAAGAATTATCATACAGAAGTCTGTCCTAATCCAAAATAACTTGGAGACCTGATGTCTCCTGTTGGACTCATTTCCACGTGGTCACCTCTTTCTAAGATGATGGTGAAGTCAGGACCTCCCTCTTCTCTATATTTACTTAATTAAGGGTAGCAGACCACATGGTTATAGTTAATGGCTGACGCCCACATGTTGTTAGGTATTGGCAGACCATGTGGTGTTTTCCAGAGC